>NC_133827.1:27853237-28161891 GCF_047830755.1 Zonotrichia albicollis | reverse complement strand
TCATCCCCTTTTCCTATTGTTGGTTTATTAATATCACTACTCCTTGTGAAAAAGAAGAAATGTGAAGGAAGAATTTTTTTTTTCATATTTACTTGCATGATTACAATCTGTAGCTATGTTCAGCTGGCTTCAAGCTACAAGATAATCATGTCTAGATAGGGCAAAATTCCTTAGGGAGTTAGACTATGAGATAAAAAATTCTCTGCAGGCTAGAAAACATATTTGGCAAGAAGGATGTAAATTACAAGTCTCTTCCATGCTACACAGCATAATTGCACAAACACTTTAAATCTGGAATTATGTTTTTAAAACCTTTAACACAATAAAGACCCATGGTGAGATTCAGCAGTGATAATGCAATGAATAACAAAGCTGAAGAAAATACAACTGCTGATAAAATCATCAGGCAGATGGGGCTATCTGTATTGAGGATACAGGAGATGTGTGTGTGCTGTATATCTTCACTCAGCAGGTTCTGTTACATTCTATTTATGTCCCCTAGAGCTTTACATTAGGAGGAGATTCTTTTAGAACTGGTAGGTTTCCCCATTTTAGTTTGCATGAGAGGATGCAGTTAGTTTTCAAAGAAGCAGTAGCCTATAAACTAACCTGCCAATATGTATTTATAGGCATAATTTTTTTCAGTTTGCTCTGTTGCAGAGGGATAGGTGCTGTGATGCCAGCTCCTGCAAGCTGCAGGTGTGGCTGGGGTTTTTAGGAGGCAAAGCTCAGCACAGATTTCTTGCCTGACTACACCAGTGAGGCATATTTTTTACCACAAGGGATTTAAAGGATTTTTTTCAATTTGCATCTGTCTCATCTCACATGTACCTAAGGTACCTTCTGCACTGTCATCTTGTCCCCTTTGTGCACTGTTCAGAGCTGCTCCCAGCAGTTCTTTTGGACACCCCTGCAGTCTCACAGGCCAGGGTGCTGCTCCCAGGCCCTGCCTTGGGAACAGCCCAGCCCCTGCTGTCTGCCTGCCTGTTGGGTGTGCTGTGCTCACTGCCTGTTACTCACATGGCCTTCCCTGGCCTCCCAGAGGACCAAAACTCCTGCCAGCCTTTCAGCCTCCCTGTCTTGAAGACTCTGGTATCTTTTCCCTTCCCAGTGTGCTCTGATCCTGTTTGTGACTGCTTGCAATGCTTCTGTCCTTGGCATCTTTCCTGCAGCCTCCCCATTCTGCATCAGACATTCCTCTGCTCCAAAACTACCAATTATCTCTCCTCCACTGGCAGTTTGCTGAAGAGAGGTTTTGCTATTGAGAGCTTTCTGACAAGAGCTTCCCAAAAACCCCCAAAGCAATTCTGCTCTCTGTTTTCAGATCCCTTAAAACAGATGCTACTAAAGGAAACACTGGCAAAAAAAAAAAAAAAAAAAAAAAAAAAGACTTCTGTTGCGCTGCATCTAAAGCTCTTCCCGAGCACTTAGAAAGTTTTGTGTGTAGTAATTACTCTTTAAAGGCCTTTGGAGATGGCTTTTTTTTCCCCTCCACATGTAAACTGCAGCTAGTCCAGGGATGTCCCAGTCCCAGAGAAGCCTTCCTCCCCTCCACATGTAAACTGCAGCTAGTCCAGGGATGTCCCAGTCCCAGAGAAGCCTTCCTGGAGAGCAGCTTTATAAACAAACTCACTGGAACCTCCCAGCAGTACACAGACAGCCAGAGTGCTTTCCAACTCCTTCCCTCAGCACAGCAGAACTGTGCTAGTAAAAAAATGGATCCTGCACAAATAGAGACACTTCAACCCCACTTCTTTACACCAACAAGCTTCAAAATTCAGTCTGGCTTCAAAAATCTAAGGACAACCCAATGCTCAGAATAATTAAAACCTTGAATAGTTTTTGTTCTGGTTCTTTACTTCTATTATTGTTAGTTTTGTCAGTTTAAAGGGGGTTTTTGTGTTGTTGGGCTGAGATTTTGTGTGGTTTGTGTGGGTTACTTGCTGGTTCATACTGGAAATTGTGGTGGTTAAAGTTCAGTTTCCCAGAAGATTCTTACTTCAGCAAGTCAAATATTTATATGGTGTCTCCTCTACTGTGTAATGACAGCATTCTATGTAGCATTTTTTAGTGATGAAACACTTTGTGAGTGCCAGACTTGTGTAATCTGGAAAATTCTGAATTCTCATGTGTTTCATTATATTACATTACTGTTTTCCTCTTTTCCTGCTGAAGTGGTAAAATACTTGCTCTAACTTGATGGGCTCCTCCCCAGACTTTAAAAATATGTTTGGGTGTAGAAAATGTCAGAGCCCCTGCAGCAAAGCTAATCTGCATTTTATTCTTCTGTTTTCTTACTTTATGACAGTTCCAAGTCTATGACAAATCAGTTATTCACATTTTCTGAAGAACCAAACCATCACTATGTCCAACTGAGAAGTTTTCAGCAACTTTTAATTACTGATCAATTTAGCTGCAGTTTGTTTCTAAAGTATAATCTTTCTGATAATCTGCTTTCTGATCACAAAAATTCATAGCTAAATTTGAAGATTTATTCATGACAAAAAGAAGTTAAAAGGAAATAGAACAATTCCAAATCAACTCCCTGCTCTGTATTGAGTCTATGTAGCTTCTAGAAAAGACATATATACCTAGATGCAAAAAAATATTGCATTGTTTGGCTTTGTCACCTAGCAGAATTTGAGACACACAAAGCTAAAGGGACAGAGGGAAAAGAATTTGACTTCAAAGTGTAGGCTTAAGGTCAGAATTCCATCACCCAGGATAGGACCCCTGGTGCCTGGTACCACATCCCACTGTCACATCCATGCACATTCCAGCTGCCTAATGAAATGAATAATGGTTCATTATGAGCAAGGTGGAACAGCTTGTAGGAGCTGGGACCCTGTTTGGCATCTGAGTGTAGGAAAAATGGGGTGAAGCAGGGTTTGGCTCTGAGGCTCACATGTCCTGCTCAATCAGAGTAGAATGAAAGGGACTGTAAAGTGGAGCCGCCTCTTTTTCCTGCAGCTCTGGGCTTTGTGAGAGTCAGGACGCCCCTGCAGTTCTCACTGCAGACAGGCCATGCATCACTTTGTGAATCCCAGAGGATCCCTAGACAAGCAGGACGTGCTGGACACACACAGTGCTGGACAAACCCCCAAAAACCTCCTTTGTGGATCAAAGTGCAGCAGGGACCTGAGGCAGCAGCTCTGAGGACTCAGATTTTCAACAGAAGTCTCCTCTCCTAAGTCCTTGCCCAGCTCTGTGCCTCATTATTTTTGTTCAACAGAATCCTCCCCACTGCTCCATCTGGGGAGAATGAAGGGACATTATCTCCTGTGGTAAACACAGTGCTCCAAATGATGCACAGTTCACAGTATAAATGCAAAATCCAGGCTTATACAGAAAGTAGCTCTTACTCTATAAAATTATCAGGTAAGGATCATTTAGAACACAGATATAAAGATCTCACATTTTAAGAGGCAAGAATTTTACCAAGGTATTTGCAATACAGATTTTTTAAAAAATGTTTTCAAAAAGTGTATAAAATTATTTTGCAGTATTATTTTAAAATTAAGATTTTCAAAGCCACATTGAAAATTGGAGTTACACTGATTTGCCACTTGAGTTCTGTTTCCTTTACACTGCCCTGAAGATCTCAGTTCTGAAATTCTAAAACAATGAAAAATAGAATTTAGCATTCTCTATTAGTGAAAAAGATGATTTCACAGACAGGAATTGGAAATAGAAGTGCTATCCTACTCAACAGATTCAGAGCTTCTTATGTTGACTCTATTGGTGTCAATAGCCTGCTCTGTGTCAGCAGTGAGCCCTGGGTGGGAACATGTTCCCATGGGACAGGAACATTCCACAGGAAATTCAGAGCACTGATGCTTTGATTTATTTATGGCTTACTAATATAAATTTCATAATTTTTTTAACATATATTAAATGGATATTTGGTTAATAAGCAATCTGATTTACTGAAATTTGGTGTAAATTTGCTAAAATGATACTAAATGTGTCAAATTAAATGACAGCAGCTCTAAAAATCAATAAGACTTTTTTTTTTTCCCCCAATTCTACTTTATAATAGCAGTAGTACCATCAGTGCAGAACATTTCCTTGGGATTCATGTCTTGCTGTCTTTGGGGCGTGCTTTCCTTCTTATGTCCCAGCAAGAACAGCTGTTGGGTACTACTGGATGATGTGTAATATCATTACCACTGGGAGCTCAGGTATCCACTGGGATCTATCTTTTAAATATGTAGAATTATCTGTAATAAATTTGCCAAATAGTAAGAACTTCCTTTTATTTACTATTTTTAAAATATTTTTTAAATGAGGGAGAAGAGTATCTCTGGTCTAAACTGCAGGTAGGTTTAGGCAATTATTTCTAAACGACCTGGCTGTGCTCACTTCCATTACTGTGGCTTTGGATACAATTGAAAATTGGGAGAGCAGCACCACAGTCAGGTTTTGAAGGATTCATTCCTTAGAGCTGACAAAATTTTCTGGGGATAAGAGGACTAAGTTCACTGCAAGGTCTTGAGCCATTATTCTTTGGGAAGGGAGAGAAAGTGAGCTCATCAATCAAGGAGACCAGAGCTGCAAACAATGGTGTAGGGTGATTGCTGGTAAGCTGTTTGCTGGAGAACTTCTGTAAATATAGACACAAATACTCAGGCCCACTGGGGAAGGCTGTGCTGACCTCTCTGCTCCTCTCCTTGTGCAACACAGCGAGCTTGGTGCAGTGTCTGAAAGCCATTTGTAATTAACTCTCAGGCTGTTTGTTAATTGTGCTTTATCTGTCCCTCAGGTCGGTGCTCATGAGAATTCAGGAGCTCCTTAGGAGGAAAGCTGAGGGCAAAACCAGGCTTAGGATGAGCATGCATGGGACTTGTTTAAATGATTGGTTTAGAGCCTAGAGTTAGAAGAGCCTAGTTGGCAATCTGTGTGTTTATGGAACAGGCATTGAATGCAATGGGGTTTCTTAACCAGACTGAACATGAATAATAACTGTAAAAATCTGCAACAGGTTCTAATAACAAGTGCATCTCTTTTTTCCAAGTTATTTCAAGATTCTAATTGGAATGCACATCTCAGAGAGCACTGCCTAGTTACATAAACCAGAGATTACATTTCCTGTGAAACTAGTGAGGCTGTAGCAGTGCAATTTGAAATGTGACTTTGCTGGCTTACTGTCACTGTGAGTTGTTAAATATGCCCACTTAGAGACCTTATGTGAAACTTTGAGTGCTGCTAACATTTAAAAGCTGATAGAATAACACAATTCATTTAGAAATACAGAGCAAGCCACAGAGCTGACAGTAGAACTGCCTTTGTTTGAATGTTCTACATTAGACAAATTCATCTTAATAATGTCTTCCTAAGCTTACCTTATCTTCCCTTTTGAAAAATAAACAGCCCAAACCATTGTTCTTTGCTAACAGCAGATGAAAATTACCCAGAAGACCTTTGATTTGGAATTGTCTCTGACATTTCAATCCAATATTTGACAGTTGAACAGGAAATAGCATTTTATATGATACCAGTTTGTGTTCAGTATTCATGTGATACAGTCATTGAAAAGAAGCTGAAGAGAATAAGAACCTGTTTAATACTGTAAATTAAACATAGATATTACATATTCTGTCTGAATACCAGTCTTATCCTTGCCCTGACAGGTTGATAATGTATGGCTTTGTGAAGGCTATGGTACACATTGGCCAGTTAAAGCAATGGGAATTCCACTTCACTGACTGTTTATTTTTTGGATCGCTGATGTCTGCCACAGATCCAGGTAAACATTTCAAAGAAATTACTTTTTTAAAAGTCAGAAGAGTAAATAAGAACTGTAGATGCCATAGAAATGTTCTAAGTCTCTGTTCTTGGGGTTTTTTTCCTTCCCTTAGCTGTTAAATTGGTTTACCTGGTATTTTGATAATCATAAGTCAATCAAAGTCCAAGTCAGCTCCTGAAATTCCTTGTGGGTTTTTAGTAGCTGGTTTTCCTAGGTTGAGATCACAAACTTTATAATTAAGGTTACTGAAAAGATTGGGAAAATGCTCTCTGATCTTCAGGACACCACCTGTTGCTCGCTGATATGAGAACTGCTGGAGCCTCACAGATAATAATCACAACCTCCCATCCATGTGTGACCTAACCCCCTTTAAAGATATGGGGAATGGAGCATTCCAATTTGGTCATAGAAATACTGTTTATGTGATATCAATGTTCAGGATAAATATAACTCAAAAAACCAGATACCAAGAAATTGACTTGAATTTGCAGATGTGAGATTTAAAGCCCAACGTTACAGTAAATGGCAAACTCTGGGAAGCAGAATCAGTCAATTTTGGAATCAAAGAATTACAGAATCATTAGGATTTGGAGGGATGGCTGGAGGTCTTCTAGTCCTACCTTCTAATTAAAACAGTCTAATCTCAAAGCTAGCCTAGCTTTCATAGATCTGTCCAGGTTTTGTTATGTTGAAACTGTCAATAACTCAGATAATAAAAGCATTGCTATTTGCAGCTGTGGGAACAAAGTAAAGGAGAAGGTGAACAGATATTTTTAGAGGTTATCTGCTAAGACAAAATACAAAATCTTCAAGGGTGCAATGGATTTTTGCAAAATTTTCAGCTGAGCTGGTATAGGAGACAGAACAGAAAACATTCTGTGATGTATGTGAAATTCTGCATTAGTGTTTAAAAACTACCCTTGAGAAGCTTCTCTGAGAGACTTAGGAATAAAGTTTTCAAATCCCTGCCTTTTAAAAGAAATGAGAAAAAGCAATATTGTTCTACACATTTTTCCAGTCTTTAAATGAAGTCTCAATATTTAACAAAATATTTTGGGCTTGTGATTTATCATTCTGACAGCTTAAAAATACAGTATAAAACAGTTTGTTTCTACAAAACCAGTTGTTGCAAGGTTAATGTAAAAGCTGCATGAAATTGTTGTTCTCAAATTAATCCACACATCCAATATGCTGCCACTTCTTCAGTCACCCAGCCATATTAATAAGATTCAGCACATGATTGAAGCCTATCCTCAGAGCAAGAGAAAAACACAGAAGTTGGAAGCACAAGGAAAACCTAGGAAAATAAACTGCGTATGGAATGAAAGCATCCTTACAATTTCCAAGCCTATTTCTTGATAGTGCTATGAATAGGGTTTTGCAGCTGGCTTAGTTTCTTTTCCCATTTACCAGTCCAAGAGTATTGAGTCTCACAAATGTTGACTTATGATGAGTAATGTATAAGACAAATGCACTGATTTTGATTATAAGAGTATTAAATCACCACTGATTAATCTAGAACAATCAAGAGGGAAAAAAATCAACAAAACAGAAGCTCCTCTTGCACTGTAAGGAATAAGTTACAAGGATTACTTTTCCCTTTGGCCAAAAAAGCTAAAGCTGCAGTTGAAAAACTATTTTTATTGTGACAAACTGTCATTGATTAATATTGTTTCTAATTACTTCTCTGCTTATATAGTCTGTGCACATCCAAGAGTTTTTTAATGTTCAGTCTTGCTCCCTCTGCTATCAATTCACAATATCCTAAGTTGTTTCATGTGTTCACTAATCTTATCCATAAATTTCAGCCCCTCAAAGACTTGAGAATTTTGAAATAAGTTTTTCATTAATTAAATGGTTGACACTGCTGAAAATATTTCATTGTGTTTTAGGATTTGCTAGTGAAGTATAATCTCAAGTGTGTAAAGAGCTCACTGGCATTCCAAAATCAGTTCAAACATGGCTCCCTAGAGAACTGATACATATTGGGGCATAAAATAATCAGTGTAAAGATTTTATCTGTGATAACTAGGGTTCATTTTGGGTTTTTTAAAGAAAATTTTAACAAAATGTTGTTAGTGTTATCAACAATAAATTGGTCTTAAGATGAAATAACAAATTCCTGTCAGATTTGCTACATGATTTTTCATTTAATTCTTCACTGTGTAGGATTATGAACTCATTTCAAAAAGAGACTTAATTTCCCCTGGCTATGCAAAGCAATTAAGTCTCTAAAGATGCTAAAAACGGATTTGTTGACTTGACAGAAGTTGGTTTGATTGAGCTCCTTATTTGTGATAATAAAGATGACTGGTAGGTGTTTACATGTTAAACAAAGATTTTTAATCTCAAGGTAGTAAACAAACATATGCCAGGTAAAATTTTCTAGTATTGCTAAGAAGAAGGAAATAATATCACAGCACTCTGCAGGTTTTAGTTCTGAAGTATATCTGAAGATTTTTAATCTAGGTATTTTGGCATAAAAATAATTTAGAATTGCTCTTATGTGCTGTGTTCTCTTACATGGAAAACTAACACTTGAACTAAGATTAAGAAATTAATTTAGGACTGGATATACTTGGGCCTGTGTTTTCCATTATAGACTGTGATCCTTAAATATCAACAATACTTTGTGATGCCTCAAAAGACTTTCATGTCTCTAGAAAGGACAGTTAGAAACTTCAGGGACAAAACAAGGTCATTCTTGACCAAATAATTCATCTTAGAGAGAACATCTCCTTCCAATAATTTATCATTTTCAGTAGAGAAAGTTTCTCATTTTAAGACTTCAGGTGAGAGGTTAAATTTTAAGAAATAGAATTTCTAAATTCCCAAATTATCCCTTCATTATTCTTGATTTAAAACATGACACCAGCATTTACATGTTTCTTTATTCTGATCAATAGGCATAATTCATCACATTGTCAAGGAAATCATGTCTTATTGTTTCATCTGCATAAACCAGCACAGATTTCCCTGTCTCACTGTTGAAAGGGTTTCCTTGTGTTAGCACAGGGATTTGGTTTCTGATGTGCCCTGACTCTGGGAGGGGTTTTGGGCTCCCTTCAGAGGTGGCAGGGCAGTTCCTGGCTGTGCTCAGTGCTCACACAGGTGTCCCTGCTCGGGAAGGGACTGGGGAGCCCCAGCTCTGGGTGCCATCAGAGAGCTCACAGTGCCACTGCCCCTCAGAGAGCTCAGAGTGCCACTGCCCCTCAGAGAGCTCACTGTGCCACTGCCCCTCACAGAGCTCACAGTGACACTGTCCAGCAGAGACCTCACAGTGACACTGCCCACAGGGCTGGGTGGCCCAGCTGCACAGTGACACTGCACACAGGGCTGGGTGGCCCAGCTGTCCCTGTGGCTCTAATGGGACAATGAACAGCACAGACCTGGCCCAGGGGGGTAGGACGGGACCTCTGCCCCAGCCACCAAAAATACACACACAGCATAACTCTGGCAGCCTCCAGGGCTGCTGCTAGTAACACCTTCTGGGCAACCACCTTCCCATCCAAAGACATACCTTTAGCCCGTTCTTTTGTTTTCTTTTCTAATTTTTGACGTTTCAAGTATAGAAAACTGATTTATCTTCAGAGGGTTTGCTGAAGCACAGCTATTTCTGAGCTATATGAACTCCCTTACCTTTGGTCACATTGACAATCACAAGGCTCTTCCCTTTTTGAAGTTACTATGGTTACAGCTGAACTGGAGCTGTGGGTAGCACTGCTCTTGTTATTGATAAAATTGGATATTTATCAGAAAGAGCAGTTTCTGTTTCTCATAAAATCGAAGGATTTTGCATTAAGAAGCATAATGTACAAATACAACAAGGTAATGCATTTCAAACACTATGTAAGATGGTTTATAAATGTGTTTTAAATTAAAGTATATGTCTGCTTTCATCTTATTCACCACTGAACTAATCTGTGAGGACTGTGACTTATTAATAGGGAAAGGAGTCTATAATTCAAATTGGAAACTTTATTTTTAGACAAAGTCAATAGGAAATAAAAGTTAGATTTCTCTAATCTTATTTTCTTCTCATTTGATACTGCACTCCTAAAAGAATTTAGGCCCATGAGCTATGAAAGATATTAATAGCTCTAGTCAGAAGACTGAGGTACAATAATACCAGTACTTTATATAATGCTGTAATTTATTTTTTGTTTCCCTATTCCTTTTAAAAGTAACAGCAAAGTAGCACTGCATACAGTTAGCATAGGGATTGTTGTCATTTGGTGATATTTCAGTTATAGATACTTTTTACAGGCATCTCTAACAAGCCAATTTGTTTCTACATTTGTCCAAAGACACCTTTCACAAAGCAGCTCCACAAACACTTCTTATGACTTGGGTACAACTGAAATCATCTTGGGCTTAGCATGTGACAGATGTTACCTCAGCCCATGAAGTCAGGGAAGAAGTGAATCAGACTTTTGTTGGCATAAATAAAATCTGTGAAAATCTTAGATGCCTCACTATTTCCTGCTTCCCATCACTGAATTTTAACTGAAGTCCACAACCCTTTCTGAGTCAGCAGCTCTGGCACACATTATTTCTGTTGGTGTCAGTTTTCCACTGCCTCAAAAGGTGTCCGTGCTCCCCCAATGACGTGACCTTCCAGCCACTTCTTTACCCACCTCTTTTTCTCTCCTCATTTGCTTACACTGAAACAAGAGATGCTGAGTACTTTAATGAAAAGTAGTTGGTATCCTTATAATACATGTTGTATCTAATTAATTATATGAGTCTTTAAGTAGTTACCACACAAAAACCAAGCCCTACTCACTGCTGCTCTGCAGTGCCTTCAGAAAGCCAGGGGCCAAGCTGACTTCAGTGCAACATCTACAAACTTGACTTAGATACCAAAGTTCTCACAGACTGGACATGTTACTGTGGTACAGGATTATTTTTAAATTATTTCCTTTGACTTTTAAAGTCATCTGTTTGACAAAACATGATGTGACTTCCTTGGACATGATGACTATTCCTAGAGCATTATTCTGTCCAGAGATAACTTAAATTAACTTTCTTCCATAGCAGAGCAGCACATCCCCTTTGATGTGGCCATTCTGACCCATGCCCAGAGATTCTCATAATTAATGAAGGCAAATGTGGTTATGGGGAAGTGCCCAGAGAGTGGTGGTCAAAACAAGGTGAAAATGTTTCCTGGAGCTCTTAAAAGGGTGACCTTTTAAGGTCTAAGGATCTGTGCTAAGGATCCTGCAGATCTCTGTTCTTGTGCAGACACTATTTATAATTTTCATTAATGACTTGGCTAATGCAACAGAGGGTGTTTCTTTATGGTAAAATATTCTTCTGAAAGGAGATTGCAAACACTTTGAAAGGCATGGTTAGGATTCAGTATGATTGCTGTAACGATTTAAAATAGACAAGGATAAATGCTACACTAGAAAGAAAAGCATCTTCATAGGCGCAGATAAGAAGTGAGCATTCACTTCTGAAAACGATTTCAAGTTTACAACCTGTGAAAATAAGTCATGAGTACCAATACATAGCAAAAAAAAAAAAAGGAAAACAGGATTTATTAATGTGTTCTACAGCATTTTCTCCTTCTATTTCTTGACAGTGAGTGTCAACTGCATTACTGGGATGTGGTTTTAGGCACTGTATTTCAGGGAAGATATGAGCTGATTAGAGGGCAAGAAAACATAACTAAAGGAGGAGATTGAATGAAGTGAGTCATTTAGGGAGGAGATGTCTGAAATGAGTCTTTGAATAGACAAATTCTGCTGAAAGAAAATCAGAATAAATATGACAAATTTTTGTCTCTCATTAGGCTAGGAATGGAAATTGCAGACTTGAAAAGCAGGAGGGGAGATTTGGGTTAGACATGATTCAGGAATAATTGCATTTATAAATGATAAGAATACTGAATAGCAAGTAGACTCTCTTGAGTTTCACGGAACCAGTATCATTTCAGTTCTTTGAAAAAAAATCAGATAAATGTCTGTCAGCAGAGGTGGGGATGAAGCTTGCTCTGCCTTTGGCCAGACAAGCAGAGGGACAGAGCAGAGACCAGGACCCTTCAGTCAGGGACAGGTAAAGAAGATCCAATAACCTCCCCTGGAAATGGGAAAACATTTGAAATGGAAGATATTTTCTGAGAACTGGGTGAACTGGGGAGTTTCTCCCAGAAGAGCCAATTGATGCATTAATCTGTGTTGCTTGATTTATTATTTTGCTTTCATTTGAAAATATTAAAGTAACATTTTTGGGGTAGAGTTGGAAGAGAAACAAGAAGAGAAAGTTGTTTATTTAGGAGGCAGGAGGAAGGAGAGGAATGTGTAGGCATCTGTCTAATTGCCTTGGCCTGCTCCACACACACCCCAGCAGTACACTGACTTTGATTACTTTGTTTTCTTTTCCTTCTATCAGTATCACAGGGACTATTAACGAGAGCCCAAACTAATTAGCTAATAAGCAAAAGCTGAAAGTGGCAAATAGTTTTAGAAAACAAGTCTGTTTTTACGCCAATGACATTAGAGAGCAGGAGACCAAACTGAGTCCACATTTAGCACATTAAGTCAGCATTGCTAATCAGGCAAAAACCTGAATATAGATGTTGGTGAACCAAGAAAATATCTTTTGTCAATAAAGCTTCTGCCTACACCTTTGAGCTATTCTGGGCAAAGAACTCTTTTCCTAGTTTAAATTATAACTGCAGTGGGAGTAGATGGGTAAGGTTACCAGGATGGTTAAATATAACTAGCTAATTTAAATATAGCTATATCAGCAAATGTTCGGCTACACACATCTCCTAAATTGTCTTCTGTAGAATAACACTTCCAAAATTCTTCAGAGATAACACATCAACAGAGATCACTTTAACATAAAATCTCACAGGAGAACTGAGAATCTATTTTGGGTTTATAAACTGATTTTGAGATTACATAGATATTTAAGTGCCATTTAGAAAACCTTAGCAGCAATGCTTTGAAAGTTCCAAGAAATGTCATTAAGACAAAGCATAATCAGCTGGTCATGCTTTTGTATGAATTATCAGCAGTCATGTGAATGTAAAAGTATATTATTTTTATTTCTAAAATGTCAGATGTGAACACGGCATCCCAGAGGCACTCCTAATCTTTAGGATTGCTGGGCTATAAGGACTGAGTCAATTGCACAACTATGTACTAGAATGAGCACCAGTGAACCAGTGAGTTACCAGGCAATTTTTAACCAGACAAGTAATTGAGGGTCTTTACATTAAATTCTGTTTGAAATTAGAAAGTTCTATTTTGTCCATGCAAAGAGAAAATAGTAAGAATAATAAGCACTCAAATAAGATATACACAGAACATAGACAGCCTTCTTCAGCTGGAGTTTTTGAAGTGCAAAATAGACCATAGGAAGGACTGTGATCCCCTGTCCGCAAAGAGGAGGGAAAAACAGAGAAGGCCTAAGGTAATATCTACAGGATTTAATTACCTGAATAGGAACCAAATGTCTGAATACTCCTGATGATGTGTGTCTAAATCATTTGCTCACCTTCAATTTAAATTCACCACACTCTATTTTTTCTATTGCACTGGTGAACTGAAAATCAAACATAGAGATAACTCAGGGAGAAAGAAGGAACTGAAATTACTGGTATGCTGAAGGAACCTTAGAATGTGTTGTAGGTGTCAAATACCCTGGTTGGTCAGAGGCTTCCTGGGTACCATGAGCCACATCCTTGCTGAGCGTGGGGCAGGACAGGGTGGGCATGCTGCACATCCCTTAGTGGACATGTGTAACAGATGAGTAAGTGTTATTATGTCCTTCTTAAAACAGGTAGACCCCTACTCATCACACACAAAATCCACAGCAAACCCAACTCTTTTCAGCACCCTTATTCCTCTGTGGTCACAAGACTGCAGTGCTTCATGCACAGTGAACATGCTGTGACATTTTCATTTCTGTAGGATTCTCTGTGTGAGAGGGAAAGCTTCTTCCTAACTCAGCTGCAGCAGCAAAACTCATAGACTTGATGAATTTAAGGATCTTATATTTTCCAGTTGATCCTTCTTAACTCATTGTTATCCACTTAGGCAATTGCCCTTCAAACCTGTATTCTAACATTGCTTTATTTCTTGAACTGCCAGAGGAACATGAAAATACCAAATGACTTTGCTTTCTTTCCATGCAGTGACAGTCCTTGCTATTTTCCATGAGCTGAATGTGGATACAGATTTGTACACACTCCTGTTTGGAGAGAGTGTCCTAAATGATGCTGTGGCTATCGTGCTGACACAGTAAGTTACACCCACCTCCTTGCTTTACTTGGGGAGATCATTAAAGCTTTTCTCACTGGTGCCATTCTCACTGATATGGTTTGTTCAAGTACAGCTATATCATTTGAAGGTTTTGTTACAAAGATGTAGTTTTAGAATTTTTCTTGGTTTGTTAACACTAGAATTCCAATACTGCTCATAGCAACTGTATATCCAGAATGCCATTTTAGTTCATGTTCTTTAAGCCAGAAAGCAGTACATTCTGTAAAACGGTAAAACATTCTGTAATTTATTACCATTTCTTTCCTCATCTAAACAAGGTATCTTGGAAAAAAATGCTAAATGAACATTTAGGACATAGAGCAACTATAAAATTCAAGACAGGTTCTTTTTATTTTTTGCAATTATTATTTTCCAATATTAAAACCACAAAGTGGTACACAGTATCTGTTTATCTACATCTGTTTATGGAAGCTGGCAGAGCTTCAGCTGATAATATTATCTTAAATTTATATATAGCTTTTTTATTCTCAGGAATCTCAAACAGATCACAAATGATGGGCCAAAATCACACAAGTATGTGCTGTCCTAAAAATATAGATGCTAAGTACATGATTAATGGGATCTCAAGTTTACTCCACTCTACATGCATTATATGCTTCCCAGAGCTTTGCCAGAAATACAAATAATCCTCTCAGATAATCTTAAAAGTAACAGAACTGCAAAGTCAAATTCACTTCTCCACGATGTTTGAAGGTGCTTCACAGTAAGCCTCAATTCAGTGCCAACTTTCTCCTTAAAACATGGTTCCTTGAACAAGGATTTGCCCTATCCCTCAGAGTTCAAGTGTTTACAGTAGTTAAAAGATGAGCTTAATATTTTGTCTGAAACCCCATGAAGTTTCAACGGATAAAAATTGCTGCAAAAAGACCCAAACTTGTTTCACAGTACAAAAAAGAACTAGCATTCCTATTTAGTTTATCACTCTCCAATTATCAGTCTAGTAACCTTCACCTACACTGAACTCCTCCCAGAGTTTCCAGAGCAAGAGCAATGTTTTCAGGTGCTGTTAAGTGTCTGAGCACAGCAGCCCAGGGTGAGATACAGCCCAGGGTGAGATACAGCATGGCTGTCACATCCCGGGACTGGGGCTGCAATGTGTCACCTGGGAGAGCTCTGGTACACCAGATAATAAAATGCACAAAAGGAAAAGTAAGCAAACACCAGACAACTCGGTGAGAGAGCCACAGAACAGCATTGAAGCAGCTATTAGAATTGGGAAGAAGTGTGTAGGTGGCAATGTCTGAGATTTTTATCTCCCTCCATTGTGGTTTAATAACAGCCAAGACATTTTCAGCTCATTGAGGCTCCTCCTCTGTTAGTGCGAGCTTCCCACAGAGGAACAGTGGGGCTCCAAGCAGCTCAAGGAACCCAGAGTGTTTGAAATCTGTCTAGTTTTCTGTCACCCCGATGCCAAAGCACACAGATCTCCCAAAGGAGCAACTCAACTGCAGAGCAAATCTCAAAGGAAAAGTCCCATCAGATTCCAGTTCCATCAGTATTCCCAGTACATGATTCATGAGTTTCTAAGCCCTGCTCTTCCCAGTACTCAAGTCTAGGTTTGCACCTCAGCCTATCTACCTCTCATGTTTTCTTGGCTGTTACATGAGAGATTACAAATCTTTAGTATAGAATCTCTTGTCACTGGAAAATTGTTGTGATTTTTTATATATTCACTGTGACCAATTCTTTGATTTCTAAAGTCATTTGCAGAGGCTGAAGAAAATACACGGCATCATCAGTTTCACATTTCATTACTCTCTGGCTTAAATAATCAAATTCTGCACAAATACAATACTTCTGCAACCCAACATAATCTTCCTGCAGCATTTTAGGTAAAGATATACTGTTAATATTGCTAGCTTCAGGTCATTAAAACCCTACTAAACCAACCCGAGTTTAAATGAAGAAAATTGTTTTTCTGCCACTGCAAAAGAACAGCTATTTTTTCTCCTGTAACCCATATCATTCTTGTGTGCAAACACAACATGTTCATAATTACAGCAATAGATGTCTATTTAAAAAGGTGTGAGAATAATGTTTACAATCTGGAAAAGCAAGAGTAAGTAATTTAGTACACTACATAATGATAACCAGAAAAATAGAATATGAAAATACACATTGCTTTTCATTATCTAACAGAATAAGTAAGATAATATCTGCAGGAGTGACTCGCTGCAGGAGGGGCAGGAAGAGAAAAGAGAGGAGGCCCTTATGGCAGGAGGTGGCAATTTGGCAAGGTGAAGGCAGCGTGGCTGTCTGCCAACAAGGGCTTAGATTGATCTCTCTCCTTTCTTTCAGCTTCTCCCTCCAGTCTCTATTTTTCCTGTCCTGTTTATCATTTAGTTTAAGAAGGACAGCAGCAGGAGCAGCCACCCCTGCATTTTTCTAGGGATTTAGCAAGTCACAGGAGCTGTGCTGCTGCAAGAGTGTGTGCACACAGTGAAAATCCCAGCCAGGGACACCAGTTCTCCTGTGGCCATCCTGCCCCACCAAACACCTGGGTGCTTGTGCTACCTGCAGGTTTCATTTCTAGTGTGCTATTTTAAGATAATCTGTGCAGGAGGGATCACTGTGACTCGAATTGACAGCAGTGGCTGCAGGAAGGCTGACAAGCTGTTCTGCCTTTGGGAGAGCTCACACACACAAGGGCCTCTCTAAACAAGAGCATGGGAGATGCAAAGAGGATTTCCTCATATCAAAATCACTTCCAGAGTTTCTAACAACTTTTTGTTATTAGGATAAAATTCTCCTTTTAATAAAAATTTGTGAGAATTCTCACAGAAAATAAACATCAAGAATTCCAAGTATTTAAGAAAACTGATAGCAGACCCTTACAAGACAGTACTTATTAGATTATTAAACATGTCTGCTTTTACCCAGAAAAACCCATATGACTAATTATGCCACAAATATTTCCTACATGCTTTGTTTTCCAGAATACTGGAAAATCCTGATAAAAGTAGTTTTGTGGTTCCTCTTAAATATTTCCAGGATAAACATATACCAAGTCAGGTTATTGTACCTCTTCACTCAGAAAGTACTTTCATTCTAGTCTAGACATACCTTACACAAGTTAATGTCATGCTCAAACCCTTCTTTCTTGGCAGAAGCTTGTATAAGGCTTTCTGAAATAACATGGCAAGGGTAACTGATTTATTGAAAGTTGATTGAAAAACAGTATCAATTTCCAGGGGAAATAACTCAGAAGCTGGAGTTCAGCTGAGTTTGGGCTGAGCACCCTCTAAGGCTGTCTTTTCTCAGACAGTGATTCCTATAATTTTCTTAGGCAGACAAGAGAATTCCTGCTGACACACTGTGGGTTCTGACACATTGCTAGGCACAGACATTGCATTGCTAATTTTAGTACAGTTAAGATATTTTCAAAATGTAAGAAATTCTTGTGATATAATGGACCTCAAATAGAAAATTAATAAGAATCTTTAAACCTTTCTGGTTCTAGGTACATGTTTTCCTGTATTGTTATTATTTCAGTGGGTTTAATTCTGTTATTAGGTCACTGAACTTGAATGTAGCATACACAAGAGAGAAGTGTAATCAGAGACTGAGAAACAGACATTGAACAAACATCAAATGCAGTTACAACAATTCAGTCTGTATTTCATGTGGTCATTGGCCCACTGATCTAACTGTCCATTATCTGCAAATGTTACTTCCTTACTTCTCACAATTTGCAATTGTTGTTCCTTGAGTATTATATATTAAAATCAGCTGCTCTGCAAAGGAAAATAAGAGATATTGTAACCATGCTGCTGAATAATTAAGTTGAGAGCTGGGAGTTGCAAGAATAATCTTGTCTTTGAAAGTTATGATGGGTGTCTGCTTGATGTATATCTCAGTAGATGTGAAGCTCTCTTCATGATTATATTTTTCTTTTTTTCTTTTGTCGTGAACTGTCTCTAATTTGGATCCTTTGCCCTTCCACTTTTGAAGCATTATTCTGTATAGTTTTTGCCACACTTTGATTCCTGAGCACATTGAATAACAAATTTTACAGAGGAAAGACATCTGAATGTTCTCACATCAAATTTTCCCACAAACTGCAGTTATATTCAGAAAGTGTCCTTTGAAAGCAATGTTGTGGGTTTCAATAGGTACTGTGTCAAAATCATTTGTTTCGTGTGTATCAATTAAGAAACAAGGACTTTTCTCTTAGCTAACCCTTTGTTTCAGCTTCCTCCCCACCTGTAGGTGTGTTTGTTCAGTGTAAGAACACAAGGAATTCTGTCAGCCTGAATCCCCTTCCTCACGCTGAGATTTGTTAGGCACCATTAGCAAATGACAAATACTATTGAGTCATCACATAAGAAAAGAAAAAGGATGCTGGTTTCTCTATGGCCCTTATATTTTCAGCCATTTTTTAAACCCTGTATGTATTCATGCAATTCCTTAGTGTCTCTTACAATACTAGCTCAGCCACTGGAGTGAAAATGAAACTAATTTAAGTTTTATTTATTCTCAACATGTACCTGAGTGCTAAGATGTTATTCACACATCCTAGACATTATCAGCACAGAGAAACAGTGTAAAAAAAAACTTCTATCCACAAGTGGGCCCTTATATACACACAGCTAATAGCTTTAGTGTACCTACACATAGAACTCTTCAGCCTAGGAATTCTTTCCAAAAGGATAAAAGCCTCACTCCTTGCCAACTAATGTACAAAGTGTGCACAGAACCTTTCCAGGAAGGAAAGAGGGAAAAAAAGCATCTGTGCCATCAGACAGGTGACAGGTAAAAAGTATCAACACATGCAATATTTTCCTGTTTAAAGAAAATAGATTTCTAAGGTGAGAAGAGATAGTGAAATGAAGATGTAAGAAAATGAGCTGGTGAAAGCAACAAATGGACATTGTGAAGGCATGGCTAGGAAAAAGAAGCAAGAAACAGAGATAAGGCTCATTGTGTAACTACAGATCATGACAGTGATATATAAACCTGTAGCTAGAACTCTTTAGAGAGAAGAAAAGCTTGTTTACTCATAAAGATGCAGAGTAAAATCTGATTATCTTTCTCTGATGCAATTTTTCAGTTTTATATTGTTTTGTTATGAATATCTATATTGAAATCCTTAAGTAGTACATCAAAATCTACTCCTGAATTTAGGAAAGTGGCAACAGAATAGGAATTAGGACAGCCAGTTCTAAAGAGTGATATGCTGCAATCAGGCAGAGAACCTGAATTCAGAAAAGGAATAAGATTCTGCCAGAAATACAGAGGGTGCTCCCAGACCCTCCCTTTATAGCTGTCTGGCTGGGCAGCCCTGGGGGACTGAGGGCTGTATGAGCTCAGTTTGAGCAGGGGCAGGTGTAGATGAGGGGCTGCCTTTGCAAAGCCTGACCCAGAAATCCCAGCTCTAAGTGAGACCAGCACTGGAACCCAACAGGCAGGGAGAGTGCTCCATGGTCCTGACCTGCATGGCTTGGAATCCTTGACAAATATTTAGGGATTTCAGTGTGTGGGAGACACAATTCTGGACCAATGACTAACTGGATCTCTGGATACAGGCCTTGCCTCATTCCAGATAAATACTATTTGTGATTTTATTCCCACCAATATTCCTGTGGAGAGATGTCTGTAACATTGTGGAGGAGAATAAAATAGAATCCCCTGAAAACCTGAAAGCAAACAAAATGCTGGATGGAAGCTCAGCCCAATCATTTCATTTACTGGTTCCCTTAGACAAGATGGATTTGGCTGCTATTTCAAATATTGTTGGAAAGGTTTATATAACAAGCAGCCATTCATGCAGTCAAATAACAGAGTAATTTATATATTAATAGAACAAGGAGTTAATTGTGCATCACGTTACTGAGTCATTTTGAAAGGTAGATGAGGAGTCCTTTCCTCTATTATTTCTCTAATAATGAAATTTTGGTTGTCCATCTGCTCTTTTTACCTTTGAGGAAGGGTTTAGTCCCAGCTTATTTTGTTGATGATAATTAGAGTTTCACGTCACTGACCATCTGGAACAGGAGATGTGAGCACTGGGAAGCTAACCAAACTTGCTATTAGCAGGAACTTTAAAAGAGCTTCTTTCCCAGAATAGAGGAAATCCCACATAAAATGTTTGTATCTCTGCTTAACAAAACTTCCTTTCTTTTTTCCTCCACGAGCTTTACTGTACAGACCAGTGTTATACTTAAACCAGAGGAAAAAATGCTGTTGAATTTCTGTAATGCTTCTTAAAGCCAAAATTTCAGTATGAAAATGGACACTCAGAAGAGAATATTTTCAGGAAGTAGTTCTTACTCCTCAATTTTTTCACATTTCATTATTTCATATCACTTTTTCCAATATTAGTGCCATATTAAAATTTTACTTAGGATCTAGTTGATATATGCTGAAGGCCATACTCTCTGTGCTGCTGGGAGTGTGTGAGCTGGAGCTCATTTCCCCAGCAGCCCTCACAGGGCTGTGCTTTGCCCTGCTGAGAGCCCAGCAGTGCTTGGGTGCAGCTGAGCAGGGCTGGCCCAGCAGCAGCTCTGTCTCTCCAGCATCCCAGGGGTAGGAGGTGGGCAGAGACTTGGGAGAGGACACAGGGAGGACACAAAGGGATATTCTGTACCATATGATGTGCTCAGCAATAAAAACTAAAAAAAAGGAGGAAGGGGCAGATAAATGTTACTGCATTCATATTCCAGAGCAACTGCTCCACACACGTGGCTGAGCATCACCCACCAATGGGAAGCAGAGAATAAAACTTTTGCTTTCCTTTGCTTTCCCACACAGCTTTTGCTTTATTAATGTCCCTTTATCTTCACTCCTGAGCTTTTTTCCATCTTATTTTCTTCCTCCCACCCTATCCTGCAGAGGAGGGAGCGATGGAGTGGCCGGGTGGGCACCAGTCACCCAGGCAGGGCCAGCCCTCCACAGTTCTCTAATTGGCACTGCTTTGTCTGTGCAGTTTGTTTGAACAGGCAGCCCTCAGTTGCAGACTGCTGAGCTAAAGTAGATTTCAGTGAGCAACGTTATGGAGATTGCCCTGAGGGGTGTATGAAGATGGAGCTTAGCTCAAATCAGCTGGGAATGTCTGTACTTGTCAGACCAAATCAAACCAGAGGAGCTGCAGGTATCTCCATCCACTTGTACACAAACAGACAGATAAGTTTTAAGTTCAGAATTAAGAGTGCTGCTTGCAGTCCTTGCAAATCACACCTAAGTGGCACTTATTTAACTACACTTTCCCTGGAAATGACCAAACTGGCATCAAAGCTTCTTCATTTCAAATATTTCTGTTGGGAACTCTTCAGAACTGAAGTACATCATGGTACCACAGTCAGCCTGGGTTTTGAGCTCTTCAGATGGTTTTTCTTGTCCAAATAACCTTTTTCTAGGGAATAAGACAGATTTTTCCTGAGAGCAAGATAATTATGTACAGAGTCTCATTCTACTTACAGAGACAACTCATACAGAGTCTGATTCTACTTACAGAGACAACTCATACAGAGTCTGATTCTACTTACAGAGACAACCCCTTTTATTTTAAAATGATAGTATTGATATTATTTCCCTTGAAGTGTTCCCAAAAAAATCTGATTTCATCCTCTCTGGATGAAATACTGTATGTAAGAGTCTGCCTGGCTCTTGCAATAAATTAACATACATATCTTGTCTCCTGGCAGAGAAGATAGAGGAGGAGTGTGTGTCAGAAAGGTGTGGGAGTCCTTTCTGCCATTTCATTGGCTAGGTAGCCACCAATTTCTATTCACTGCCCAAATCCTTCCCAGAAATACAGTCCTGGAGAGCACAGTTATCTCAGAGAGACAGAGAGTTTGTCACAACAGGATACTCCATAAAAATGCTGTTATTCCTTGGACATCAGGTTATGATTACATGAACAAAGAACCCATTCCTACTGTGGGAGAATGGACTATTTCCAGTGGCTACCCAGGAACACTGGGAAAGACTGATGTTTCTTGTGATCCCTCTGTGAACCACTCCAGAACCTCTGTGCTACAGTTCAATTTGAATTTCATCATTCTGACCTGCTCTAAGCATGTCTTTTTTACCAACAATATCAGGTAAATTGCTTCCTCCTGCAAGCCTTGATCTTTTAAGGCTCAAATCCTTGAACTACTGAGGCTGTTAGAACTGACACAAATCTTCGTGAAATTCTTTTGCATGTGCATATGTATATATATATATATATGCATGAGGAACTGTCCATAAAGCACATAAAAATAATGCAAATGTTATCAGACACTCACTAGTTAAGTAATGCCCCAAAATTTTCATATCTTACAAAGGAGAGGTACCTTTTGTAAACATTTTAATTAAATGTTATTTTAAGTTCATTTTTTTCATGCATAGACACCCCCCTCTCTCCATACCCAAGACATCATTTCAGTGTGCATGTTTCACCTTTTGGAGTAGGAGCTTTAATGGTTTCAGGATATACTAATGTCACTTGAGCAAAGAGAATAATTGATAACAGCAGCATCAGCTGCCTTCCTTCAGTGCCAGGCACAGCAGGAGTGACTGCAAACCTCCAGTTACTGCACTTCACAGCTGCTTCAGTGATGAGACTCAGCAAATTTCTATTCTTGGGATTCATTCCAATGGTAACAAAACTCCACTCTCTCCTTGTTTCCACCTGCTTTTCTGTTGGTCTCAGTCTTTCTCTCCTTTGTCTTTCCAGAAGACAATGGCCAGCATCTCCATCTCACTCTACCCTTTGCCCTGAGCTGCATGACCACTCCACCACTTCTGTGGCACTCTCCAGTCCCTAGGTCTCCCACCTGAGATAAAAAGAAATTATTTCTAGATATTATTATTTCTAGGACTGTAAACCCCAACCTCCTTCATACCCTAAAGTCAAGAGAGACCCTGACTTCATTCCCGGTGCAAGCACCTCTTCACTATCCTTCTTATTATATTGTGACAAACAGAGGAGGTAATGAGGACAGGAGGGGTGATGTGACACTCACAGCACTGGGGACAGCAGCTGGCTGAGTCTGGGGACCAGCAGCTGCAGGGGAAAAAGCCACATATTTAAGTTTTAGATGGTACATGCCTAAAAAAATGAGATCTTGGTAGATTTTTAGTTGATGAAGTTTATGAGATCTCCACTGAGATTTGTCAACTAAACATTTTGGAAACCTTTAAAAATTTGCATAATTTTGTCACATTTTCACAAGGGTGAAAGCTATGTAGGAAACAGATGGATAATTTCCTCTTTCCTCCCCTTGGAAATGAAATTCAAGTCTGAATTTCAAAGTGGTTCAGTGAGAAAGCTTTGTAATTATGTGGTTGTAAGGTTTCTGTCCAAGATAAGCACAGAGGTAGCCTCTCTATAATGGCTCTGCAGAATGCCAATTTAAACAGGGGAATAAAAAAGAGAGAGAAAAATCTCTTCATGGCAATTTCAAATACAACGTGGCAATGTAGTCTCAATGGTGACATTTTGGCAAAGTCACAAGCTGTGACAGAGACAGAAAACACTCAGGGCAGCAGTTGTGCAAGTGGCCCTGAGAGAGCTCCGTGTGACAGAGCTGGTTCAGTTCTGCCGTGTTCAGGGCAATGATGTTCCCTAACTAATTGCTGATTATAATGATCTACATATTCTGAATGTAATGTGCATGTGTGTATCTGGATGTGTTATTTGGATTTCTAATGACATTTCAGCATGTTTCTGGGGAGACATAGTGATGCTAGAATTTGGATTTTTAAAAGGAAGGTTTAAATATTATTGAAACTTTGAACAAAGTAGTATCCCAACAATACACTGAATAAACTGATATTCACATTTTGCCCTTAGTAATTTCTCCATTGCAAAATCTCACAAAAGTAATATAGTTTTAGACTTTAAAGCATTTTAATTTTGAATCCCCATTCACTGAAAGTTTACTTTATTTTCACTTAAAAGAAATCAACCTGTTTTTCTTTCCACATTGTTCAACTGATCTGTAGCAAGCACAGCCAGAAGCAATAGTGAGAGAAATGAGAATAATGGAGTGCCTAGCAGGCTGCTGTTCCTGCCTCAGACACACTGGGAAAAGGTTACAGCTAGATGAAAATATTCCTGAAGAAATATATCAGCCTCCTGAACCATTTAACAGTGTACGTCTTCTTTATTACAGTGTTTTTATTCCTAGAGAGTATGGTGAAAGGTAATTCTAAACTCTCATTATAGGATGTTCACAGTTTTACATTTTATTTCTAGCATTAGCAGGACGTAGTCCATAGCTTGAAGAGTGTTTTCCCTGAGCATTGTTAGAGTGAAGTGAATGCAAAAGTTTCTGAGGCAAGACTCCTACATTCTAGTAATTATGAGGGTAACGAAGCTAGGCAGAATAATTTTCCTCTTATTAATAGCTGTGTTTAAGCCTCATAGAACTTCCTGTCTGGGGAAAGTATTTCTTTTTAAACTAAGTGGTGGAAATTAATGTGTTATACTGCATGTTTATCCATAAATCAATGAAGTCTTTACAAAGCCAGAAAGAAAAATTATCTGTTTGGCTGCCTGTCATTTCTGTGAGGTTTTTCACAGTGCATTGGATAGGCCAATAGCATATACCTTCATTTTAACAAAGGAAGATGTTCCTTAACTCTTTCAGTCTCAGCACTGAGGAATAATTCACAATCAGCTGGCAGCTGTGTGTCCAAAAGCCTTAGCATGGTTACTTACAAATAATTAATTCTTATCAAAGCTAAACCTCTCATCCAGTATGTTTGGTATTAGGTCACTTTGATCAAGTGATTTATACTGAGGAAATTTGGATGGGTAGGATTTTATTATCCAGATTATTTTCAAGATTCTGATTAACTTTTAGATTTCCTTCAAGCAGAACATTTTAAAGTAGCAAGGCTTAAAGGTGACTTATCATTCAAAATTCCTGTACAAAGGATAAAGAAATACAGACTTCCAGTTATTTTGAGTAAAATATCCCCAATGATGGAAGTCAGAGAAACAGAATGAGTGTCTGAGTGTATATTTTTCTGTGTTTTCTTGTTTTCTCTTCTTGCTGTAATCCTTATGGATAAAAAGAAGGTTTTGCTGTTTTAATTGCCTTAGAATTTGGGACTGAAATTCTATCCACATCAACTTCCCTGCCTAAGTGGTGATTCCCTCTCTTTGTTTAATTTTACCACGAGTGAAGTTCAGCAATCCTGCGGATTGCCAAGAGCTATTGGCAGGTGCTGTAATCAGCACTGACTTCACGCCTGAGCAAACCAATTTCCACAAGGTCCAGCAGCCCCAAGCTGCTGAAATGAACCCCCAGGCTGTGGAGAGCCAGCCACAGCTTCAAAGGGCTCCAGGCAGAGCAGCCTTTGCAGCTCCAAGGCAAGGAGAAAAGGTCCAGGATGGATGCACAGCCACCTTTGAGCCTATGTGCTGCCCTGCCCGGGTTCCGCTCCCTGTCACACTCACAGGCTGCCCCCAACACCTCTCTGCTCCTGTGGAAGCTACTGCTCCTCAGCCAGCACTCACCAGAGGTAAACTTCACTTTCAAATAAGTCTGGACCTATTCTTCTATCACCTTCTCAGAAATTCTATCTTTAAATGTTTTTTTTCCCAGAAGAGACTTACATGGACTATTTACCTGCCCAGCACAGTGGGTTTTTCCAGTGGATGACCATTAGTGCATGTACTGGGACTTGTTGGATTGTGTTTCTTTGTAAAGCACTGTCCAGTAATTTGTTTTCATGTTCTCACATTAAAGGTCTAACAGGTTAAAGAACTTCAGGCTGTATAGTGATAAGGCAGTAAACAACAGGCAATATTGCAATCCTAAGAGTTCTACCATGGCCGGGATTTTTCTTTTTATAAGTTGTAAAAAATAAAATGTTAGCATATTAGCAGAAAGGTAGAGGAGAGCTTGAGGCCCACCTTTCTCCTACAGGAATATTACTGCCATTCTCTATGCAAGGCTGACCAGCTTTTCTAGCAAGTGCCTTTCCCTAAGGTGAAATTTCATTCTGTTTATTTGCTATATTTGGATCAGAAACAGAGACTTACAATTCAGAATATCCCTAAATCCCCATCCTCAGCTCCAGTATATCAAGAAAACAAAACATGTAACGTGTTTTGTTTCTGACGTTATTACTGCCAACACTAGATCATACAATTCACATCTGGATTTATTTTAGACTTTCTCATAACAACAGCTGCATTTCTTGTCTTCAGTTGGATCCATTTTTAAAAATTAAAATTGCCATGGCAACAGCTGCAACCATTTATTATAAAGCAATAGAAGTGGAACTAATATTTGTGAGAGAAGCTGTGTTATCATGCAGGATAGCATTTCATTCAGACAATGCCTGAGTCATTTTTCCCTAGCTATTCCATTTTTTAAAAGAAAAATATAGAAAATATTTTCAATAATGAAATGTAGGTGGGATTGAACAGCTCAGGAGATTAAAAAGATTTTCTTCTTTAGATTACTGGCTCATCTCAAATCCAGATTAGCAAGAGGCAGAAATTATCAGCTGTTTGGTGGGCACATGGAAAAATCGATAGGACTATGGAGCTCTGAAAATCCCATTCCTACAGCAGCTGAGCTCTCAACTGCAGCACAGAAACTGACAACTGAGAGCACAGGGTGTGTCTTCACCAGGGAAAAATGATGTGAACCCTCCTTGAGGAGTGCTAATGGTGAATGCACAGGAAAACTGCACAGGCAGCTGGCAGTGCTAACGCAGAGCAGCTCCAAGTGAGCTGTCCTGCCCTTCACACCCCTGCACTGTGTCACCTGCGAGAAGGGAACTTCACCTGAGTGAAATGGGGCTAAAGAAAAAGGGATGGTTGGCACAACCTCAAGGTTAGGCTGTTCCAAGTCAGGACTGGGGTGGGGTCATCCAATGCATGGTCTGGGCACATTAGAAATCATGTGGGCCATTTTGTTTGCATCTATTGACAATATTTCTTGAAGCATTAATTTGGTTTTTTTAATCTCTCTAAGAATCTGGGTAGGAGATGGACAAATTGTACTCCAGATATCAAAAAGCTACATGAACTGCAGATTTTTCTCATTTTACCCCCTTCTGACTATGAAAGGATCTGTTTTGCATGCACTGGCTATACAAGGATGATATACCACATACCAAAGACCAATTTCTTCCTATTTGTTACACATTAGAATGTCTTAGGCAGAGTAACGGAGAACACTGAAACAGAAAAAGTTTAGGCATACTTTCCTTCTCCTTCCACTCTCATTTTTGTGGGATTCTCTGTACCTTATCTCTATCAATTACATTCAGCACCAGGCTACCCAGTGTCCGGCTCTGTTCAGAAGTTCCTAAAGATGCTGAAATTCAGAGAAGGCAGTAGACCAAGGGCTCCTTTCTAAATCTGACAGAAAACATTCTGCAAGTGAAAAAGCCCAAGGCTGTTGATAGGCCAGAAATTTGGCACAGCCCCATAGTAGTGGGAGTGGATTACCCAGCTGCTCCAGGGACTGCCTGCATCCTCTAGCAGCACACTTAGCTGTGTCTAGGATGCAATAATTTAAACACAAACAGTAGCGTAAAAATCTCTTAAAAAACAGAGTACCCATGCTTACTAAGGTCTAGGTTTGTTGCAAACATAGATTATTCTATAGTCTGACTTCACTAGATTACTTTTGGGTTACAGACAGTTTATTTTAGGGTGATAACAGGAAAAACAGAAGAAAAAACAAAATTACACCTCGTGCCTGAGAAAAATCTATGAAAGTTTATAATTAGTACATTATATTTTTATAATGAGATCTGGTGGAATACATGACTGGTAGAATATAAAACTGACACCTGGTAGAAATCACAAAGATAGTTTTCTTTCTCCTGCTCTCTCACTTAACCTTTCAATTCTTTATAGCACATTCCCAGCAGCATGCTCCCAATTCTGTCCCTCCTCTTTACCATTCCCAGGTAGGCTTTACCCCCCGTTACACTTCAGGCAGCGACATGGGGCAGCTGAGGCTTGGCAGGGCAGTGGTGGCAGTGGGGGCCTTTGCTGTCCCACTGACAAGAGGAGAAGCAGGGAGAGCACAGCCTGCTTTCCTCGAGGGGAGCAGGACTGGGCACTTAGAGCCTCCTCTCCCTGTCTCTGGGAGTGTTGAGCTGAGCACAAACAGGAATCTGGGATGTTCTCTGTGAAAAGACAGGGGGTACAGTAGCCTTGAACACATCAGATTTTCATAAGCAGAGGTCACAGAAGAAAAAGGTCCTTTAAATATTAAACAAGAACCTGCTGTACATGCTCTTCCATTGATCAGCTGAATAATGTGATACTGCCCCTCACTCCTTTGTCCCCATTCATTCAAGGGATTTCAGAGATTACAGTGTATTGTAGCACTGTTTAACCAGCTCAATCTCAGGGACAAGTTGGTTTAAAGCCTGGAGGAGGGTGAGGTGAGTAGGACTGTGCATTTGTGAAGGATAAGAAGCAGTTGTTACCACAAAGGAAATGCTGCTTTCATCCCTGGGTATCTCACAGTGCTCACAGGTCTAGTGGGTTCTCCTGCAGTGTTAGGAGGATGAGTCAAAGCCCAAATGAAGGGAATACTATCTGGCATAAACTATACATAATTTTCTGTTGTTTCAGTCTTAAACTGCTCCTGAACAAAATCATGGGCTCTTTGATTATAAGAAAATTACTATTTAATAAAGATTTAGTGGAAACTCTTTCCATTCAATCTCTGCTAGTTGCCCATAAGAGAAAGGATTTTTCATGGCTAACCAAACTGCTTAAAACCTTCCTTAAAGTGTTTGGGTCATATCCTGCTTTTTTTGTAAGGCCAATGCACATTTATACCAACTGCATAGAATCAGTGGAGTTACTCAGACACTCATCACTGTAAGGGTAATGTGAGGCAGTTTTTCCTCTGGAGCAGGATGACAGTAAATCACAGCGATTTCTGGTAATCTGCTGCAGCGTCCCCACGCTCTGCTCTGTGCACGCTGCCAGCAGCCCACAGCATTTTGTCAACAGGCAGGTGGAGTTCAATTGACACAGATAAATGTAACATTTGTTTGCAGGAACAAAGGCACTGTGAAAGACTAGTGTAGTTGGAAGGCTTTCTTACCTCATCCTTGAGTCATCTCAAAACTTTTAGTAGAAAAAGGGAGGGTTAATTAAGATTACCCATTCTTCCAGTAATCACCTTCCCTAGTTCCATCGTATCACATTCTGCCACTTTTGTACAGCAAACCTGAGGTGTGGATCGAATTAGGCCTCCAGGAACACATTAAACTCTTGCTTATGCTCACAGAATACTTGGAATTGCACATTAAGTCAATTTTTGGATTTCAAGAGAGATATATCATTTTCACAGCAAATCCTTATTCCAGAGTCTCATCATCCTGCACTAATGGGAAGAACTGTCACATAAGGGGAAGGTAGTGTAAATGTTTCTGATAAATATTTTTCAGCTCTTTAAGTAACTTTGGAGATGAATGGCTCACAAGTAAAAAATTGAAAGATAACAAAGGTGAATAATGAAGAAGAATGTAAATTTAGTAGTGCAAGAGCTGGAGAGGACAATAGCTCCCAACTCAGGTGTCAGGGGTGGGGAGGCAAAAAGATTGCTGAGGCTCATGAACCAACATTAGCAAGAGTCTTACCACACACAGCACATCTCACTCCCCTTATGGCACAATTAGCATCATGCAGCAGATTCGGTTCAAATAACATGGAAAACTATTTCATTTTTCCTTCTAGATATTGACTGAAGAATTTTTAACTTGTTCATTATTTCTTGTTAACTCAGAGGGTTGATGGGTTGTAACTTTCACAGTCATGTTTTCTTTGCAGAAAAAATGCATATTTTTTACAGCACTGTTCTACCTTGTTCTATTTTGCATAAGCATAAGTGATTACAGAGAGATGCCAGGCAGGGGAGAAGTCAGGCTCTTTGCATTAGTACCATAAATACATTTATCTCTTCCTTGGTGTTGATTCTTTGTTTCTGCTTTCTCAGCACTATGTGCATCTTCCCAGTTGCTGAAGCCACTGAAAGCTCCCTAACTGGGGGGACAGACTTCAAGCTGCTCTAGACAGACACAGGCCTTTCCTCTTCATGCAAGGCTTAAAAAGAATGGAAATTAAACAGTGAGTTGAATTACAGTTCTGATATCCAAATGAGAAGGCATCATAGTTGCAGGCACAGAAATGTGTAAATTATGTGCCTTTGGATATGATCAGCTCATAAATAAGGACAGTCAGAGGGATAACACAGAATGAAACACATGCTGTCACAGACAGCCCACTATCAGCCATCTGTTTTCTGCTGATGTGCTTCATTCCTCTCAAAGATATGGGACAGGAAAGAGTTGTCACTATGACTGTGATATTTCCAAATAGATTTATGAAAATTAGGCATTTAGAAGCAATAGCAGTCATTTGAGAATGAAATATTCCTATGCCAAGCCTCAGAGATATGTGAACAAATTTTACTGTTAAAGCCTTAATTTTCTTTTGCATAGATTTTAAGCCCATGTTGCTGTTCATCAGGATTTCTTTCTGTCAAAGATAAAACCAGGTTAGAACAAGGTAATGAGAAGCTAAGATACTTGTACAGATGACAGTGCACACCATTGCTCAGGTGCACTGGGGCAGAGAAGCTCCACACCAGATCAGAGATGATGTTAGACTTGAAATTGCTCTGCCTGCAGGCCCATTAGGTCCTTAATCATTGTCACACTCTCATCTCAGTCTCCTTTCTGTGAGGCAAAGTGCAGTCCTGTAGAGAGCAAGCTCTGAGCAGGCTCAGAAGGATGCAGGGTGTCCAGCAGCAGGGACTGGCAGAGCTGTCCCTGGGCACCAGAGCTGTCCCTGCTCGCCTGAAGCTGAGCTCAGCCCCATCCAGGTGGGTGAGACAGCAGGTCCTGTACGGCCCAGGTGTGGGATTTGAGGGCAAGAATGGGATCAGCAGGATAGATGGCTTCCAAGGCTCCCATGGGAGGTCGAGCAGAATTCCTAAGGTTGATGGGCTGGCAGACAGAGAAGAAGGAGGGAGGATGGCAGATTTTCTGCAGGCCCTGGTGTTTGGGGCTAGGTGACAACTGAGATCTGCATTAGGGAAAGTTTACCCGGAACAGCACAAACTATTTGTTGTTTTCTCTGACAAGCTGCTGCTGTGTGTCAGCTCAGGCTTGGACACAGAAGAAAACTGCAAATGGTTACCAGTGTAAAAGCAATAAAAGCTCATATACAACAACAGTAAGTGTTATCTTGGTTTAAAGTAATCAAGATAAAATGTTCTCTAGTATTTTAGACATTCTGGAAAAGCCTACAAAGGAGCAAAGTAAGGTCAGAAAACAGAGGAAAAAAATAAGTCATGGCATAGAGAAAAAGAAACAGAGTGTAAGCCCAAATAGTTTCTATAAACAACTGCCAGATCTTTTTCTAGAATTAAAAACAATAATAGTAGTACTAATAATAGCAGTGATGAAACCAGGCTATAAGTGGAATAAAAACCATGACCTGCTGTATTGCCAAGGAGAATAAAATTTTGGATATCCATAATGAAGGTTCATACACTGGCCACTTGGGCAGTAATCCAACTACCAGCACCTTTCTTTTTTTGTTCCTTTTATTTTTTCATCTGTTATATAAAGCTCTATATAAATAGAAAGCTTAGTATCTATATTTCTGCAAAGTCTCTGCTTCGGGAACCTTAAATGTCTAAAAATTTGCAAATATTGTCAGGAATAAATTCCATGGAGACAGATTCATTTATACAGAGGGATGTACAAAAGACTCCTCTGTGTTCTTTCAATGTACTGATCACTGTTTTAAAACATCTGAAAAATGCATTTGTTTGTTGTTTGAAATTTTTATCTAGATCTCTGCATATTTGTTTCAAAACTGTTAAAATTGGCTGCCTCTGCTAGTTCTTAAGCCGTCCTGCTCTGGTGTGTCTTTGCTTTGCCTTAGCTGCCTGCAAACCTCTGTTTCATAGGTGATTTATTGGCTTGGCACAGTCACATCCCAAACTTCCCCAGTTGTTTTTACCTTTATAGTTCATCAGCTTGTTCCTCCTGTGGGAGGGGATCTTTTGTGAGCACGCCTGAGCAGACTCTGCCAACTTGCCAAGAGAAGGTGTGGGTGTCTGGAGCCATGCATGGACTTTCTAGTTCAAACACATATTGGGGGTGAATTACAGCTCTGATGTTTTTGCTTCCTTCCAACACTTTTAGGAAAAGTATATAGCCAAAACGTTGTGTGGGAACAGAAACTGTTTGATTCCATCCACTTCTCTGAAAGATCCAAATTTTCCAACATGCTGTAGTGACCTACCTTTTTCTGCATAATTATAATTTCAGGAAAAATAACCTTCTTTCCCTCTTAAAACCAACCTTGAACTCTAGAATACTTTTTTCTGGCCTGCTTTATTTTTCTTAATTAGCAGCTGATGAAATCACCATGTAGTTCTATAATTATTTATCACCTGAGGGAGATCCCACTGTATTCAATGAAGGTATTTTAGGGAACATCTGACCTTCCTGTATTTTCAGGTATTTTTTTCTTTTCTCACATTGTGCAGTGTTACATGGCACGTGATGGAGGGCAAGGAGGAGGAAGGGCACTTGGCTAAAGAAAGCCCTGTGGCTTAGCAAGTGCAAAGAAATGTTCCTCTCAAATTATTATTTTCATGTTGGTCAAAAAGACAGGAATAAACCAGTCTGTTTACTGGTTATTTCTAAGAACTGACTCTACATAATTCTGTTGGAAATTTTCTGCTGTTTGCACACACTTTGCTTCTGATGCTTGAATGTATCTTCCTCAGCATAATGCATTTTTCTAAAATTCATCTGATACAGGTGTTGCTTCACTTTGGCTTATATCAAAACAAAGAATATTTATGCTGTTCTGCTAGTTAAGGCTGATTAGCATTTCTTTATTTGATGCTGCCACATCAGGTTTGGACAGAAACAAAAGTAGGATACAAGATTTTACCTCAACAACAGATTTTTCCTCAAAAAACTTGCATGAATTACTGGAAAAATTTTGCTGCAATGCTTTCTATTTTTTTTCTTTTTTCCAAGGAAAATACATTGTGCTCTACTTACAGGCTGGGAAAACTAACAGGAAGAAAAAGATCTTTTTCATAAATGAAGATGTAAAAAGTAATCAAATAAGATGCAACAGGAAATGTGACTGGATGCTTTATATTGCAAAAGCCCATCTGTAATGCAGACTTTCAGTATTAAATTCCTATAAAATGTATAGAATGAAAGTGTTTGTCATGCTGAGCTTTCATCCTAAAGTGATCTCAGCATAAGAGGGGAGGGAAGTGGAAAGCTTAGCATGGAACAACTGACACAAACTGTTCATCTTTCTATCTGCTTCAAGAAAAACTACCACCCCAACTTGCAATATATTGCATAAATAAATATTGTCTGTATTTCCTTTTTGGAAAGCTGTGAAAGCACTTGAGTCTGTCCAATGTTGTTGGCTCAAGGAAACACAGAAAAACTGGAAATAAAAAGAGATCTGTTAAACAGCTGTCTAATCTAGAAAGTGCTGGCTAATCCTAATGAATCCAGCCAGGAAGTGAAGTATTATTCCCACCAGAAGGAGAGGCAGAGCTTACCGAGCTCACACACACAGACAGCAAGGACTGGGACAGGTGAGACACAATATTAAGTATTCAGTGACGAGCCAACAAAAATCTCTCACTCCTACCCCTGCACTCTTTCTCATTCTGGCTGGCAGATAAAGCAGGCCTTTGCCATTAAATCTGTTCATTTATCAGTCTCTGAAACAGTTTTCTGCTGAATTTACTTTGAGGACTCCCTTAATCCACCTCTGATACAAATTTACAGAAATAAACCCCTTTTTTTTTCTTAAACTCGTTCAGCGTTTAGAAAGCCTCTAAAACCTGAAAACAGTTTGAAATTTAGTATCAAACCCACACTGCTTATTAATGAACTGCAGTCATTCCCTTTGTACAAAGAGCACAGAGCAGATAGCAGAGAGGGCAAGTCATGCCAGCAGACCTCAAATTGCTCTCCAAGGAAAAGGAAGAATAGAGGCACTATAACTTTAATGATGGTTTTCTCCAGTGTTAAACTTTGCCATTTTGTTTTTAGGTCAAATAATTGGTTTGGCAGAAAGTAGTGGAATAAACAGAATAAGATCGTGTTCTGTTAAGTTGCATCTTATATAGAATACCTCAGGTAAATTACTTTGTATTTTGGACGCTTGAAAGGATTAAAAGTTAGTGCTAAAAAGAAACATATCCAGAAAAATAAATAGCCCTAGTAGAGAATAATGTGAAATGAAGAATAGAAGCAGATATTCTCTGAGCTGCAGGGAAACAGGAGCTCTGGAAAGATTTAGACTCGAAACCACAGAAGTATAATGAGCATATGTCATGTTATGGTGCTTTTAAAAATCATGGGGGGCACACTGAGTAAAAAAACTTTTCCGTGAGAATGAGTCACTTCATACTTGTTCCTGAAATAACTACATTAAGAATTGGATGCTTTCTTCTAGTTTTCTTCATCCCTGAAATCTGTTGGTAGATTGGAGGGCAAACTGTAACCCTAACCAGTCTTAATAAAGCCAACTTTTCTTGCCCTAAGATTAACATACTTTAAAAAAACCATTTACTGACTATGGCTTACATTTGACTAATAAATTCTCACTCCATGCCATGGCCTGTTTTGTTACTGAGCGTTCCTATCATGGTGAGAGCCCATCATTCTAACAGAACCATTTTCCTTTATTCTAGGACCTCTCTGAATTCACCATTCAATGCAGACCAGAGCACCAGTGGCACAAAAGATCATTTCCTGATTTATAATTCACTAAGCAAAACAGAGCAGCAGCTGCAGGCTTTGTACTTGGCTGGGACAAACATCAAAGCACCAAGTGGCTGCTTTGCTGTCAAGACACACCTACAAGTTTCTAGGCAAGAGGAGCAAAGAATTATAACTGATCCCCTGGTCTAAGAAAGCCACAGCTGAGAAAGGACAGAAAATTTAGATGGCAACATGCTACTGATCACCAATTCCTCTGCTGCCAGGGTTCTGTGTCCTTGTATCAACAGCACCTTCCAGCAGAAACCATCTCACTGATTGGTGATGGTGCTAATAGCATAACTGGAGATAAGACATTTTAGTTACTTCTGTTGTAGTACCTGAGCATTCCCCCCTCGTATTTGTGGTGCTCCCTCATATGCCTTGAGAATCTTGTGCCATTTCTGCAGACTGAAAGCACAGAACTGTTTTCACATCTTCATGTTATTTCAATGCATCTGTTAAGAAAATCCTTTATACAGAATTTCAACCCTAAGCCTTATTTCCAAATGAAAATCATCACACTACAAGGATTGCATTCTTAATATCCACAAGCTTAAAATATTCACAATTTTTTAAAAACTCTAAAATTCCAATTCTTAAAATACTAGTCATTTTCCATCTATCCAAGGCACATTCTGGAATCCAAAGCCAAGCTCAGCACATTTTCTTTGACAAGGATCATAAAAGCACTCAATACTCAAAGAAAAAGAACACAAAGATGGAAAATGTTTCTTAGTTTGTGAGGCTTAGAGCTATTTTGTATCTGTTCAATATAACATTTCAACAAGCAAAAGGACATACAAACGTGGAGTTACTGGTGTTCTCATATATAACTGACTGCTGGCTAATAACAACTCTGAGACACTCAAATTATATTGTGCACAGCCCCTTTGCTTTGGTGGCATCCTTTCCCATCCCAAAACACCTGTGGTGGCTGCACTCAGGGGTGGGAAACAGGAGATGACCTTGGCCAACTGCAGCAGTTTCTTTCTGTGGGACAACTTCCATTCTGCCCACAAGTTTCCTACTGCTGAGCTCTTGCCACAGCTCCAGCCCTGGCTATGAAGGGTTACACCAGGAAGGAAAGTGCTCAGTGGTTTGAGACAGAATTGCTGCTGCATGTGTGGTACCTGCTGTGATTTGTGGCACCCATTTGAACCTCAGCCACAAAGCTGCACTTTTTATCAAGGATATTTGCGAATATGTAACTGCTCTGAGGACATATGGCCAATAAATAATTCAGAGTTATCTATCTTCCCTGCAGTTTTCTTATCCACCTACCACCTTTTAATGTTTTGTTGGCCTGGAAACAATATTGTTTATGGCACTTCTAGTATAAAAGTGTTGCTGACTGGCACTAGACTATTTCCAGTGTGATACCTTGAAAACAAATTGGTTCTCCCCAGTCTCCATCTGCTTTGCTCTCATCTGCTGTTAGCCCACAGAAGTCTTGGTTTGCATTTTGAGTGCTTAATACCATTCATTTGCAATTATTGATTCCAAAATTGTTACAATGTGATTGAATTTGTTGTTCCTTTTTCTCTCCCTCTCCCCCACCCCTTTGTTTTCTTTTCAGCTCTATATCCATTTACAGTCCCAAGGAGAATCCTAATGCTTTTGATGCTGCAGCTTTCTTCCAGTCAGTGGGAAATTTTCTGGGGATCTTTGCTGGATCATTTGCCATGGGATCTTCTTATGCTGTTGTCACAGCTTTAATATCCTTTATGGTTTGTTTTCAGGGAGCAAATCTATATATATTGGAAAAAATATGCCATATCTGAGTGACCATCTTTAGTTTGAGCCTGAAGCTTTTCACTCGAGGCTCAAGTGTTTGTAAACAAACAGATAAAATCATAAATTGACAGGAAATGTCATTTATCAGAATCTACAAATTTCTTCATTAGGTAGGACTCTGGCCTTTATCACCCTATTTGCAAAGAATTGTATTTTAAGGAAAGTGTTTTGAAGTATATTGAGGCTCAAACATTAATTTTTTAAGAACAGGAACTTATTTACGAGCTTCAGGCTAGCAGCAATTATACAAAACTACAAGGGTAACACTACACCGTGTCAGTGTGACCAACAAGCCCATCAGTTTAACTAAGCTGGAAATTTCTGTTGCCCTGCATTTTTTCTTGTGTTTTGCAGCTCATATAAAATGCTACTGTAGAAAGATCAGTGATTTTGATCTTTCTTGCATTCACACAAATGTAAACAAATGCCAGTTTGTTTATAAAACTGGACAAAATTACTTCCTTTTCCTTTTTTCTAGGAAATAGAATATCAAATGCAACCAACTAGGCATTAATTCAAACTCCACAAAAGTATTTAAAATAGCTGACTTTAAGATCTGTTCTGGATTTTGCTCCTTGAGATAAGTCAGAAGCTGTGCAGTTCTTCCCAAATTCAATGTTTAGATGAGTATGGTGGGGAGCTTGCTTTCTTTCTTTCATCCTTTCTCAGACTGGGGGTGATTTTAGCTTACAAAACAGTTGGGTTTTTATTTTTCCTTAGTAATCTTTTAGCACTTGACCAAATTCACAAAGCTGTGTGAGTTTCCTATGTTGGAGACAGGTCTGTTTTTCCTCCTATCCTGGAGTGCCTTCTTATCAGCAGAAGCTGCTGGGCTTACAGGTAAGTATTGCATTTAATGAAATAAAAGCAATTTTGTATTATGCCTCTAGTGTGGCTAAAATGCATGGTTTATTTTAGGCATGACATCATATCTAAAGCTCCTAAAAGCCTGTTGCTATATTGGAGATTGTTTCATCTTTAAGAACAATTTTGTAGTGCCAGTGAATAATTCTTCCAGACAAAGACATAAGAGATCAGGCTCAAGTCCTCAGTCTCTCTTCCCTGCATTATCCCATCCCTATTAATGTCTCTCTATTAATCCCCCTATTTTCTGGCCAGCTAGGAGACCAAAGATAACAGTAAGGCAAGGAAGGAAGGAGGCAGTGCCCTGTGATTACCAGCCTGTGCTCCTCTGCACACACTGCATATCCTGAGCCCTTCTCATTTTTCTCAATTATCAAGAATTGACACCAATTATCAATAGTAAACCAAGAATAGGGCTAAGGGTGGGTTGCATCCACCTTTATACTTACAAAAAAAAAGTCATCTTGTTCAGTGCACTTACATGTACATTTTGGCACAGCCATGTCCCAATGACAGGTAGAAAGATGTGAGATCCAATTATTTTTTTCATTAATGCCAGGAAACAAATTGTACAATCACAGTCAATTATGTACCCAGGGCCTCCATTAAAGTCCACACAGAAGTTTAGGCAAAATTTGTAAATGGATATAGTTTACCTCCACAGCAATCTATTGTATAGTGTGACTCAAAAGAACAAAGTTTCTATGGCCTTGATTGTTTTAATGCTCTCGAGGTTGTCGCCTCTGAACTCCAGTGCTCTAATTAATGTCAGGGAAAATCAGGAGAAGAAAAATGCTTAATGGAATGTAATGCAGCCCATGCTGCTTTGTTTGCAAAATTGTTCAAAGCCTTTGGAAAGCAACAGTTATATTTTTACTGAGTTCTCTGGAGCCAGCATGTTACTTTTTTAATATCAGCCACACAATCAAACCATTTCTGAATGGGTATTAATATCTGCATCTTTGTCTTACTAATTATACAACTTTGCATCCTGTTTACTGCCAAATTCTTCAGGCCAATGAATAAAAACAGTGGCACATGAACTGAACAAAAGGGTGGTAATTAATTTCATCAAGAAAATCAGATACCAGGTGGAATGAAAGTCCATTTTGTCTCTTAACAGCTCTGTACTGGTTTGGGCAAGGGTAGCATTAATTTTCTTCGCAGTAGCTAGTGTGGTGCTGGGATATTTCAGGGGTCCCTGAGAAGCTCTTACACAGATCCAAGGAGTTTTTTGCTCCTCAGTCCCGCTGCAAAGGGGCTGAGGGTGCCTGGACAGCTGAGCCCAGAGCAGGAGAAGTACAGGAAGGTTTCTCACTCTTGCTCTTGCCTCATTCTCTCCCCATCCCACCAAGGAGAAGGGAGAGAGGCAGTGAGCAGCTCTGAGAGTCTGAGCTGCTGCCTGGGGTTACACTCAACAAGCTCTTAAAAATGTGCCATGAATACTGCAATAAAAAGCAGAGGAGGAGGATTGTTGATCACTTTCCTTTTACTGGAGGTACAGATTTCCTAATCCAGTGACTTCCAAGTAAAGACTGTTTTAAAATGCATTCCTCACAGAGCACAAGGATGCTGTGTTTCAGCAACTGAACAACTGATTATACATTACACACAAAAAGTAGATTTGTAAAGGAAACACTCATATCTTTCAGAGCCTCAGGTGCTGCACCAAAGGTAATTTCCATTTCTCAGGCATAGGAACAGACTCTACGTCCAGACAAAAATAATTGGCATGTGTCTTTTTTGCATGCCTCAAACGTGATGATGGACAGCAGAGTCTCTCCTGGTAGTTACCCTGAAGAGTGTTTCATTGCTCTTTTCTGCTGTAATATATAAAATATCTGAAATAAAAGACTTAATTATTGAACACCACAGATGGTGGTGGAAGCCATGGTATGGAATTCTAAGTGGACAGAGGCAGAGAAGGAGGAATAGAGTGGAACCAAAGTAAAGTTTCAATTTAAGGGAAAAATAGAAAACTGTTGGGAAATTTAACTAATTCTTAACAAAACAGGAACTGACAGAGGAAAGATAATTAATTCACCAACATATATATTCCAATAAAAAGTACCAAGCATTTTTAGTTCTGTCACTAGCATTTTTTCATGGGTATTTTTTCATGGTTTCTGAGTTTCATGTGGAAATTGTTTAATTACACTGTGGTGAGAAGGCAAAGTTTAATCTTGAAACTTTTATCACTTAAATCTTTGTCACTTAATTTCTGTAAAAGGCTTTTGTCAGAAGCTGTTATTATGGAAAAAAATCATGGGGCCTTTCTTGTAGCTCCAGAAGTTCAAAGCTGTGTTTTATAACTGCATGTACTTTATTAGTACTGTGCTGACATTACCCTTTAGTTGCCTGGCTTAACCAGTTTTGATGTTGCTTTTTTCTTTCAGTTTCCTCTGAAATAGTTCTAACTCTCCTCCTTTCAAAATACTATTTTAAACTCCAAGTTCAGCAGCAGAAATATTCTATTGGTTAAGAGATTTTCACCAGACTTGGGTTCAGCCCTGATCTCTCATGTCCATGCTGAGGAAATGTGTGCAAAATGCAGTTGTGTGCACACAAAGCACCTGCTGCAGGGGGAGCCAGCAAAGGGGCACTCATGCTCCAGGACACACTCAGCTCTCACTCCACACTCTAATTTCCAGTCTTTCCCAGCTTTCTTGCTTTGCCCTTTGTCTCAGTGGGTGCAGGTTCTGGTTTTACAGCCCTGTGCCTGTCCTTACAAGCAGCTGTGAGAATGCAGAGCCTCAGCCCAGCAATGGCACAGCTGCACCAGTGCATTCAGTGCACCACACTGCGAGTGTCAACGTGCTTCAAAAATCAGCTGGTTCCATTAGACATTTATGCCTCTATTCATCTTCCTTTTCCTTGGACATTCTGCTTTCTCTGTTCATTCCTTCTAAATGGACTTCAAAGGATTAACACTAGACTGGTATTTCCCTGTAGCTATTAAGTAATGTAATTGCAAAACAATATTATTCTTATAATCCTTTCCACAGCAGTCCTTCAATCATTCTGAGCTTTTTGAAGTGTAATATTGAAGTATTTAATAATTTAGAAATAATGGGCTATACTGGTTTTTTTAGTGGGTAAAGTAGGTGGTAGTGTTCACTTGTTTAGCTTGCAGATTTCTAAAATAAAATTTAATGGAGAGTAGTACGGGTCAATATTTTAGAAAATATTTCATTTCTCTGCCTCAAGATATCCCATGATATATAACACACAATATATAGGCCTGACCCTGATTGAAAAATGGATGTGATTGAACCAGCAAATCAAAATAAAAATCTGGGATGACTACACAATTATTGTTATACTGGGAACTGGAAATTATAAATTAATACTATGGTTATTAATCTTATAGCTATATCATCAAGCTGTGACACATGCATGATAAATTGATTCTTATACAGTAGAATCTAATTTGTGCATTTTCTCATTTGCCCTGGAGTATATCATTCCTGACTGCTGAGCAAAGCTGTAATAGCAGAATACTAGAGTAAGGTCAGTGCTAATAGAGATGTTTTCATTTGCAAAGTTCATTACATAGTATTTACTAGTAGGCTATGAAAAAAATCACAAATAATTTAAATTAAACACTTGTTGAAATAAATCAAGAAAGTATATCTTGCATTTATTAATTGCTTTTTATCTTGTTTTATAATTAACAACATTTTCTAAATTTTGAATGATCACTCAGTCTGAGAAAGGTTTCATGATGTACATGAGCATTTAATGGTCATCTCACTTAGACCTTCTCTATCTACACCTGTTTGAAATGACCAGATACTCAGCTAAAAGGAGATTAATTTACCTGCAGAAATACACTTAAGCACATGGGAATTGACCTGTATCTATGTGTTCATTTGGTGCATGCTTCAAAATCACACAGTAACTCAGTGTAAAGGCATCAAAATTGCAGCCGAGCTCTCTGATTTTACACAGTAAAGACCTGCATCATGAAGACAAAAAAGACAATAGACCTTGAAGGAAAAAATTGTTGGAGAGTGTAATTTTTGTTCCTTTACTAGTTTTCAGAGCCCTGATCATTATAAAGCAAAAAACTCGTGATAATAAATTACTGCTCCTTCCTCACCTTCAGCAATTCTTGTCTGGTCATTTTCTGATGTTTCTGCCTTTGTGACACCTGCCTTCCTATTCAGGGGCTCACAGGAGAGCAGAGTCTATCTATCAGGAAAGCTCTTCCTCCTTTCCTCCAAAAATAAATAAGCAGCATATTATGAATGAGGTGCCCAGGATGAGTCCAAAGATTGGTCTCTCCCTGGGGCAATTTTGTGCTACTTTTCTATTTAGGACATAGCAAGCATGAATGTCACCAACTTCATTTTCTTTAATACTGCTGACAAAGTGCATTTATCCTCATGCTTTTCACTTCTCCTATCTGTTTGCTGTGATTTGTCTAAAATCTGTCATCTACCTCATTGCTTTTTTAAAATGCTGTGAGCAGGTCTTGTGCACACTCTCAGAAGAGATCTACCAAAACATTTCTCTCTGCAGTTCTGAGCACTGTGAGCCCAAGGCAGTTTGGGCTTCAGTTCACTGAGCTGACATTATTCTGTACAAGGAAGATATTCTGGGCTTTCAGTTCTACACTGTGTGGCTTTCTTTTCTTTATTCATTAGTAAGGTGCCATGCTGTGACATGCAGAGTAGGCACACTCCTGCCAGGGACGAGGGAGAGGGGATAATTTGGCTCCCAGGTCAAAAGCAAAGAGACCACAACTCTTGTAAGCTCAAGGTCTGCCACTCCCAGGAGCACAGGATGGAATCTAAGCCTAATTAGGAAAACAAGAGATAAGAAAATGGCATTTGCCCAGCTGTGCAGAGACAGATGACAACTGAGCTGGTCTGCTGCCAATCCCTTACTGGAGTCAGGGCTTGGGTCTGGCTAATTTAGAGGCTGCTGTAGGCACAGTCTTCTAAGGCAGTAAGAAAAAAAAAGAAACATGTATGTTTTGGAGAAAATTACATATAATAGCAAAGCAATAAGCTGAGACCAAAGATCTGTTGCATAAAATGTGGATAGTGGAGTCTTATTGCTAGTGCAGAGGTTCAGCATAAACAGGGTAAGCACTCCTAGCATGGCCAGAATAAATGCTGTTATATGTCACCATAGGAGTTCCAGTGGAAATTGAATTCAGAAATTCATTTGGGGTTACAAAAGTACAACACTGAAGCCCAGGTCTCACTTGAAGCAGCCAGGTACAATACCAATGACCAGTGCTCAGATAAGGGCCTAAAAAATCCCCTCAGCTCCATCTCTTGTTGCTTTCTGTCACTTCAAAATAAAATCAGCCTCAGATAACTCCAGAGATAAAAGCCTCATGAACAAAGCACGAGCTTTGATTTGCATTGGTGCAGGTCTGGTGTAAGAAACCTTAAATCTTTTCTTTAGTATCTGGAAAATGATTAGTTACACTCCATACCCTCAAACAGCCTGGACAGGGAGGGTGTTGCCCCTGGGTGTGTGGCCCCATTACTGCAGCAACTGGAGGCACACAGAGTCTCATTTCCTGCCACTCACACATTCAGCTGCAGCCCAGGACATGCTGTGGAGATTCTGACATAAATATGACTCCAAAGTAAATGTTATCTGATTTAAATAATTTCTCTTTTACCCAATCCTCATTGTTCCTTTTTCCAAGCATTTCCCTACTTCTGATGAAAGACCAGTTCCTGCTGCTTTACTGAGAGATTTCAGGATGTTGTTCATCTTTAGAGAGGCATCCCAGAAGTTCTGGAAAAATTTTAAGTTGGGATGAAAACTGGTTTGCTTACAGGTCTTTTGAAATGAAGCTACACTTTTTACCTATTCCTTTACTCCCCCAGAAGGTAGCAGTTTGGGGGTTTTCTTTTTCTAAATTCCCTTTTTTACCACCAAAAGACCTGACAGCTGGACAAAAATGTCTGGTTTAATCTCTCAAATTAGCAAATTCTCAGGTTTTGATTGTGGCCACTCACTTACAGGTTTGCATTAAAAGAACATTGCACACGCTGCTCTTCTCCAACATTCCTTTTTGCATGTTTGTGAAATGATGTGAAAGAAGATTTTGTCTATTAGTGAGAGCTAATATGGGAGCTATTTTCAGATGAGCACTTGTAAATTAATTCCCACACTATAATTTTAAGGTTCCCACTATCAGGAAAATACTATTAAATGTACAAGTTCCTATATAGTTGCTATATTTTTTTATATTACTACTTTTTGACTCAATAACCATTTCAACTACATATATTTGTAAAAACTAATGTAAGAATAAGTTCTCTAGCTGTATTAACAGCTAACAAGCTACCTCAATTTCTCTGTTACAAAAAAAATCAAATAAAATGGCAAGGCTTTTATTTCTATAAAAAAGAGGTTGGTCTGAAGCTGAAAGTTTACTAGTGATAAAAGCATTTTTTCTGTGATGTGTCTCATCTTTTATATTAAGAGAAAAATGTCAGTAATCTGTTAATAAACACAAAGAGCTGTATTGCACTTAACTTACCACCTGTTTCAACTCAAAACATTCCCTGCTTACTTTGAGTTAGCATTTTGTTCTGCAATTGTAGTACTGTCTCAGTAATTGCTGATTTTTCCACTAAGTAAAGGATGACTGAGCTGCCTCCAGCAGCCTGAAACTGAGGACAAGTAAAAGGTCCACCTTGCTTTATCGGCCTCCTGCATCTAATGGATATTTTCTGTTTTCAACCCCAGTGTTGCCATATCTGCTCTTAGCTGCTTCTCTGTGAAAGCAAGCCCACAAAAACAACCTCATTCTGTGCCGCATTCTGCTCAGCCAGTATTGTGCTACCCAGCTAACTTCAATTCCAGCTTTTATAGTGCTACAAAGAAATCCAGATTGCCTTTTCCTTGTAACTAAAGAGTTCTGTGTTTGCCTCTTCAGGTACTTCTCTTTCCTTTTCAGTTAGCATGTAATTGATCATTACTCTTAAGTAATCATTTTTATGGATATTCATTACAAACAATTTTCTCCAAGCCTTTTAATGAACTATTCATTGTGAGAGTCATGGCTGGTACATATTAAGCTTTCAATTGTAGCAATTGGAATATTCCACTGCATTCCTCCAGTCTTCCCTGGAAACAGGGTATCTGGTTTCTACACTTGCATAATTGCATGGTTCAGTTCATTTATTCTTATTGCAAAATCAGATTTAAGCCATTTTATTCTTCATGACACTCTCTTGGTTTTCCTCACTACCCATAATTAACAGTTTCTTAGCAGTCAAAACCATTTTATAATCACTGCTGAATTAAATAGTCAATTTTTAAAATGCAAGACTTGACATCCTGATGATTAATAGAGAAGAAACTGCATCAGAAACTCTTATCTCCATTTCAGTTACTGAGCCTGGAGCTAGTGATACTTAGCAACATTACTGTTTGCCTGTATTTTTAACTGAAATGTCATTGTTTGAGCATCCCAGTGCATATTATTAATGCCTTGAGAATTTTTAAACTCTTCAGATCAGTTCTGCACAATCAAATCCAGTTACTGAGAAAAAAGAATTAGACACATTCATGAGAGCAATTAGACCTCACAAAAATATAAACTTCTGGAATGTGTTTCAGCAATGACAATCTCACCACACCCCACAATATTTACCATGAAGAAAAGGCTTAGTTTAGCTAGGAAAAAAAATTCAAAACAGACTTAAAATAAATATAAGAAACAAAGACACACTAAAAGTTCAGTGGAATTTCTCTTGCCTAAAGAGTCAGTGTTCTGTAGAAACAGTGCAGGTAAATTTAAACTATAAAGAGAACTCAGAAGCTAACAAAATGTCTGCAGGGAACAATGATCAGAGTGGACACAAGGAAGCCCTGAGCTGTTGTGTAAATAATTATCTGTGCAGATATGCCCCAAGTTTAGGAAAAAGACAGAGCGTTCTCCCTCCATGGCCATTTGCATGTGGCTACTGGTGGACACCGGTTTTGGATTTCTGTTTTCTCCCTATGTGTGTTCCTCCTGCATTATCTCTGCCCAATCTTACCAGCTGCTTTGATTACACTACAGCACACAGTGATGTTACTCTGTGATACCAGTGAGTTACAACCAGGGCCAAGGCAGTATTGAAAAATATCCCTATAAAACAAATTTGTTACTATTATTCCTGACAATCCTGCTTCCCCTGCAGACCTTCCACAAGCTGGGACTACAACTGTGTCCCCAGGCACTGACCTGCTTGTTCTGGGCAGCACAGCTTGCACCCGCCAGAGCATCCCTTTAAAGCACAGTGTTGTTGTTCACCTGGACATTGTTACACACTGCTTGTGATAAGATACAATCAGGCACAGACTGGAATGATTTTACCCTTTTGCAGTCATTCCCTACCAAGTGATCCCAAACCATTTAAATGTAACCTTTTTTTTTCCTTTCCTATTCAGTCCCTGCCAAATTCTTTCAAATAGTCCAAATTCCTACATGTTACAATTATGTTAGTCCTACACTTACAATTACTGTCAGATTATGATTGGATCATACCATGTATTAATTGAAAAAAAATTTCTACGGCCTTTGAATTTCCAAATACACAACAGTGGAAATGCTATGAAAGCATGATTGGCCTTAGAACATATATCTCAAATTTCTTTGGTTATAAAAAGCTATTAACAGACTAATTTGTTTTTTTATGCAGCCTTTTGCAAGCCTAAGTAAGAAAACAGAAGCAACTAACCCTTTTTTTTTTTTTTTTAATTCCAGGTATTGTTGCTGTCCTTTTCTGTGGAGTCACACAGGCCCATTACACCTACAACAACCTATCAGCAGATTCCAAAATGAGAACTAAACAGGTAGGACATGGAAATAAATGACATCATGTTTTACACTGGTGTAAGGAGTAACAGTCACTGCAATACAGCTGGATGGGATTTCATCAATGCAAAGCAAGAGATTTACACCTCCATCAGGGGAAGGACTGGAGATATTGCCAGGAAAACAGTAACAATTACCAGCATAAGCAAAAAAATAAGGATATAAGGATATAACAATCTGTTCTTCCCAAGAGACCTGAAATGCCAGACAGGTGCGGAGATAACAGCTTGCACCAACTTCCATGCAAAAATGCTTCAAAATTAAGGAAATCAAAGAGCTCCAGTAAGTAAAACAGAAGTGGTCTGCAAGACTGGATCCCTGTAGATTTTTGCAAAGGGACTATATGAACTGCAGTCTGGCCCACAAATTTAAGCAATGACATTGTTTGATTTCTGTTTCAATAAAAATTGTCATAATTAGAAAGATAAAGATTTTTTTCTTTCCATTGTGTTGTTTAGAGTTTAGAAATGTGAAATTCAATCATCTGGGTTTTTTTTGAAGAAGTGACTAGTACAATTGTAATTCTTTTTAAAACATGAAGCTGTTCTCAGGTCTATGGCATTGCAGTGTTCAAAATACTTTTCAGCATGAGTAATTTTAGACAACCCTGCCACTACCTAGAGCCTGGTAGAAGTAATTTAAATGCAGTTTTCTTCCCTTTTAACACTGACTCATATGTCCCAAAACCCCCAGGTTGTAGGAAATCTATCTCCTAGAATAAAATGGAAACTTATGGCCCAATACTATAATTTTCATGATGCAATCTCATACCTTTTTCAGCAATTCCTTTCTTTTAAGCATTTGAAATTTTACATAGAAAAATTCATCGCTTCTTGCACATCTCAATTTAATCAAAAATCCAATTTTCTATCAAAAACAGCTTGATAGAAAAAAGTACTGACCATAGTATCAGCTCAACTGTTAGAGTCTCACAGATTTTAGATCACAAAAAAGTTTCTGGTCACTACTCCCATAATAAAGTGTTAGCTATTGAACAGTATAAGTCTTTTCAATTGTATTTCTTCATAGCAGGAGAGTCTGATGCTTTCAGAAAGTATTCCAGCAGAGAACTAACCTTTCTCTGATAACTGCATTGAAAGGGAATGACATTGAAATCTACTACAGAATTGTTTCTGTTCTGCAGAAAGACTGCATTACATATGCCATTACTCCCCTTGCATATAACTTATAATTTGAATAGAAGTTTTTTCAGGGATTCATTTGCGTGTTTTAATGATGCATAGCCTCAGAGAGAGACAGAAAAAGCCAAGGTTGGTGGTATTTTTAATTATCAATGAAGCTTTTCAGCAGCAGAATCAACTAATATCTTGTTTAAATGCATCCTAGTTTTGTTCAGGTTTACTCTGTTATTCCCTTCTATTCAACAAGTGCAAAACAAAATAGTGAAAATAAACCAAATTTACCCTTGAAGACACAGAAAAGGGATTATGTGTTTCTCTATGGAGCTATGAGTTTTATGCACATTCTCCTATTCTATTTTTCTCTTGCCCATAAGCCCTTAATCTTCAGCCTCCTTTATGATATGGTTCAAACATTGTTGTTGAATTCCTTTGAATTCTTCTAATTTATTTTCTAATCCAAATATTACTCTTTCATATGCAGCTGATTCAGTGAGACCTGCACTGCCTTTTTCCTTCTCTCTTCCCAAGAATTCTCTTCAAGCAAATTTAATAAGCCACACACTTGGCATTCTTCTAATCATATATAACTTCAATGAATATTGTTGCTCAGACAGTTGGCTTTGCTCCCAATCTTTTTTATTACTCATTACTGGCCAAAATCAAGGGCTTTTCAGTTCTTTTATAGAATTATTCCAAAGCAGTCTCTCTCTTTTGTTACAATATGACAGATCTTTCAGAAAGGAGTGCTGAACTGCAATACACACTGACAAAACAGTGAGTTAAGGCTGAAGCTTACAAAAACTATGGAAATTAGATTTAAAACTGTAAATCAGATTGCAAAATTGTGTTAGCTGTTTTTAAACAAACACTTTTTCTTTACTGCTTTGCATAATTTTCTTTAGATTTTTAACTTGCTTTTAAATTTTTATAGCTTAGTGGTAAAATCTGGTATAGAGTTATAGAGGTATTTTTGACCCTGATGCCAAGTTCTGCATGTCCCATAATACATCATCCTTTGCTCTAAGAAGTAAAATGTTTCTCTTCAGTCACTGATGTAAAATGAGAACTTATCTACATTTCTTAAATTTAAGAATGTCTATTAAAAAGGTCTGTTAAAAGATGCCATGTAATTATTAGTCCCCATGTATCCTTTATTATTCTGTGAATCATTGAAAGATTTCATGAAAGAGAAATATTAGATTTCAAGCATCTGAAACTTACAGAATCTGAAACTATAAAGCAACACTAATCTTTTCACAAAAAAATTAATTATTTTAACACTCTCATAAGAAAAGTAGATTTAAAAAAATTAGTGAAAATGCAGGCTTTAGCTAGTTTTCATTCAATTCAATTATCCCAATTTTCATTATATATTTATAAACATTCTGTGTGGTTTTACTGTCATTTTTTAAGATGGGTGATGTTTTATGGAAGTCATTTTAAGTCATCATCATTGACCTGACAACAGCCATCATGATTTTAACAGTGAGATTGACCCTGCCCTCCATGGCAGCAAGGTTAGCTCTAACACGAGTGCTCCTGAATTTCAGGCACTTAAAGTTTAATTTATCCAATGTATCTTTTGTGAAGGAGAAGATGAAACTGCTGGGATGTGATTGAAAGCTATTTGATTCTGAGCAGCTTTCTCCAGAATTATTTACAGCTGCTATCTCCCCTCACGTTATGCTGCAGCCAGAGAGCTGCTTCTAAATCTTGGGACATCACAGCTCCAATTTTACTTTAGGCTTCGGATGTACAGCTGGGCTGGGCTGATTTGCTCTGCTACAAGAAAGTCAGAGGCTGGGCAGGGTGTTGTGAGATAAACAGAAATCCCTGGTTTGTTTAAAGTGGGCAGAGTGTAAATCCCTACAGGTCACCTCTAGAAAAGGATTCATGGATAAGATTGTGTTTTCTACAGGAAGATAAGATTCTTGGCTCTGTTTTTCTCTCCACCCTCTATCACTTTCACTCAAATGCCAAACTAAGACCAGCACATTTTCCTAGTGGTGGAGTACTGACTAATGGCCACAAATATACTTCTGAGCTGTATCTTTTCTGGTCATGCTCCTTTAACTCTGGGGAACAACTCCAACAATGAGAGCGGGGCAGGGCAATACCTCTCTTTGGTTAAGCGTGCAAGGGTATGAAGAATTCTCTTTGTAGACAAAATAGTGTCAGCAAGTTACAAATTCTGGAAAGGGAATTCTGAAATGTATCACCTAAGGAAGAAGAGCCAGGGAATTACAAGAAGACAGAGGAAAACATGTTCAGCCAACAAGGGAATATGTCACACTGCCCTGCCTGTCTCCATTCATTCCCCAAGCTAAGCCTTGTTCTCATGGTCACCTCTGAAACAGGTGTGTCTAACCTCTGGCGAAGGTTGCTTTCTCCAATGAGGTGCAGTAGCCTTTCTAATCACATGAGGAGTTAAACAGTTACTCACCCGTGCTGCTGTTCCTGATAGCAAGCCCATTAAGGGAACAAGCTGCCTCAGAGAGAGGAGCTCCTGCCCTGATTGTTCAGCTGCACTGGGCGTGCTGTGTGCACAAGATTCCAAGTTAAGATTTCAGTGGCCCTTCACCTCCAAGGTTTAACACAGGCAGGAGAAGGAGATAAACATCACTGCTGCTTAACTTGGGAGTAACTTCACCAAGATGCAGTCTCACTCAGAGGCTTGAGCAGATCAGTTTGCACTGCAGGGCTCAAAGTTCAGACTGCTCTTGGGCTCTGCTCACTGATGGGCATAGTACTGATTGCTTCAAATTTTAATCTCTGCACTATAAAGCAGACATGATTATCTCTGATTAATAAAAGTCATCACTTTGCAGGGGAGCAGCTAATATTTCCTGGAAATCCCTGAAAAATACATGAAGCTTTCAAAAGGTTCCTAGTATATGTCTTCCAACAAGGACACTGGCTAGGGATCAATCAGCTGATTTCTGGATCAAAGACACTTTAGTGTAAAAGGATTGTGGTTTTAAGCATATTAGTTTCATTCTAATTAATCACATTAATCAAGACATGTGGAAACAACAGTCATAAGATTTTTTTGTAGTTTCTCAAAAACTGCAAATCAAATCTTTATAGTTTCTTGACCCTAATATGTTATAGTATAGTCTCAATACAGACTTTAGACTTAGAATAACAGAATCATTGAGGTAGGAAAAGATCTCCAAGACCATCAAGTCCAATCATCAACCAAATACTACCATGCCACATCTACTCATTTTTTGAACACTTCCAAGGATGGCATTTCCACCACTTCCCTGGGGAGTTGTTCCATCCATGATTGTGGACTCACGTCAGAAGCAAAGCAAAACAGTAGAGCAAAAGTAAAGTATGGCAATAGAGGTATCCAAATCAACTGAAAGGGGGGAAAATCAATTAATCAAAGGAGTGTAACCTGAATGCCAACAAACAATGTTTACTAAAAAGAGCACTGCAGGACTAAAGGCAGAGAGGTAACTGAAGTCACTGTATCCCAATGAAGCACCATCACTGGGATCTCAAATTCTCCTGCTTTCCTGCTGGCCTATGGATCTTGTAAACCAGTCACAAGCAGACCTACAGCCAGCAGTGCAACAACAAATCTCCTTTCTCCAGATAGATAATTCTGTCTTATAGTATTCTCCCATCAGCTGTCTTTTGAGAAGAAAATAAATAATGCACTGCAAATTCTGCTTTAGTAGCAGAATGATGTCTCCTGTGTTTGCTGTTAAAAGCACATGCCAGGAGCTGCAGCTACTGCTGTTACCTTTCTGTGAGAGGAGGAGAGCAGCTGGGGAGAGGTGACTGCACTACCAACCCCCAAACTGCATCTGCTTTGTGAGGGTCCCACTCCCGATATCCAGCACCCATACCTGGCAGAAGCAGCCCTTTCATTTCACAGGGAGCTGCAGCACAAAATGAAATGGTTTGGTGCCTTTATCTTAAACCCTCCACAGTCACACTGGACATGTGTGTGCCCTGGGGCTTTGGCTCTGCTATTTGTGTGAACATTTAAGTGATCAAACCAAGAGAGCTGGGCTTGCTGCTATATTACACAGCCTACATTAATTTATCTCTGGTTAATGCCTACTATTTTCTGTTATCAAACATTGGACTGTTTATAGATAATGAGTTTATACTTCTAGGAAGAAAAGTACATGCACAAATGTCAGGTTATAATGGCTCTTATAATTCAAACTCAATTTATAAAAAAAAAAAAAAAGAGTATTTCTAGGCAGAGGAAAACCCTAAATGCCCTAGATTATTAGCAAGGCAGAACTACCACAGAACATAAGGATACACAAGGATAATTCTCATCCTTTTGAAATGAGCAGCCTAATTGACAGCTGTTGTGATTTGTTCCCTCTTCTTAGAGACAAATGACCTTTAAGGCACTGCAAGAGGTCAGTATTTCCAACACAAATGATTGGCAAAGAGAAAGACTGAAAGAAAAGTTATCTCTCAGAAAGGTTACCACCAGTACCAGATTCTAATCTGCCTTTGTGTCTGTGCTGTGCAGGGGGAATCTGTTTTCCCAGCATGCCTCAATCACAGTGCCCACAGGAAAATTTCACACTAGAATGGGGGTTTATTATCTTCCAAAGTATAGAGCTGGCTGTCTGACAGTCCTCTGAGAGCAAACTGGAAATTCTTTTTGGCTAATGCATGGCATTCAGGTCTGGCACTCTTCAATAATACACAAGAGGTCTTTGCCTAAGGAATCCAGTAAAGTCCAAATTCTTGGTAAGCATTAAATTAGTTGCATGCATTAAGCACATTTTTCCATTTAAGTGGAGACTGAGCATAAAAGTTAGCTCTGATGGCCACTGTCTCATCTGAACAAAAGAAAGTTCTCTGATTTCCAGCCTCCTTGAACTCCTGCAAGTTCAGACTCAAAAGTGATAAAGACTGAGGCTTCAGGCAGTGCTGCCCAGGAAACAGCTCAGGTGACCAACTAACAGGGCTCAACAGAAAGGTCTGGAGGAGATACTCCTTTTGATAACAAGAGTCTGAAAATAAAATAGCATTTGGAAAGATTTTGTTGCACTGGAATAGCATTAGTATAGTTTTGCCCATGTTTTACACAGTTTTGCTTAAATATTTCAGAAATTAGTAATATTAAGGAAAAACCTTGATCTTGTTTTCTGGTATTTCATCCAGATTTTTTTTTCTTTTTTTTTTGAGACAAGGCCTATAGCAAAAATCTTCATTGTGCAGCTGTTGAAAACAATCAGGGAGAACACAGAAATGCCTTTGTAGTTTTTTCTTTTGGAGAGAAGGAAATGACACATACATAAAAGGGTTGTAAGCACAGTTTAAAAAATAATGGTTTATGCAGCATTTATCTTATGGCTATTAGGATCAGATACCTGAAACTGTAGGTAAAATCTATTTCTAATTTTTGTGTAGCTAACCTACATTGGAAACAACACAAGCCAGAGTCTTCTACCCTTCTAAAAGTCCAAAGCTGAGGTCTCTAGACATTAGCTATCATTACAGCTTAAGTCTTTGTACCCATGGAGCAGCAGCCCCTCATTCTTGCCCTGTGCTCTCCCTGCTGAGCTCCAGCAGTGTCAGCTGTGCTGGCTGAGCCCTGTGCTCCTGACTGCAGAGCCAGAGCATCTCTGCACAGCCCCTGGCTCTGGCACAAACAGCCTGCCCCGGTTCGGCAATTGCCTTCTTCTCTCTAATTGAATATGCACCACATGCAGAGTGCTTGTAATAATTGTTACCTTTAAAATGGATTGCAATTGACAGGAAGTGTACAATGAATTCCAGTCCTCTGCACAGCTATTTTCTGTGTTTAGCAGAAAAAGATGAATGCTGGAGACATGCCAGGTGCATTGTTTGACCAGATGCACCATAAGATCTTATGGAACCCTGTAGAACAGTGTAATGCTATAAAGAAATCTAAAGCTGCTTACTGTATGGGTTTAACAAGAAGAATCATAATAACACAAGAAAATCTTGATTTCTGCAGAAGAAATTATACTACCATGTCTTTCAATCTGAATTTCTTAACAAAATCCCTCATTATCTGACTGATGTTCCTGATTACTTCACCATGCTAAAAGAATGTTAATCTGCAGTCTCTTTACATGTGACTCCCCTTAAATTTATGTGAAAATGCTGTAATTGTTTCCTCTCTTTCAGCTGTGAGTTACATGATGGATGGTAAACAGCTAGAAATCATTGCTATGAGTAACCAATAACAGCAGACTTCATAACTCTGGTGCATCAGTAATTACTTGCATCATTTATGGTTTATATAATAAATTAGCTGCTTTCCTACCCATAATACTGAAAACCCTGGGTGTCCATATACACAAATCTTGTTAGAATATTCACTTCTATACTTCATTCTGTAGTTTCCATTTTCCCTCTTTTTGTACACCTGCATTAGAGATTCCTCAAGTGAGAATGTGCAGATGTGCTCTGGCCTCATTAGCTCCCATAAGACATGTGCCCCTTTGTCATCAGCATTTTATGAAGAATATCATATTCTAGTGTCTTAAACACATACACACACACAGAGAATAAAGAAAAGTACTTTGAACCTATGAGGAAGAGAAATTCTCTTGATAGACAAAGAAATAAATATTTTCCTTAATTTTGCTTAAGCACAGAAACTGGAAAATAACACACTGAAATGTAATTCATACCCTGAAGTAACCCAGAACTGTAATGAAGCAGTATTTCTACAGAAAAGCTCATCTTGTTGAAAAATGATGTCATTTTTGATGCTGGTAGGCTAAGGAACATAATACCATATGCAAACTAGTTTCCAAATGGTTTCATTAAAGTTTTTACAATCTGTTTAAACATTAAATATTTTCTTTAAATATTAATAAAGATCTTAGATTGTTAGGGTTGCATTTACTCTTCCAGCACAGCATCAGATGCCAGCAGTTAGCTAACATATACCAACTGGAATTATAACAGATAGGCCAAATTCACATTGGCATGTGGAGAAAGGTGTAAGGAGCTTCCAAAGTGAGACCTGTGTCCTGGCTGCCCTGGATCACAAATGAGGCTCTCATGTGTGCTGCTCTGTGCAGTGGAGTCAGACTGCTCGGGGCTGTGAGAGCTCCTGCAGAACCAGCACAGCTTTACAGAACTCTGCAGATGCTGCTGTGCTCCATCAGTCTCACCAGAGCTTTGAAGAGCAACCTCTGAGACACTTCTCCCTACTTGGGGTAGTTAATATTTATCCCAAGTTTTTAAGTCTTCAGCTATGAAAAAATCCAGCCTTGTGCCCCACTTGTGTGAAGCACATCTAGTTTTGTGAAGAGAATCCTCTATGTAGCCTGTGAAATCAAGCCCATCCTAATTATTGCCACTGATAACAGCAACTGTGGAATGCATAAAGAGAAAAAGCAAACCAGAATCAATCTAGTCCTGGGTTAGGAGCATATTCTCATATCATCAATATGTACTGCTGAAACCGAGCAGGGTGCACTTTAACATCCCATGCTTAGAACAAATATGGTTAGCTTTAGTTTGAAGAATAACTTCTGCAATCTCATGTTTTGTAAAAGATGATATTTACAACAATTCCCTCAAACTTAATCAGTCAGAACTCCCTCATCTGAGAATTTGTGACAAGGATAAAAAAATAGAGGTAGGATTCTTCTTTTAAGTCTTCCTTAATTTTTCATACAGGAAAACTAATTTAGTAGAATTTTATATAATGAACCAAAGTCCTTTGATTTCAATGACATTTGGCTTATGCTATAAATGAGCAAGTTCTAAAAATATCTAATGACAACAGAGTTAGAAACACTCAGTCTCTTACTTAAAATATACTTATGTCCCAATGGGATTGATTTTCTCCAGTTTGGAAACACTGACACTTCATGTTATTGTGTTAGATGATTTTAATATAAGATTTATCACTAAATTCTTCAGTTATGGAACAAATCTCTAGGAAAAAACCTGTCTGGTTTGTATTTCTGTGCATAGTACACTATACTGCTAAATTGGAATGCAGTAAAATTGTTCAGCACATAGGTCAAAATAGGTTTTAATGTTGAGGGTATTCATAATAGGTGCTTTAATTAGAACCCTGTGTTGCCTTACACTTGCATGAGTATGTGTCACCAGGTTCATAATTGCTCTTCCTGTGAGGGCTGTGTTTGGAAACACAATTAAGATGCTATTTCTGGCCTGGCTGGGGAGGCTACACTGGGATCTCTGCAGAGCATCCAGCACTGGGATCTCTGCAGAGCATCCAGAGTTCTGCTGCAGAGGGAGCTGACCTCACCCAAAGCAGTCTGAGGGCTTTGGGAGCTTTGCTACTTTTTACTTGATATTTTTTTAAACAGCAATGCTTTTCCTGCCCAGAAGCCCTGGGGCAATGGAGCCCTTAAGGAATCTGAGTTGTTGTGTGATTCCTACCAGCACCAAACTGCTGCTGGCAAAGATCCATTCTTGCAGTCTGTTGTTTCTCCTTTTTAACTTACATGATTTTTACATGAATGCTGATTCCTCACAATTTTCTTTCAAGGGTTGTTATCTGCAAAGTTCCCTATCAGCTGTAAGAACTTCACAAAGGCTTTGGTCAAAACTTTTAGAAGTATGTTGGTAACAATAGAATTCTCACACAATAAGCTGCAAGAAGAAAATAAATACATGTAAATAAGGCATTATAATTGTCTAAAGGCCTTGCCAGCATCCTGTCTTTTTAGTGACTGCACAGCTGTGTTTCCATTGCACAATTAATGGCTTTCCTACCTTCCAAAGAGACATTTGTACCAAATGGTAGCACAGTGCAAGACATACCAAACAGCTGACAATAGCTCATCTTTTCCTCATGGAACCGGCTGTGCACATAATTAAGGGCTAAAATGCCCTTTGTCAAAAGTTTTCAGACTAAATATCTAAATCATGACTAGGATTCAAATAAGTCCCTATCTTTCCACATATTTTGGTACCTATATACTTTCATTAACCTACAATAATGAACTGGGGTACAAGTTGGTGGATCTTTTTCAAGCTTTTGACTTTTAATTCAGCTTCAGTCACACAAATTAAAGGAGGTATTGACCATTTTATGGCTCCAGAGAACCTGAGAAGAGTAAGGAGTGTTTGAAAATTCCAAACAGACAATCAGCACCCTCAGAAGCACACACTCATGTAGTAATTACAATTTTTCTTGTAAAAGCATTTTTCTGAGCTGCCCAATGATATGTCCCTAGTACACTCACCTTCTGCTTTCCCACAGAATCTTACAGAAGGTATTTTAATCATTTCATTACACATTCTTAATTTTATGTAAAATAGTCACCTGAGCTCTCAGATTTAAGTATAGTTGAAGATGTATCTTAGTGTAGCAATTTTAATTTCTACTTGTTTTACTGTTTTTCTTTTTCCCGTTGTTGATGCCAGTAAAACATCACCAGTGAGACCATAAGTAATTTAGTAGACCTGAAAACACTGGAAATCTTTGCAATACTTTTTCCAACAGTTCAGCATCTTCTATTCTGTTTCAGCTGAAGACAAATTATGTCTCATTTATCACATCTCCATGGAGCACTCTAGATTACAGCTTTAAGTGTAAAGGAGTGTTAGATGAGAAAAGCCACGTACTCTAATACTTAAGGGAAAAGTGTGACACACAGAGCATAGCTGCTATTCACATTTCTCAGACTTCTTGTTCAAATGCATCTCAATTCCTGAATAGCTGCCTACATCAGGAGGCAGGCAAGCTGTTTAAAGATGACTGTAGAAATGAAACAAAAGAATTCCCCAAATTCCCACATTTGCTTCCACAAGAGCAGATCAGTGAACATACTAATTCAGTATCCTGCTTCAGATACTGATACTAGAATTGCAGACTAATTGCAAATAATTCTGCCCAGTGTAACTCCAGAGTGGCATTCTGCCAAGGTAATGTAGATAAAACGTGACTCATCCATAATAGGTCTTAAAGAAAAGCAAAAGGAGCTTAATATCATGAGGAAATCATACTATTCAACACTGCTCAGATCAAGAGCAATTCTCAGCATGAGGATGCTCTGCCTGGGTTAGAAACTGGTAATGCCTTGTGTCCATTCCCAGCTTCTATAAACAAAGCAGTGTAAATATGGGAAACCTTGAACAAGTAAATGTTGCACAGAAACTCAACAAGTTATTTAGTAAAAACTCTTTTCTCTTAGATTAGGCCCCGAACAAAGAAAACAACAACACAGCATCAGAAAATTGCATGTGAATACTGATACTGCTGTCTGGTTTAGGTAAAATAGAGTAATTCCTATTTTATAGTTCTACAGCTTTATTGTTCCACAGAATTAGTTTTACAAACTTGGAAGGGAAACATTACTATTGGTAGGTAGGAGCTGCAATATCATGTCAATAGAACAGATGCAAAAAGAGCAAGTATTTGTTCTGTAGTGTCAGACTGGCAGTGAAATCTCATAGTCATGAAGAAAAGACCCCACAGACTTCATAAGAACCTTTTGCTTTTAGTCCTGATAGGTTAAAGGCCCCCATATAAGTCACTAATTCCTCTAATTCCACTAATATGTCAAAGACTAACTGAATTTCTTCCAACATCCAAAACTTGGAAAGAAAGGAAACTGTTTTTAAGGACACACTTCAATAATTAGTATTAGAGTATATTTCCTCTCAGCAAATTGAAATAGAATAAATTGCATTTTCCCTTGTTAGAAATTGAATTGCTTGCAAGAGGTTAGGACTCTGGCGGCAGATCACAGAAAAAATAAAAGCACACTTGAGAGGAATGAAAGGGAGAGATGAGGTTGATTTTGTGCTTTAATTTTGAAATATCAGCAGCAGTTCCTCTAATTCTAATAAAAAAGCAGAGATGCAAATGATCTATTAGGTCATTGTCATTTTAAAGATAACTATATTAAATTGACAACATTACTATTTTTCTTTGATCAGAAGAAGAAGTCATGTCTTAAAGCAGCTAAGTCTCCTTTGCTACTGGAAGTTTGCTTTCTCAAAGCCACCACTTGTTTCTTTCTTTTGCTTATTTTTTTAACCATTATTCCACATAGCTCTTAATGCTCTGTTTATGTCCCCACTTCCACATGATCATGGATTTGCCAGCCCAGAAAGAACATTCCAAGAAAGTATCATGTGAACTGTTCAGAATATATCCTTGAGCTTCATTTTCAGTGATGTTATTATTATCTGGCTGTTTTTTATTCTTTTTCTTCTACACAGAGTCTGATTTCAGCTTCATAAGAGTACTTACTTAATCCTGGACAGCATAAGCTGTTAACATTCTCTTCATTTTCCATTACCATCATTGCCTCTACCTGGGAATGGAAGAGGCATCAACGTTCACAAAAATGTCCAAATTGAGCCTGAACACAGTTATTCCAGTACTACCACTATTTTCAGGCCAGTGAAAAGTTCTTTATATCCCATCAAACAATTTTCCAGCTGCACTCTATTATGCCCCATCTGGAGCAGAACCCTTCCTTAATCCATGCAGAAACCAGTCCTGCTCAAATAAACTCAGCGAGTTTGAACTGCAGGAATCCCTGAGCACATAATCCTGAGACAACAGAGCACTGGGTCACTCCTTCCTTTGTGCCTGCAACATCTCAGCCCAGGAATTTAAGATAAATAAGCACTTTGGAAATGTTGTTTCTAGTTTGGGAACCAAAGAAGAACTTGGCTGAGAAGCTGTACAAACAGGCCCATCACCTCTCTCTTTTGGTGGCAGCTTCCATTCAGGGGTCATTCTGGGGTTATTTTTCGGTACCATTTAAGGTGCTGTACAGTAGCAAAAGTTGGTTGTGCTGCATGAAAAGAAGATACTGGAACACATTTGGGAAAAAAAAAAAAAAAAAAGCAACTGTCATGGTTTGACCAGGAAGAAGTTGGGAATTCTGGGAAGCTGTGGTCAAACCAATGAAGGTTTTGGGTTTGAGACTGGCGTCCGGTGTGGCCAGTGGGTTTTGGACACACCTCCGAGAATACACAGGGGTTAAAAGCAGGGCACTGCCCTGGCATTTCCTCTTTTGGACACCGCGGCGAGGAGTTCAGATCTCTCTCCCCCGCCCAGCCTGTTGCTGCTGGGCGGGGGAGGGGCCAGCCATGCGGTAAGGCCTGGACAGAGATGGTGTTGAGGGGGCTTCGAGGATGGAAGGGTGGGGGAGCCCCAAGAGACATCGAGCCCTCGAGCAGCCAGCCCCCCCCCCCCCCCCCCCCCCAGGAGAGCAGCCAGCGAGAAGGGGGAGGAAGACTGCCCGGCCGCAGCGGCAGCGTGTGGGCAGCGTGCGTGGGAGCCGACCGACAGACAGAGACTGAAAACTTTTAACCCTTTCTTACATGATTGGGGCCTTGCGAAAATGCTAATCCTCCTCGAAGCTGAATAAGAAGGGAGATGAGAGATGATATGAGATAAGAACTTTGGCCCGGAGTTTGTGGAGATGATTGGATGGGGAGAGATGATTTGGAGTGGCCTTTTGGCTGGACGTTTTCTTGTAAGCCATGGACTCAGTTGTTCCTGTGACACAGAGACTGCATTTAGGGGGAGGCAGTGCCTCAAAACCAGGAGGGTTCATTTGTGAGGACCCCCCGGCCCCAGGGGGTTGGAAATATATGGGGGGGACAGTTGTCCCAAAAGCAGAGACTGTGCCTTTTTGGAGTGAGACAAGGCATCCTTGAAAGACCACCCTAAAAGCAGCTCTGAACCATGTCTCGGTGGTGAGAGCACTGAGCATGGAAGGAACATGTCACAAGCGGCAAAAAGGACTTTTTCCGGGCGGTGCCGAAGTGACAAGGAAGCATCCGGGATTTCAGTGTGTTTCCAGAAGCCTATGGAACAAGAAGGACTCCGTTCCTCTTCATGAACTGCAGTTTGAGTATACTAAAGTGTCGTGCCGGGCTGGGCAGTTGGTATTTTTGAGAGAATGTATTGGATTGGGAAAGTCAGGGAGTGGGGAGGAGGAAAAGTGGTTTTTGTAAGGTTTTCAATTTTTTTTCTTTTTCCTTATAGTCTTTCCTATTTTTTTTTTTTTTTCCTGTAGTTTTAGGTAATAAAGTGTTATTTATGTTTAAGTTGGAGCCTGTTTTGCTTATTCCTGGTCACATCTCACAGCAGACACCAGGGTGAGGCATTTTCATGGGGGCACTGGCTCTGTGCCAGGCTCAAACCATGACATTTTTTGGTTCCCTGACCGGGAATCGAATCACGGGAGAATGATGAGGTAAAGCTGTGAGATGAGACCAAGAAGAATAAGGAAAGCATGTACTAAGTTAAGGTAGATAGATAGTCATAGTGAATCTGAGGTATTATTGTGTAGAAGTGTTTTGTAGTTCTGTTGATAATTTTAGAAAGTGTATTCTCGGAGGTGAAGGGTGGAGTGTCATGGTTTGACCAGGAAGAAGTTGGGAATTCTGGGAAGCTGTGGTCAAACCAATGAAGGTTTTGGGTTTGAGACTGGCGTCCGGTGTGGCCAGTGGGTTTTGGACACACCTCCGAGAATACACAGGGGTTAAAAGCAGGGCACTGCCCTGGCATTTCCTCTTTTGGACACCGCGGCGAGGAGTTCAGATCTCTCTCCCCCGCCCAGCCTGTTGCTGCTGGGCGGGGGAGGGGCCAGCCATGCGGTAAGGCCTGGACAGAGATGGTGTTGAGGGGGCTTCGAGGATGGAAGGGTGGGGGAGCCCCAAGAGACATCGAGCCCTCGAGCAGCCAGCCCCCCCCCCCCCCCCCAGGAGAGCAGCCAGCGAGAAGGGGGAGGAAGACTGCCCGGCCGCAGCGGCAGCGTGTGGGCAGCGTGCGTGGGAGCCGACCGACAGACAGAGACTGAAAACTTTTAACCCTTTCTTACATGATTGGGGCCTTGCGAAAATGCTAATCCTCCTCGAAGCTGAATAAGAAGGGAGATGAGAGATGATATGAGATAAGAACTTTGGCCCGGAGTTTGTGGAGATGATTGGATGGGGAGAGATGATTTGGAGTGGCCTTTTGGCTGGACGTTTTCTTGTAAGCCATGGACTCAGTTGTTCCTGTGACACAGAGACTGCATTTAGGGGGAGGCAGTGCCTCAAAACCAGGAGGGTTCATTTGTGAGGACCCCCCGGCCCCAGGGGGTTGGAAATATATGGGGGGGACAGTTGTCCCAAAAGCAGAGACTGTGCCTTTTTGGAGTGAGACAAGGCATCCTTGAAAGACCACCCTAAAAGCAGCTCTGAACCATGTCTCGGTGGTGAGAGCACTGAGCATGGAAGGAACATGTCACAAGCGGCAAAAAGGACTTTTTCCGGGCGGTGCCGAAGTGACAAGGAAGCATCCGGGATTTCAGTGTGTTTCCAGAAGCCTATGGAACAAGAAGGACTCCGTTCCTCTTCATGAACTGCAGTTTGAGTATACTAAAGTGTCGTGCCGGGCTGGGCAGTTGGTATTTTTGAGAGAATGTATTGGATTGGGAAAGTCAGGGAGTGGGGAGGAGGAAAAGTGGTTTTTGTAAGGTTTTCAATTTTTTTTCTTTTTCCTTATAGTCTTTCCTATTTTTTTTTTTTTTCCTGTAGTTTTAGGTAATAAAGTGTTATTTATGTTTAAGTTGGAGCCTGTTTTGCTTATTCCTGGTCACATCTCACAGCAGACACCAGGGTGAGGCATTTTCATGGGGGCACTGGCTCTGTGCCAGGCTCAAACCATGACATTTTTTGGTTCCCTGACCGGGAATCGAATCACGGGAGAATGATGAGGTAAAGCTGTGAGATGAGACCAAGAAGAATAAGGAAAGCATGTACTAAGTTAAGGTAGATAGATAGTCATAGTGAATCTGAGGTATTATTGTGTAGAAGTGTTTTGTAGTTCTGTTGATAATTTTAGAAAGTGTATTCTCGGAGGTGAAGGGTGGAGTGTCATGGTTTGACCAGGAAGAAGTTGGGAATTCTGGGAAGCTGTGGTCAAACCAATGAAGGTTTTGGGTTTGAGACTGGCGTCCGGTGTGGCCAGTGGGTTTTGGACACACCTCCGAGAATACACAGGGGTTAAAAGCAGGGCACTGCCCTGGCATTTCCTCTTTTGGACACCGCGGCGAGGAGTTCAGATCTCTCTCCCCCGCCCAGCCTGTTGCTGCTGGGCGGGGGAGGGGCCAGCCATGCGGTAAGGCCTGGACAGAGATGGTGTTGAGGGGGCTTCGAGGATGGAAGGGTGGGGGAGCCCCAAGAGACATCGAGCCCTCGAGCAGCCAGCCCCCCCCCCCCCCCCCCCCCCCCCCAGGAGAGCAGCCAGCGAGAAGGGGGAGGAAGACTGCCCGGCCGCAGCGGCAGCGTGTGGGCAGCGTGCGTGGGAGCCGACCGACAGACAGAGACTGAAAACTTTTAACCCTTTCTTACATGATTGGGGCCTTGCGAAAATGCTAATCCTCCTCGAAGCTGAATAAGAAGGGAGATGAGAGATGATATGAGATAAGAACTTTGGCCCGGAGTTTGTGGAGATGATTGGATGGGGAGAGATGATTTGGAGTGGCCTTTTGGCTGGACGTTTTCTTGTAAGCCATGGACTCAGTTGTTCCTGTGACACAGAGACTGCATTTAGGGGGAGGCAGTGCCTCAAAACCAGGAGGGTTCATTTGTGAGGACCCCCCGGCCCCAGGGGGTTGGAAATATATGGGGGGGACAGTTGTCCCAAAAGCAGAGACTGTGCCTTTTTGGAGTGAGACAAGGCATCCTTGAAAGACCACCCTAAAAGCAGCTCTGAACCATGTCTCGGTGGTGAGAGCACTGAGCATGGAAGGAACATGTCACAAGCGGCAAAAAGGACTTTTTCCGGGCGGTGCCGAAGTGACAAGGAAGCATCCGGGATTTCAGTGTGTTTCCAGAAGCCTATGGAACAAGAAGGACTCCGTTCCTCTTCATGAACTGCAGTTTGAGTATACTAAAGTGTCGTGCCGGGCTGGGCAGTTGGTATTTTTGAGAGAATGTATTGGATTGGGAAAGTCAGGGAGTGGGGAGGAGGAAAAGTGGTTTTTGTAAGGTTTTCAATTTTTTTTCTTTTTCCTTATAGTCTTTCCTATTTTTTTTTTTTTCCTGTAGTTTTAGGTAATAAAGTGTTATTTATGTTTAAGTTGGAGCCTGTTTTGCTTATTCCTGGTCACATCTCACAGCAGACACCAGGGTGAGGCATTTTCATGGGGGCACTGGCTCTGTGCCAGGCTCAAACCATGACAGCAACTTTGCAGAAATCCCCTTTTCTAAGCAACTTAACAAGACTAATGATCCAGAGCTAGATCCAAATTTGATTGAAGACAGCATTTAATTTAAATACCAAATTCTTACTGGCTGCCTAATTTTCAACAGTTTTGCTTTAAACTTCTTTTTTTAAGCAAAGCCATTCAAGACCTATGATAATTTTAACAGTAGGATTTGCCTTTATATCTGAGGCCAACAGTTTTGCTTTGGTGTTGGTGGTCAGAAGTGTATTCTGTGCCAGTAGTTTGTCCAGCTTCTCCCAAGCTGAACTTTGGTGATGGTGAGTAGATTATGCCAGAAAGAGTAAGCCATACCGTGCAAATGCAAAATATTGCTGGCCTTTCCTTCCCCTTGGTGCTACTGGTTTTTTCAGATCTTTTCCCTTTCCTAGTTCTTCCTCAGGCCTTATGAATCCCTTAAACGTCTCAGATCTATAGGGAAATAGAAAGTTATTGTGTGTCTTCCAGAAATCTGTTGGGCTGAAATTCATTTAATTCAGTAGCAAAGTCCATTGATAAAAAAGACCAGAATTTTTCCCAGGATATTGAAGATCCTGTAAGAATTTCTCTCTGCTAGTGTGTTTGCAAGTTGAGAGTCAGATATGCTTGCATATCAAAATGAACACCATAAACAAGTTTATATTCTATCATGAATTTGAGTTACTTTTGCGATTCTTTCATCTAAGCATATTCAGACATGAGCATTATATCATTATGCTGTGAGTATTCATTATAGCTGTATAAGTTTTCAAGAAAAATGTCCAAATCTCTTCCCAATTTTGAAACTTCTAATCTGAAGAGAAATAAAATAAAGCAATTTCACTATAATAAAGGTTTCTATGATCTCAGGAAAATTATAGTAGCTTGAATTCTCATGGTATTTTAATTCAAAAGAGTTAAGGAAAAGTAATTTTCATCAATTATTAATTTATCAATATCCTTGACTTCATGGAGTATTTTGAAATCTGTGATCTATTTAAATAGATAATAAATTTTAAATTATTCAATGATAATACATTCTATAACCATCACTTAACACTGAATTCTTGGGGTTTTAGCAGCTCTGCCACCCTTAGATCTCTCTTAAAGCTATATTCAATTTTACATCCTAGCTTCCTAGCTGCGGTTGGAGTATGGAAATTCCTGTTTTGATGCAGGAATATATCCCTGTAGGGTGCATCCCCCAGAGAGGTGGCATTTCCCATGTTTTTGGCTAAATCAGTGCAGCTACAGAAGGCCTGCAGGTACCTGCAAGAGGTGGATGACATTCCTTCAGCAGATATTAAATCAAGTGAACGAATGCAATATTGCCATCACTGATTAAAATTCAGTCAATTTTGCTGGAAGGAATTTGAGGATGTAATTCAGCCTCTACCCAATACCTCCGTACTAATGTTGTTCCCTCAAGAGGAAGGAATATTGTTTGCCATTCTGCTTTTACCCAGTCCTGTCATACTAACTTTATTCTCTTGAGATGAGAAGTGTTCCTTAAAATATCAGTATTTGAAAAATCTTACATTTTCCATCTCCCCAGCCACAAGAGGACTGTGGCAATGATTATGTTCATTTTCTCCTTTTAATGCTCCTTTAAGGAATTCTATTTTCATTGCAGGTAAGATTGGTACTTAGTGTGTTCCATCTTCCAGGTGCATTAATTACTTACCTAGAAAATCTCTCTAACACTCAGTGAAAATATAAGTGGTTCTAGAAAATAAATTGAGTGCCAAAAGCCACTCTGGCATAGATTATAGCTCTAATTGGCTGGAACTTAACTGTGGGGGAGGAGGAAAGGATGGAGAGGAAAAAAGATCATGCTCTCCTTATCTCACTGAAAAGTTAAAACTAATGCAGTCTTTATATCATATCAATTTTTTCACTTGAGTTAAAATAAAACATTGATCTAAGATAAACTCAGTGGCTACAGCAAGGCTTAACATACAGGTTGCTTCCTTCCTCTGCCAGCGAGAACTGAACTGCAAGAGGCATTTTCTAGAATGATGTCCCAGGTTAAAAAAGAATTTTCTAATTTTTAATCTTTCTTAGAACTTTCAACAGCTGAGAGTAATAGAAAAGCAAAGCATATTTCATGAATGATGTGTTTTTAAATACATAAATATTATGTCAATTTTACTATAAATCTTTAGTAATAACCACTACTTACAGAGGAAATTACCAAAGCAAAGCAAATACCATTCTCAGTAATTCACTGAGCTAAACACCTAAACCAAGTGCCCGGACTAGTTCTGAACTGGTGTTCTTGTAATTAATGCTTTACTCTGCAATGTGCTGGCATTGGTGATTTATTACAGCTCTTACATTAAAAGTATAACCAGATTTATAGACTTTGTGGAGAGTTAGAAATGCCACATTACAAATGAGGGGGTTTAGTTTTATTAGTTTTATAACAAAAAAATGTCTTATTGCTATGTTAAAACGGTTTTCTGGTAGCCCTGGGAAAACTAATAGTGGTGTATAAGCACTTTATGGCAATTTCATTTAGAGTAGAAAGAGGTTGGTAGTCTGTGGGTGACAAGGTAAGAAAATTTATGGTTATGGAGAAAATACTTCCAAACACTTGGAATCCAGGACTTTAATCCTAAATTTTCCTTCCCACAAAAGTAATCCCACTTGCAAGTACCTATATTCAAAATACTGAGAATTTTTGAGTGACATTTAAGCAGCCCCTGGGCCACAGCATGGCCCTGGCTCGTGGCCCCTCAGACAGGAGAGGATGTCACCCACATCCTACTGTGTATGGTGCCACTCCTTGGGGCACCCAGGGATTTTTAAATTCCAGCTGAAATCTATTGCTCCCAATTTTCTACTTCTCATCCAAAGGTCTTGACATCTCCTCTTTAAAACAACTCCAGAAACATCTGACTGAAAGGCATCTGACTGAAATTTGGGAAAAAAGCTCCTATGGAAGCTGTTTCTTAACATGGTTTTCAGAAGATCTCTTTACAACAAATTGTTTTGCTCTGAAGGGGTTCGTGCTGCACAGCACTGACAGTAAAGTGCTAAATGGAATCTCTCCATGGGTTCTGTATCACTGTTGAACAAAACACAGAAGCTGAGCACTGCATAAAACATTGCACTTAAATACACTAATAAAAGTAAAGCCAAGAGAACAGTGGGTCATTTTTATGCTATATCAGCAAATGTCATGTTCCAGGAAACAGCATTCAGATATCACTCCTTTTATGACAATAACTAGTTCTGAAGCAATTGTTTTATTTAATTCTTTCTATTGTGAGAAATTTGACTCAGTTGCAGTCAGTGAATAAATGTGTCATATGAGTGAGTGATAGATTTTTTAAAAAGAGAGCAAACTATGCAGGGAACACAGAAGATTCTGAATTAAGCTAACAAGCTAGTTTTACCATTTTAAGGAGCTGAAGCTTTGATAATAGATCATATCATGGTTGTGCCTGGAACTGGAAGGAGTGGAGCCTGCTCTAATTTAGCTATTGAAATAACACCTGGATTTTTGCAACACAAAGGAAGAAAAGTAGTCTGGATTTAATCTTCTAGCAAGCAAGCAGTGATAGTGAAAGATCAAAACACAGAGAAACTAGATATAGGAGGGGAAAAACCAGCACAGTTCAGCAAAGATACATATTAAAAAAAAAAAAAAAAAAGCTCATCGAAACAAAAAAATATTTAGGTTATATTTGCTCAGGGGGTAGCAAAAAGATTTATGTCCAGCAATTCGATTCCAACGTTGGAGGCACCTGACAGAGATGCTGTGGCTGCAAATGTGACACCCACTGTGAGCAGAGGCCAAGGAAACCAGCAGGGCTGTGCTGTGGGACACGACACGTTCACCCAGAGAGCAAAGGAAAAATGTGCTCCTCATGTTGAGTGCAAACACCCAGACAAGGATGAGGGAATTTTTTTTTCTCTTTAAACAATAATTTACTGAAATCAGCCTGGAAGCTTGAAGTAGGAAGAAACAGGAGGTATGTAGTGAGTAAAAGGACGTAAGGTTGTGGGGAAATGAAAAAGATGCACTAAACTGGATTTGCAAGAAGTCCATAAAGATTCTATCTTGATGGGATTGCTGGGAGACAAGGGGTGAGAAGCTTAAAATCAACTACACCAAGAAAGCACTCCAGGCAAGAGTAAAAGCTTGAATTTAGTAAGATTGCTGAGAAAAAGTATAGAGCAAAGGCAATGATATAGAAAAAAAAATCTCTTTTCCTCAAAAAATGTATATTAACAGAAGTTTTGAAAATACAAGAAAGGGAATTTAGTTTAAGAATTTGTGTTTCTAAAATGTGCATATAGTACATCTACTTTAATCTTTTTTGAGTCTTGAATAAGATTTTCTAAATGAAAACCAAAATATCATTCAGCTTTAAAACCTGCGGAGTACTTTATCTCATCCCAATAATTAAAGTATGCAGTTGTGGCTCCTCAGAGCAGTATCCTTCCCTCAAAGTATTTTCATATATTCACAGATATCTATTTTATAGAGATGTAGATCCTGTCATGGCACTCCTGATACATTTTTCTGTTGTTTCAAACAATGCATCAGATGATACTCCCACAAAGACATGGGATCATGTTTGCTCCCAAGTGGAAACAAAAGAACTCATCATAATTTCTATGAGTTACAAGATCTCAGACTTAGAAGTTTTTGACGACTGGGTCCTCTCATCTAAATTTAATTCAAATAATTTAAGACTGCTAAACTGCAAATATTTTTTGTGTTTGTTTTAATGTTGTTCAATATTGCAGCACAAAATGAGGGCTATGGAATGTGTTCTTGGGATAATTGATGGTGCTGCCATGGGGTCCAAAATATCCTCCCATATACTAATGGGTTTTATGCCATTTTGCCTCTGAAATTTGTTTTAATGATTTTGACAGCTCTCATTTTTCCTTTGTTAAATTTTAGTGACTGTTACTGGAAATTTATTTTTAGAAGCACAAACATATTACAAAAAATACATAAGCCCACTGAGGACAAATAAAACATCTCCATAGTAACATTCTGGATAGTGATGTACGGCTGGTTGCAGACAGACTGACAAACTTCAGTCCTAACTCTGCATCAGGAATTGTTAGCATGGAATCCTGAGCTCAAAAGTGACTTCAGAAATGAAATGCCCCTTTTTCTTCTCTGTGGTTATTTGGCAGCAATGATTGATTTTTTCCAGATGTAGTTAAATAGGAAAATTTATTTTATTAGTTTTAATATAATCAGTTGCAAATATAATCAAAAACATCCCCTCAAGGCAAACGAATATTTTGGCTTTGCTTGATTTTTCCCACAAAAAAATCTACCCTACTCATGCATTTTAAGCTTATTTTATAATACCTTTAAATGACATTTTAAATAGTTTGGTTTGAAATTAGTATTGATATTGATGTCCATACAGTGCAATAAGAATTTCCATCTGCAAGACAATATTCATAGTAATAAGAAAGACTATGCTATATTTTAAAGGGATAAGTTCTTAAAAGTCCATTTAGGATTATTTTTCTCTCTAGGCCTTGGTGTACCCATACCCAGGACATTTTGCACAGCCACTTGGGTAACCAGGAGCCATTTCCCAGGCTTCCCCTGTAAACATGAGTGAAGCTAATTTCCCTCAGCTTCCCTGCAGTTTGCACTGAAGCTCATATAACTTACTTGCTGTTTATGTATTTCACCAGTTGTCTATGTCAAGCTTTCATATACAAATCAAAGAAAAACCTGCAAGCAACTATGATTTTTAATGCTAAAAGACACCTTGTGTCTAATTTGTCAGCAAATTAGGTGGGTTTAAAATCCACCCTTGAAACAGCAGCAATTTCTGTTCCTTTCATCTAAACAGTTCTGTATTCCAAGGGAACCTGGGATAATCAGTAGTTTGCTGTAGACATGAGTCATAATTATGTTCTTTCTCTCTCATTTAAGTTGTTCGAGTTCATGAATTTTTTGGCTGAGAATGTCATCTTCTGTTACATGGGACTCGCACTATTTACATTTCAAAATCACATCTTCAACCCTCTTTTCATATTTGGTGCTCTTGTATCCTTTGCTTTAAAGTACATATCTCTGTATGTGTGTGTGTATACATAAAAAGAATGCATGTTCCATGTGAAAAAAGAAGTCAATAAGGAAACCAATCAGTTCCTTGAATACTAAAGATCAGTAAATTGTCAATTCCAAGCACAATAACCTATTACCTATATGCTAATAACTGCCCCAATGCATGTAAGCACATGTTCTTTGGACAGTTGCTGTTTTGCTTCTCTGCTACAGGCAAATAGCTTTAAGCCAGCTGGGGAACGTTTGCCAGTGGTTTACAAGTGGGGTGGGAAATCGGGATAAGTATTGGGACACATCTGTGGGGACAGGTGCAACACAAAACCTCTTTTCCTGTCTGGAGCCAGTGCAGATCCACAAACTGGAGAGCTGCCTCCAGACACATGAGTGCCATAAGCAGGACTTCCCCAAAACTACTTAAATGATATGAAGCCCTTAAAAACCACACAGTGCAGCTTTGCTCAAATCTTTCCTTCTTTATACTTGGTATCTTGGCATACATGGAATTATTTATACCCCATCATGTGCTTAAGAGGTAAGAAAAGCTCTGTGTCTTTAAGTCTGCCATGGTTTCTCAATAAATCTTACTCATAGAGCAGTATAGATTCTTTTCACATTGACAATTTATTCAATGATTTTTTTTGGCTCAGAGCAGCAGCCCTCCGCTTATCACTTTTAAATGAACTGTAATAGCTTTGAAAGTTGGGAGCACACTGTTGATGTGCAGTAATTGTTATATGTAATTTCTAAATGAATAATCAGGACTGCACCAGAGCTGCAGGCAGCTCCTGGGGCAGCTGCAGGGACTCAGACATCAACTCCCAAACCCCTCACCTGCTCTCCAGTCCAGGCTGCTCAGACTGGGAGTGCCATAATTGAGCTGCAAGACAAGGGGAGGGCAAAAAAACGTGCAAAAAGCATATACAGGGAGCTCAGACTGCCTTTCTCTAAACCTGATAACGGCCTCATGGCTCCAATTAAGGCAACTTTTGGGATAGTTTCACAAAGAAGTAATAAAGAACTTCATCAGAAGAACCTCAGCAGAGAAGGGGAAGAAAAAGCAAAAAGTGCTGGGTATAGACAATATGAATCACCAGGAAATAAGGAAGTAATAATCAGGTCCAAAAGTACATTTATTCTCTGAAAATTGCTGCTCAAGGACATAATGCTCTCTCTGCAATTGATGATGGGCATTTCCCTGAAGAGCTGAAGATGAAGTCACATGTGACACAAATGTGATGAGTAGAAGTAGAGTGATTGAAGTGAGATATATAATGATGAATATAAAACCAGGATGTCTGGGGAAGGCAGATCTCTGCCACTGCACAGGGAGCATTACAACATGGCATGTAAAAGTTAAAAAGATAATGTCATATTTGTTTAATTACACCTTAAAAATAATTGTAGAGAAGTATTTGGGTTAATTCTTGTTTTTTCAGTAGTTTGTCCACTATTTTCCTCAACATCATACATTTTAGGTGGCAGTTTTTGTAGCAAGAGCTTCCAACATATACCCACTTTCTTTCCTTTTGAATTTGGGACGAAAACAAAAGATTCCCCGGACCTTTCAGCACATGATGATGTTTTCAGGTAAGAGCTATTTTGGCTTTTTTGGTATTTCTCCTGTCCACATTTAATGAATGGAAAAAAATAGTCATCTATCACTAGAAAAAGCCACATCTATCACAAAGAATTTGTTATCTTAAAACTCAAGGTCATCTCTCCAAAGCTACAGAAGCAAATGGATCCCTTCTAATCAACCTCACTGTGCTCTTGCCCTATTTTAATTAACATTTTGGAAACCATTATCTTTCAATCCATTGTCCCCCATCTGTCTACACTTCCATTACAATTTGGGAATACCATGTTTTTAAGTTGTGCTGTTTTACAGGCACCTGTATTATACCTCAGAGTATTTTACATAGCAGCAAATAAATACCCAACCTGGACAGTGTTAGTGCTGACACTCAGATCAAACATGGTCTTGGCAATTCATTAAACTTCTGGAACAATTTTACTTTTAAACCTGAGAGGAGATAATTTCAATTCCACAGACCTTTTCATATGTATACCAGCTTGATATTTAATTTTGTTGATTTTGTTAACCTTGTAGAATAATAAAAAAAAAATAAAATCCAGAAGAGGGAGCCATGTTCTAGTCTGATTTGCACATCATCCCCAGAACTGTTAGGGCTCATCTGGATTACATATTTTTTTACTTGTACAAGCTAGAAATAATTCCACTTGACTTTCTAATGCTAGTTAGGAAAAACTCACTTATAAGCCAAGAATATCTGTTCAGTAAAAGACAGAAATACAGATACCCCTACGCTATTGATGATATAATTTTCTAAAATTAGAAACTCAGCACATTTTTTGCTTCATTTTCCTGGTTTTTATGCAAAAATTTATTCCACATTTGTATGGATAAAAGTTCTTGATTGACAGCCTTGATGTACGGAGATCCATTTAGCCAGATAACGAGTGAAATACAATGTGCTGCATTTCAAGCTCCCTCATCAGGAGCACTCCACATCAGGGGGCCTCATTTGTGCCTATGTAATTCCAACCCTCCGGAGAGCAACACAGCAGTTCATTTCTATACCCATTCAATCCTCCTGCTAAAAGCTGCCACTGAAAATGTCACTAATTCCAGCGAGAGCGGGTGAGGGACGATGACACATCCAGCAGGAGGTGCCTTTCAGCCCAACTGCTCCCTGCCATTGTTCCATGGGCAACCTGGAGCTGGAGGTCTCTGGTAAGCCTAGCAGGTGGCCAGCTAGACAGCAGCATGAAAAATAGCTTCATATCATTTGGTATCTACTTCCTGGGCTCCATTTTGGCTTTTGGTTTGCATCAGCTAAGTACAGGATGGAAAACCTTCTGAAATCTCTCTTATTCTTTAACTTTTCTGTCCTCGTTTTCTGCAGTCAAATTTCATTCTCCACGGAACAGGAGCAGAAAGCAGCCTGCAGCTGAACGTGAGAACTCACACACATTAGCTTTCCAGGACAATCTGGCAGCTGAGAACTAAAACAGTAGTATTTCAGGCTTCTAAAATTCTCAGAAAAGTAATTTTTATCTATTTCCAAAGATAAAACCCCCTCTATTTTGTACAGAAAAATGTGTTTACATTATAATAAAGTAATGGCATAATCTGCAGCTATAATAATAAAGACTGTCTCTCATGCTGCCAGCAGCTGCACACTTCACAGGATACACTGATTTTCTGTGTAATTCTATTTTTTTTAAGATGCACTAAGATTTGTGCTTAGTTACCAATAACATTCATAGTGCTATAAACTGATAAAACTGCATATAGTGATAAACAGAGGGGACAATGGCTGCCAGGAGAGAGACACATTTCTGATGAGTAAACAAGACACTGAATTTGAGTTTGAAGGAAATTATCTACAAAGATCTTTAGCAGCAGTCATAGAACAACTTGGGCTGGAGGGGACCTTTAAAGGTTATCTGGTCCAGCCCTCTGCAATGAGCACGGGTATCTTCAACCAGATCAGGCTGCTCAGAGCCCCATCCAGCCTGACCTCAAGTGTCTCCAAGGATGGGGCATCCACCACTTCAGTGTGGGTTTTACCATCTTCACTGTTCTGGCATAGCATCAGGCTCTTGTTGATCACAGGGGGAAATGGCCTTCATTCACCACAGCATCACACATTCAGGTGTGGAAAACAAGGAATTTGGGGTTAGTTTTGTTTTCTGTCTTATTACCAAATCCACCAAACATTTACTGCTTGTTTTACTGTCACAATCACCAAAGTGATTGCTGAGAAAAATTGCTGAGAAAAGCAATTAAGGTCAGGCAAGTACACTGTTGATTAGCCTCTGATTAAACCTTACTCTGCAAGGAACTCTCCTGAAGTCACTAAGTTCTGCTTTTTGATGCATATCAATACAGTTGAGAAAAGGTGGAAGAGTTGGGTTTGGAGGTGGATTATGCTGGAGTATTTTGATTTATCACATTCTTTATCTGCTTTTACCACTCCTCTAAAAATACATTACAGAGGGTGGATTCACTTCCCACAACTGTTTTTAATCATGATTCCTGAAAACATTCCATTGGAAATGAAACCTTGATTAGTCCTTTATACAAGGACTAATTAAGCCCAGGCTTCTCAAATTAAGTTGGACATCAGCTAAAGTGAGCAGTCCAGCAGTCTCTGCTCATGTGAAAAAGAAACATTTTAAAGTCTTAGACTTTATAGCATCTTCCACTCTTCTCCCAGCATCTTTATTTACTTTTTACTCTGTTCTCCTCTTCTCTACAACATATAAATACGCAACAGAGAGGCTTGTGGGACACAGTGCTACAGGGGTGGTTGTGTTAATATAAGCATTACAGCATCAGTGGAGCTTGAAAGGATGAACGCAAATGCAGAATTAAGCCAAAAGAGGCCCATGTACAGACAGCTGTTGTGCAGGCATTTACATCTACACACTCATACACAGAGGTGGGAAGTGGCAACGTGAAGAAACCAGCTAAATAGAAAAGAAAGCAAGGAAGGAAAGAACAGAAAACTATGGCTGAAACCAAAACACCAGGGCTGCCCATAGGAAGTCTTTCCTGGCAGATCCTTTTCCCACAAACAGCAAACACTGCAGCCCTCCTGGGCTCTTCAGAGGCTTGGTTTGGAGAGGTGTTTGTGTGGGGTGTGGGCAGAGGATGGCTAACAGCCCTGCAGGGCACACAGGTTCTGTTCTGGGGACTCTGGGGCTTAACCCTGGGCTGCTCTGCTTTGAAGGCTCTGACCCATTAAAGGGTATTGCTTAAAGATGAATCCCTAGTGGCTGACACAAAAAAATATCTGCTAGGAAATCTGTGATTCAGCCCAAGGATGAATGGATGGATTAACACAGATGTGGAGCTGCCAACAATTCACCTCTGAAGGATGAGGGGAGAGAATCTCTGCTAATGGCTCATCAGAGCTGGTCCTTCTGCTGCCCCACTCTGTCCAGGGGTAGCTGAGCTACCAACATCCACTGCATCCAATCATCCCACTGGGCTTTGGTGGCAGTTCTCCCTGAAGTTCTACAGAAAATTTAATCTTCCTTAACTTCAGACCATTTCAGTAGTTCAACATTATCTGAGGTTGTTAAAATTCCCTTCCTTCACTTGTATTATTACCTGGAAAGTATTTTGAGAGATATATACATACATATATATAGATATACACATATAGCAGTGTTCCTTGCTTCTCATTGTCTTTACATTTTAAGTGTATTCATCTGCTTCCCACCACTTTAGTTGTTTACTTTGATTATTTATTTTTCTTTAGTTGAAACTGAATTATCTCTTATAGACCATGTTAGTCCTTTTTAAATGAAAAATACAGAGAAGTCACTCACTATTTTTCTGAACTGAAGAAACAGCCAGTCCACTGCTCAAGAAGACATACTAATTAACTTTTATATGTGTATATATATATATGTGTGTGTGTGTGTATATATATTTCCCCTCTTACAAAAAGAGGTGTTCTAGATCTAAAATTAAAGGTGTTCTGCAACTGTGGGAAGCAATATTGTTTTCCAGTGAAATGTAGCTGTTCCAATCATCCACATTACCACTATAACCACTGAAATAAAGACCATTTCAATAGTCATTCATTCCCTCCTCAGCTTAAAATGAGATTATAGTCTTTCCCTGTTAGAAAATAGTAAAGCACTGCATCCTCAGAGATGTCTTTTACACAAAAGCAAAGCCAAGGACGAGCCCTGTGTCTGCCTGCAGGGTTTTGAACCTGCTGCCACGGAGTATTTTCAGATAGTGCAACCCCAGCCTGCTCCTTCCTTGCAGAAATGGCTTTGTGCTGTTCCCTGCATAAACTTCTATACCAAATAACTGGAAGCCCAGCTTCTATACCAAATAATTCACATTCTAGCTATGTAATCTTAAAGAGCTTTTGAGTTCTAGGCCAAAAATAGCTGCATTTAGCAGTTAATTAAATGATTCTGCATATGTCATCAGTGCCTTACAAGAGGTTTGATTACTAGATTTAATCTCTCAATACTTTGCAAGGTACTTTTTGGACTCAGCATGTATTGTATACACATAATGACTTTGCTCTCTAGAATTATTTTGTGAAAGTTTTTTGGAAAACAATAAAGTACATTTAAATAGATAAATGAAAGGCATTAGAAAATATGGAGTATTATTTGTATTATGCATCCTGAGGGCTGCAGGCACTAGCAGGTTTTTTCCTCCTCAATTTTTAAACATGGCATTTTGTCAAGACCTATTTAGTCCCTTTATTTCTACCTATGGGGCTTTTTTTTAAAAACTCATTTAGCTGTTTTCACCACCTTTGTAATTTCTTGTTTATTCAGTCTCTGTGGGTGTATAATTCTACAACTATTATAAAATTTCAAGTACATTAATTTATTCTGCATCCCCTTTTAGGTATTTAAAATCATCTTTGAAAAACTATGCATTGTTTTTAAGTCATGTTTTTCTGACTAGTCTTAGAACATTAAATGATTTGAAAGGAATATAGCTCATATTTTCAAGGAAGCAATGAGTAGCATATTTAGGTACAGATTTTAATGCCAACCCTCTTTTTCACTTGCTTCTGACTTCATGAGTAGTCCCACTTAACACAGAATATAGATTTCTTTTTCAACCTGCATTAAGTTCAGATCACCACCTAATTTGCAATTATTCAAGATAAAGAATTCAGTGGACGTAAAGCAAAAGTGTGATTATTATGTGAATATGAGAGTACTTTCATTGGTCACTTTTGCAAATTTGCTGCATTAAATCCCATCCTTTCAGTTAGCATGATTCAGCACTTTATAAGCAGGATTATGATCAGAAAATTTCCTCTGCCCTTGGAACTGGGTTTGGACTGGAAAGATTAGAATTCTGTTTCTCTGTCTCATTAAGTTACTCCCCCTTGTCTGGTTTCAGGTTTGCGGGGTGCGATCGCGTTTGCGTTGGCCATCCGCGACACGGACTCGCAGCCCAAGCAGATGATGTTCACCACAGCCCTGCTGGTGGTGTTCTTCACGGTCTGGGTGTGTGGGGGAGGCACCACACCAATGCTCACCTGGCTGCAGATCAGGTCAGTACTGTCCGTGCAGCAACAGCAGAACAGGATCCCTGCAGATCCTCCACTACATCCTTACAACTTCCTAATCTTACAGGCGTGCTTTGTATGAGCTTTAGCACAAAGGGAGGGGTTATGCACCTGTGAGAGGCTCCAGACCACAAGGAATGGGTCCTTCCTAAGTTTGTTATGGACTCAGATGTGGGTCAGACATCCTTGTTTCCTGAGAGTTTGTTTCACTACTGCTCCTTTCAAACATCAAAATGGCATGCTCCTTGCTGCTGAAGAGAGAGCTATACAGGCAGACTTTGCCCTCATCCTTAAATCTGTAGTTGCTACACAAACATCTAATAAATGGTGTATTTCTGATTATAATGAAAATATGCTGCAAAAATCTTCCTCCACTGCTGCCTCATTCAGGCATTAATTTATTATGCATTGTTTTATATATTTTTCTTCACTATATTTTTTAATTACTTCATAGTCACTTGTATTCACAAAGAGCAATGAATTGCAAGGGAGGTTAAATTACAAGGAAGAGAGACATAGAAAACTGGAGTAAAAAGGATCTAATTTAAATGCAGTGTCCTTCCAAGTGTGCTTTTTTGAAACCCAACTTTTAATAATGAGTGCACTCATGCTGGTTATTGATTCTGGTTACTTCACAATCCATTCAGAACTCCCTGCTGTGATTTGCAAGATCACCACAGAAATCCTCAGTATCAAGATGGGCCTGTAATTCACAATTCCTTATCATTTATTCTATATATAGCATGTTTTCCTTGTTTACAAAATGATGTCTGATTACAAGCTTTCATGTCAGACTCTTGCTATAAAATAGCAGCTGAAGATAACCAAATTGGGGCTTTTACAAAGAGCACAGATAAAACTGCAGACAAAATAAGGACTAGGGCACAAGTGCACTGGATAAACACGGATGCAGGCATCCATGTACAGTGGGGAGGTTTTCTATTTCTGTGACAGCTTGATTCTTCTTTATGACATGTCTCATGTCCCATAATGTCAATCAAGGCCATTACAGTTTGGATACACTCTGGCACTATCAGTCATCTTTCTGAGGTTTGCCACTTCTTCACTGTCAGTCAGCAAATGTTTTTCTGTGTGGCAATGGAAACGTGGGTGAGGAAGAGCTTTCTCAGTAGATCTCGGGGAGCAAGTCAGTCTGGGTTTCTATAACAGGAGATAAGGGATAATGCTGAGAATGCAGTAAGGGGAAAAGGCTGGGAGCAATGTGCAGCCTGAGAGCTTGGGTCACTAGATGCCCCTCGTGGTTTAGCTCTCAAGGGAATTTTTAAATTAAGATTGTGAAGTGCTTTCACTTACAAGAAAATGAATTGGATGCTAGGGCATTTCTTCTGCTCCTTAGTGCTACCCAGAGGTGCAAAGCCCCCCAAGAGCACAGGTGAGGGGCTGACTCTCATATTGACTGTTTATACTGTTCAATGCACATGCTTCTTTCTCTAGACTCTTGTACAATAGATTTCACCAAAGACACTGAAAGTAGACAATCATTACTGATTTGAAATGCTTATCTCTAAGGATTTTCTCTGAATCCCATCAGATCTGCCAGACATTTTTATCAATAATATAAATTGAGTCTGTAATCAGGATATCGATTTTCTTACTATAAAGCTATTAGGTTCATAATTTACACTTAATTTCTTGACATTGGAACATACATCTTCATAAATTATGAGGAGGTCAGAGATAAAATTTTAAATAGACATCTTTAATTACAAATTTATCTTGAGGCTCTGATTTCTCCTTCTAGTGAAGATATTTAATTGTATTTATAATTTATTACCCCTCAGTGTGGACTTTTGTTCTTAGCTACCAGCATTTATCTTTTTAGTCCTAATTAATTTTGCTAAGTAATTGTATTCAAAGGTGTAGGTAATTCATGACAATTGACAGTCGTATGGACTCTGGCAGATGAGTTTGCTGAGCAAAGTTATGGAGCTGTGGCAAATGACCCCAGCTTGCTTGGTGTAATCCTCCAGCATGCTGGCACCTGTGTCTGAACGGCAGCTCTGAGCTGCAGCTATCCCCATGGTTCTTTAGAAGAAAAAGATGGTATTTTTCAAGCTAGTTTGGAGGGTTCAGCTCACAAAGCCAAGGAAACTGCATTACAAGTAGAAAAATTGTATGATTGTGTCTGAAGAGATTTATTGGAAAGGGTTTGTGTGCCATCAATTACAGACAGAAAGGGCTGGAGCCTGGGAAATGAGCAAGCATGGCTATGAGCACAGAAGAGGGGCTCTGGTCTCACAGCAGCCCTTTGTGACAAACATTGCTCAGGCACCTTCCCAGGGCAGCTTGAAACTCCTCTGTGAGATTCCCCAGAGCTCCAGGGAACCAGATCTACCACTGTCAGTCCAATCCAAAGCACAGTGCCAGCTCAGTTAATCCAAACAACTAAAGGTATTCACCTTGTCAAAATAGTGCTTATGGGAAATTAAAATATATGAATGGTCACAGTGACTACACTGACTTTCCCTACAGAAACTACAAGTTGCTGTATAGTTAAACCTTCTCAGGAGAGAATGTCAAAAACAGCACAGTCAAGCAAACAGTCACAAGCAGAGTATGCTTTTTTTGCCAATTTTTCATCATAAAATGATTATCCAGCAGATAATGCATTTAATTCATCTGGAGGCATTCAGAGACTAATAGAAAAGAGAATGTGATTTCTGAATCTATTTGGATGGACTTAATCTCATTCACAGCACTGTTTTGTGTCCCCTCACCCTCTGTGAAATAGGGTCCAGTTCCTATGATTACTTCAGAAGATGCAACTCTAAACTCCTCAAGGTCAATCAGCTCAGTCTTATCCTAGAGATAAATTCTTGGGTTTATATGGTACAGACCAACTTACCCACAAAAGACAAATCTATCATCCATTCAGTTCAAGATACATAAAAATGGCATAAATCAGAAAGAGCTCACATCCATATATTTACATTTGTCTGCCATAATGCTTTACAGTGTTAGGGCAGAAGACATGACTCAGATCTCTACAGCCTTATTGCTGTATATCATTGCCACATATTATACCACGTTTCAATTATTTATTGCTTTCTCCATAATTTACATTGTGAAGTTCTCTTAACAGTGACCAGGACTCTTGGTGTATAAGGGAATGACAATTCCCTTACACCTTAATTCCCTTACAATGACAACTTTGAAATAAAAGTAGGAATGAAGCGTCTTCTGAAAAAAAATCAGTCTTTGTCTCCATAATAACTGGATTCCCATAATTTTCCCCCTCTCCTCACAGAAATACCATCAGATCTGTGCTTTTCTTTTTCAGATAAAATTTAACATAATGGAAATATAATTTGTCACTCTATTTTTAGAGAAAAGATGCATCCTCAGATATAACTACCAGTTGATTTATTCCAGGAATACGTATGGCTTATACAACATTTGCAAATTGTTGCTAAAACATGTAGTAAGATACACTATCAGAAATAACCATGTGCTACCTAAAAAGTCTCAACTTCCATCTCCCATGTAATGCAGCAACATTAATCAGCTGTGTCACAAGAAACCAGATAAGAGCTTTTGTAAAAAAAAAAAAAAGCCTAAACGTATCCCAGGAATCCACTAAATTTATTAATAATAATTCTTGTTTCCTTTATTTAACAAATAAATTATATTAAAACATTTATTCCTACTTAAACTCTATCTTGAATTTAAGAAAAGTTCTTAAAGCCTTAAAAATATGACCTGCTAATAACAGAATTTATGGCTAAATGTGTCTATATGTCAAAACACAGTTTTAACAGAAATCCATACCAATAATTCTCATTTTACTACTGCATTTACTCATACACAACACCTTTCAAAATGAGTCTTTAAATTCTTGGCAAAGACTGAATATTTCCTCACTTTATTCTAAAAGAATGAAACCTACACTTTTGGAAATGTCTTATTTATTTTAGCTGTCTCCTTTTTAAACACCTGAAGCTCTGAGTTTCAGGGAGGGCTGGGTGTTCCCTTTCTGAGGATGAGGTTTTTTTACAAGTTCCCAGTTGCCTGGTGCAGTAACAGCCCTTCCCAGCACAGAGGTGGCTCAGGTGTTTGCAGCACTATCAGCAGCCACACTGAGAGCAGAACTGGCTGCACCACCTCCCTAAGTAATACACTGTCTTTTGACAATGTCTTAAAGTTGTAACAGGAAAAAGAATTGCTTTTACTCCCCATGTGAAAGGACTACAATATTCAGTTCTTGGCAGACAATGAATAAACCTGGATCAGCATGTGAGAATAATTCCATAATACATCAGCACCAAAACAGAGAGAGCCATTTAAGTTCCCAGTCAAACTGAACTATTCAATAAATGTGCCTTCAGAGATGCTGAGCATTACTTGCTAATGCTTTTGGATATATGATTCCCTTCATTCCCCATACTCTGATTAAAAATAGAGAGCTACATTTTACAGTAAATCTGCACTGAGAGGTTTGAGGATAAAGGATTCTCCTGACAGGCAGAGCAAAAATTCAAAGCTGTTAATAAAACATGTCCTATAAAAGCATTGTGCTAGGTATTAGGTCTTGTTTGTTTATCATCACCTTCTGTGTAAATGTTTGTCAAGAGATTTCCAGATTCTTTGTGCATCTCTTTGCAGCTGTTCTTCAGTTAATAGAAAGAACTTTATTCCACAATCTAAATAAATACTGAGCAGCTTTTAATAGTAGCTTTTACTACTGTGCCATTCTGGCCACTGCTGTTGATAAATGTACTTTAGAAAAGAGTTGTCTGTGTGCCTGGCTGCCCTTAAAATCACACCATTTCTAATTCACTTTCAGTTCCAAACATCCAACTTTCTCTAAGCACTGAGGCCTGGCATGCCCCATTGCTGGGTGATGACCAAGGCTGACTAAAGTCACGTTCTCAGCAAAAGCATCTCACTCAGCAGAAGGAGCCAACATTTTGGGTCCTTCAGTATCCAATAGTTTGTTGCAACACCAAAGGCCAAGGCAGTGTCTATGTTTAGCAGGATGGCTCATTAGGAATGTAGATGGGCAGTGGGGTGAAATGCTGTGCTGTGTATGACTGTGGCTATCTACCACAAAACAACCCAAAAACCTGGTTAGTTGAATATGATTTTGTGTTTATCTCAGCCCTTTAGCAGCTAGTTATAGGCTGCTGAAAGACAGAACTTTATGACAGAGCAACCATAGTAACAACATGATCTTGGCCAGGATTACAGCACTACTGCTTCAGTAACAAAAATATTCTTTTCAGTATTCAGAATACTGCTCTGTAGTAGCATTCCCTGTGTCCAGCTGTGTTCAAGAAAGGTACTGGACACAATGGCCTCGTGACAGGTGATCTGGGCTGCAGTCAGCTGAGGCAAGGAGGAATGATCCTTTTGCCTGGTTAAGAGAAGCTGATCAGAATGTTGTGCTGCATCACTGAGTGCTGCTCTGCTCATGAAGAGCATGAGAAAAGTACGTCTCCTCACAGCATTTCTTATCAACTAGAGCCAAACTGGAGTTTGATCTCTAGTGCCTCTCATTTATTCCTACACTAAGGACACACATCTTGGCTTTCCTGTCTCCCTCACATGGGCACACAAGGATTATCCTTCCTGAAACATGGCTGGTCCACGAGACTCTGACTCTACCACCCAAGACTGTGTGTACATATCTTCAGATGATCCATAATGCAATACTTAGAAACTATTATGAACCTTGTTAATTGTTTTGCTTGTATTCCTTGGAACACATTTTCCTGTCCTCATTTGTCAATAAGGAAAGTCAGTTTAGAAAGAAGATTTAGCTAAATGTTTTTTCCTGGCCTTGGGAGGTTCTGACCCATATTCCTTTGGGTCATATTTTCTCTAGAGTTCTAAAAAACAGTTTAGTTGAAGTGAAGCTGTTATTTACAGTTGGAAACAGAATGTTCAACTGTAATTTTTAGTGACCACAACATAGAGATGAACAGTACAATTAAAGGCAAGCTATTTTCGAGCATGGTTGTATTTCTGTGCACTTTGTACTGGTTATTATTTTGTTTTGTGTTTAGAACAGTCATAATCAGCCTAACTGGTGTTCCCTCTCAGTAACAAATATAGCTCCAATAAACAAAGTTTGATCTGGTTTGCAGGGTCATATTGCTCTTTAGCCATGGTACAGTATGTATTTAAATCCCACTGCAATAAACACTCTTGCTGGGAGGCCAATTTCAGCCAGGTCTCTTCAGCCCACTGAGAATTTTTTCACCCAGACACACCTTCAAAAGAGATCACACTGTCTTTGCTTGGGAAAACATTTAATCCTAAAAAAAACCCCTCTGAAATCCAGAAACAGCTCTAATTTAATGTAACAAATCTAACCATAAATGCTGCAACTACTTTAATATACTGTCCTTAGGCGGCCAACTGTCTGTTCCTGTGAACATCTACAGGACAACCTTTGCCTGGCACCTTTTATACTGATGGTAGCTTGAATATTCCTGCATCATCACTAATGGCATATACATGAGCAAACACATTGCTGACCCCAGGCTCTCATCAGCCTTAGGATGTTACTGATCAAATGTGCAGATTCTCAGGTCACAAGATCTACATTGCTGTTTAAAAAGGTTTTCACAATTGTGAAGAACACCTTGAAAATTGTTTAAGTAAAATTAAACTAACAAGGAAGCTTTCATGTGTTCATGGACAGCCCACAATAAAGGCTCAGAGGAAATGCTGTCCCAGAGTTATTGAAGCAGCATTATCTTCAAAACACACAGTTTGGCTGATGAGCTGCATCATTGTTTGTACACAATGTTCTGGGTACAACAGAAAAATAGGAATTTATGATTCAGTTAGGAAACTGCATGGCTGCCAGTCCCTCTCCGTGCACCCAGTAACTCACCTCCCCAGCAGGGTGGGCAACAACTGCTCCAGGAAGACAGTGGAAAAGGCAAAAAGGTTTAGCCAAGAGATCACTGTCATTCAGCATTTGTATAATTTGCATGGCAATGTATTGATTAGTTGTCACATGGGTCACAGAGAGCAGAAGATCAGATGCTGGTTTATCACTTTGTTCCCCTTGATCCCCTGTACTAGCACTGGCTAAAATATTGAGTTAGAACTGAGTGAAGGATCTTTTTTTAATACAAAAATATTGCTAGATTTGCTACTTTTTCTTTGGTTTTTGCCACCAGTTCTGGATTTGCAGGTATGTAAGCACTTCATGTGTATGCAGTAATTACAAGAAATAGCAAATGGTCTGGAGTTCCTGACTGAAGCCATATTAGAAAGGCATTCTGCTTCAGACCCAGAGGAGCTCAACATCACACATGAAATTACCTTTGAGCAAAGGAAACATTTCTTGGGTTACAGCCACACTGAAAGGGTTAAGATGGTAACTGCTTTTGCAGTGGTAGCTAGAGCACGATGAGCCTGGGAAATGCTATAAATCAAGAAGCTCTATAAAATTGGACATTAAATGTATTGGATGTTATTATAAGAAAAAGAAATTGGATAATTTCCTTTCATTTCTATCTGAAAATGAGAAATCATCCAGGTAATGAATCTCAGTGATCTCCTGAAATGCCTGTCATTTATTTGCAAGGTACTTCTCTGCAAAGATAAGGTGTGCATTTGATCTCTCACAGTTATTCACCACAGCATTTTGCCTGAACGGCACTAAACAAGATTTATCAACATTTGTGCTTGATAACAAAAAAAAAAAAAGCCTAAAATACAGAGGACTTGGCTTTCTGACTGCAACTGTGGAGGCAGTCCAGGGCAGATGTTGAATAGGAGATTTTGGATTGCAATTGTGACTGGTGCATGACTTGTACGCAACTCCAGCTATCAACTCTGTTGGTCTTTACTGGCCAGAGGGGTCTAATTTTGAGCACAGTCTCCTAACAGGGCAGACAGTTAAATCCCACCTCACACAGCTTGTATTTCTAGCTACACATGGCTACTGAAAACAGAAAAAGATATGAAAGATACACGTTTATTGCTAGACTATTTGGTACAAGAGAGAAGGAATATTACACAACAATAAAAGATTCATGCCTTTCAGTTTAGTAGCACCAAATGGTAAGATTAACTTTCCACAGGCCAAAAACCCTGAATAGTTCCAGAAAACTATAAATAAATCTATAATTTCAAATAGAAACCATCCAGCTGGATTTGTGTCAATTAAACTATTTAGTTTATCCTATTTTAAAATACTGCTGCTTTGATATGTCTGAGTATGCTAAAAAAGTTTTCTTCCATCCAATGCAGTAACTTTATTCTCCCATTAAAACTTTTCTCCTTGTCATACAAAAGATAACTGCTATGCAGCAGTCAATATAATGAAGTTATTCAAATTACAAAGAACCAAATAAACCTATCTGGAAATAGTGCTAGGAAGCAAATTAATTATTTGGAACATAGGAATGAGACTGATGATTTATTGCTTTCTACCTAAATATCCCAAATTAATCTGAAACTCTAACTACTCTGCCAGAATTAAATTGGAGCAAGCATAAACCCAGCTTATTTCAAGCATTTGTCAAAACTGTGTCATTTGAAGGTAAGCAAAAGGTACAGAAAAATAGTATGAGCCTTTAAAAGTTTGAGATAAATATGTGGTAACAAACTGGAGTCTAGAAAAAATAAGGATCATATTTCCTAAGGTGAATCTTATATTCCTGTTCTATAAGCATTGAACAAGATACTGCTTAATTCTTTCTATTATTGCTCAGAAAATGATGGTTTCTGCAAAATAAGTGGTCTCAAAACTCACTGAACTTTGATATTTTAAGAAAGGTGTGATGCTGTCAGAGGGACTAAAAAATAGAGCATGGAATTAATGGTTTTCACATTTGTTGAAATGTTTTCACTTTTATTGAAATGTCTGCATAATTTCCAAAGTGTGTATGTTCATCCTTCTCCTATTTTGCTCAATTAAGAATACTAGAATTTTTTCAGCAATAAAAATGAAATGAATGCTCCATTTAGAAGGGATAAAAGTTTTCAGCATGACCTAAAATATCACTTCAATATGAAAAAACCCAAAAGTTTTCAAACTTTCTCAGGTTTTTTAAGTTTTCCTGTGGTTTTCTGTTATCAGATATTCCACAAAGTGCAAAAAACATTTCATTCCAATTTTTAACTCTACATTAACAAAAAACAAACAAAAAAAACCCAACAAAAAAAAAACAGACCTTGTGTCTTCCAACAAGAATAAAAAGAAAAAAGGTATAGAATAACTGGGGAGATTTGGGGTCTTACAGTCCCTAAGGGTCTTATGCAACATATGGACTAGGACATAAATATTCTAACGAAACAATAGTGAAGCTAAGAAAAACATTACTGGGTACATCCGGGTTTGCAGAGGAACTTTGTGACAGGAGAAAACTGTGACTTCAACTTTCATGAAACATTCCTCTGGAAATTCTGAACTTTGTGTTCTTTTTGAAAATGTAGAGTGGAAGGACAGGTCTGGCATGCTTGATAACAAGCCTATCAAATTGTTCCAGAATTAGCTGAATGTGAAAAGTTAATTAAAGCAGATATTAAGTAATCGAGGCTATGTATGGCAGTCTGGGCTTTTAGCTTTTAATAAACAGATAATTACAATGTAATAGAGACTTTTGTATAGGGAGTTATCAGAAACAGCCCAACAGGGACTGGCTGGTCAGTACACTGATGAGCTTTAAATGAGAAAATCTCCTCCTATCTCAGCAAGAAGTACTTGGTTTCAATGCCCTTAAAATTATATTCTGCTTCTGCATTTTTTTCAGTTCTTCAAATATACACCATTTTGTTATAGTGACTAATAATATATAAAGGGATATTGAAAATAGACATAAAATTATGGGTTTATAAATCCAAAATGGTTTCCATGCAAATAAATATACAGAAGAGATGTTTGTACAAAAGTTTATGTAGAAATTTATGTAAAATATCCAAACAGGAATCCTAAAAAGTGACTCTTAGCTGCTCTCATTGCACAAGTAGACAAGGGGTATAGGGCGATCTTGGAACTACCCAGTTGCTTTTGCTATTCACTTATTCATGAGCACTAAGCCTGGTCAGGAATTACAGAGTGGGTTCAGGGAGTCTGCCTGCGTCTTGATCTGAGTCTTAATCAATCCCTGAGCTTTTCTAATCCCCACCCCAAAGAATCCCTGCAAATGCCATGGCAGCCTGTTTCCCACCTGGACACAGCAGCCACAGCCCTGCTCTCCCTCCCTGGCTTTGATGGTTTGCTTCCTCTGCCTCATTCAATTTCTTCCACCCTTCTGGAAGAATTCTAGCCCAGACCTCATCAGTTCTTCATCTGGCTGCATATGCATCATGAGATGAGGTAAATAGAAGAATTAGAAAATAATTTTAATTTGCCAGAAAATGAGATAAAATTATTGTGTAGACTGGTGGCTAATGTGTTCACTAAGGAGGTGTCAGCTTCTGTCCAAGCAAGTATTTGTGTTCCATTTTAAATGAGTTATCAGCTAAAACATATTCATCTTTGGCAGAGTAAAGTTCAGAATCCAGGTCTTCCAGTTCATTAGTCTACAGAAGAAATGACTGCTCACATGCTTTCTCATCTAGTAACCCTTACATATGCATATACTTAAATTTGAATGCTATTCTCTCAGCTTAATTCCAGTCTGCAGTCAATGTATTTTCTTATTTATGCTCAATGCAATTCTGGGAAAAGAGACATTGAATTCTCCATCAGAGCATTTCTTTGTATCACCTTGTGACTTTGAAATCTAAGTCATAATGGATATGTGCCACTTTCCTATCACTTACATTGAAAAGCAGAATTATAAAGTGACAAGCTCTCCAAGTTAGATCAAGCACATGTTGATACAATTTATTACAAGCATCTCAACTTACATGTCCCAGAAAGGAGTAATGATGCACTTTTAAAAGTAAAATTAATTAATCTTTTCTTTGTTTCACAAAAGAAGGCTCTTGCCTTTCCAGATGTAGATGTGGCCCAGGCTTTAGTTGTGGACTTGGCAGTACTGGGCTGTTGGTTCAACTCTGCAATCTTAAAGGTCTTTTCCAGCCTAAATGATTCTGTGAATCTATGGGGAGTTTTAGGCATTAGACTTGTTTTAGGCATTAGACCTGCCCTTCAGCTCTGAAGTTTACTGCTCTGCTCACTAAGGCAGGAACCTGAAGCCAATACCAAACCATCACACATTTATGAATACACAGACAGAAATATCACATTGCCTGAAGTCACTGGCCACAGAGAAGTACTTAGAGCCCCAGGGAAGCTGAGTGGAGAAATGGGGACAGATCCTTAGCTGGTGCAGGATGTCATAATGACATTCATTTATTTTCTTGGCCTGTAGGCAGAAGTAGACTATGCTTTCAGAATCCCTGATCAAGGCAATTTCTCACTCCACTTTCTCACTTTGTCTCTTCTTAATCTCATGCAAGCTATTGCTTTCCTTGTCATCACAGCTAGAATTCAGATAGCTCATACTTGTTACATACAGCAGTTTATTCTTCAGTTTATTTTTACAAGAAGGCAATGGGAATGGAGTCCTTTTCTTAACAATGATGCAGCAACACCTCCAAACACACTACAGAGAAACACAAGAAGCTTAAATAAAACTATGAAACTTTATAGCACACTCCCTATCTCTTCCTTCCAGAACTCCTTTTCCCCTGCACTCATTTCAAACTTCAGCTGGGTGCCTCAGGATTATTGCTCAAGCTGTATATGGCTACAGAGAAGAAAAAATAAAATTTAAATTAAAAAACCCAAACACTAGAAACTTTGAGGAGTGTCTTCAAATGCACTTGTGAGAAAAGAGACTTTATTTAATTAAAACTAAATTGTTTTACCAGTGTTTCCCAATTAATAAGAACTGTTCAACAAAGGAGTGATTAACCCTCCTCCTGACTGCTCATGAAAAGTTTGCAAGGACTGGTGCAAGCAGTATAAATAAAATCTCAAAACACATGTTTCAAGCTAGCGCCCAGAAAATAAGGCAAAAATGCCCATTTGGTTCATTACCAAAAGAAAATTAGGAAATTTTTGACTTGAGATCAACAGAATGAGCAGAATAGAGAGGTTTGCAGCCACAGCTGAGTTGCTGACACAAAAGGAAAAAGCCAACATTGACATCTGAAACCTTTGCTTTGCCAGAATAAGAAAGCTCAAATACAGAACAAATGCCTGATAGTTTCTCCATTCTCCTGAGTACAATGTAACACAACACAAATGCACATACACAAGTTTAATTTCATCTCTGTTACGGCACCAGACCCAAGCTTCTGGATCATTTACATTCCATTTAAGCTCTTATTCTCTCCAAATAAACAAATTTTTCCCAAGTCATGCATATTTAGAAATGTGAGTAAAAACAATTCAAGCAAAATGTGAGTAAAAACAATTCAGAACAACCCCAAGCCTAACATTTGTATTTAGTGCCCTTTCTGAACTCTACAAAGGGCCTTTGCACACTGTGAAATAAGGGCATTTCCTATAGTTCTTGATAACCACAATAACTAACTTACAAGTGTCTGCCTTCATTGGTGTTGCTGTACAAGTAAAGTCATCTGCAGAGTGAGAAGGAAACAAACCCTCCCTGAACAGCTCTGCCCAAAGCCACATCTGCTGCTCTACGAGCCCTGTGCCACTGGCAGGTCTCACAGTTTTGGATGACATCTGGTCCAAATTTACCAACTGCACCAGAAAATATCTTTTCTCTCTGAAACCTCTTCAGCTCAAGGGGTTGGAAGGTGTCTGTGACCATGCACACACAAAATTATGTCAGTAACAGCTTTGCATTCCCTCACATTACAAACAGTGCAAACACGTAGCTCATAAATAGATCCATATCTATTTTAGATACAGTAAGTTTTTGTATGAATGGCCTAAATATTGTTTTAAACAGTCACAGAAGATCTAAATGTATTGCTTGAAACTGGTAAGAATGGCCAAGTTTCTTAAGGAAGGATTATATTGCAAAAACAAATTTAATATCAACAGAAATCTGCAGTGCCGAAACTAAACAGTGCAATTATCAAAAAACTCATTAAATAAAAGCAACATTGAACAGCATAAATACTAGATAAAGGGAAGCACACTTTTACAGCAATTCTGTAGTCACTCTGTCAAAAAGACCATTATGCATTAATTGATATTTGCTATATCGGGAGGATATAATCTCTGTAAGTTTGGGGTTTTAAATGGTATAGTAGAAAATTAAATAAAATGGGTGTCTTTGAGTCATTATGTTATTCCATGTTACTGAGAAGCAAAGTGGTGGAAAAGAAATGAAAATTTCACTTTTCCATTAAGCAGTGTCTTAGAACATTGCCTTCAGAAAAGACACTACTGTTCATCCTGCTGCATTTAAAGTAGCTTTAAAGTGTGTTTTGACACAAATGTGCACAGGTGTCATTCTGCCATTTAAACAAAAGAATAATAATTATTGGCACTGCGTACATCAGACAATGAAAATTCAGGCAAAACTTTTCTGTATAAGTGCCTAACATTTTCCTGAGTCTGAGCCTTTTTCCTACATAAGGAAAGATGGAAATATCCAATCGGTGCTTGCTCAGATTATCACTGCAGCATCTCTGCCTATGAGCAGTGACCTCAGCTCTACACAACCTTGTGCTGCATGGTGTTGAGAATTCAGAAATCACATTTTGATTTAATCTTTGATTAAAAAAAACAGTACAGCATGTCTTATATGGTATATGGGAGAATATACCTTCAACCTGCTTTGTACAGCCTTGGGTCAATCAGTCCATGCAAGTCCTTACAATAATTCCCTGCTGTTCTGAGCACTTCAGACAGAACTTAGGTGAACATATTTCAAAGCAGGAATTTAATATGATCCTAAACAATGCAGCTGATTTACAAGCTTCCTGTGAAAGGAGTAGCCTGAATGGGCAGAAGGGTGATGGCTTTCATGGCAGCAGACCCCAGCAGCAGAGGCAGAGCCATTTCCTCAGCAAGCTTTGTTGTAACGTGCATCAGGCCTGACCGGCATTACTCTGCCCTTCCAAGGGCTCTGTGCACAGTTGCTCCCTGCACCAGCTTCAAATGATAAATTTCAAATGTCAGTGCAAGAGATGAAGTGCATGATGTATTTTTCACCATGCCATGAGCCCAGGGAACTTAGAGTTGGTCATCTCATTATTTAGACTAATGCCTCAGGAGGATTTAATGTTTTACTTTGGGTTAATCACATTAGCAATAATATAATGCATCTACCATGGCCTGGGCTTCTTTCCAACACTGTGCTGTTTATGTGCAAGGAAAATAAAGGAACAGACACCTAAAGTAATTCAGAGAACAAACATTTTACTGCTCTAAAAATCACTGACATAATTCACTGGAGGAAACTCTTATTGCCAGAAATTGACTAATCTCATCTATAGGATTTTGTCAAAATACATCTGCACACAGTTTCCTTTCCCCATACAGATCTTCTGTAAACCATTTCTCATTTTTCCTAGCTGACAAAGTTTATTATTAACCTGAGTAAGACACCAACAAAACAGCCTAATTGCTTAATTTTTTTTTTGAAAACTAATCATCTCCACGGAGTTCATAAAAGTAGCAGTTAAGATCTTTACTATGAGCAAAAAAATGATACTTTTTGTAATGCAGTGGTGTTTCTGCCTTTCTGCATTAACTGAAAGTTTATTTTTAATAATATGCCAGGGATTTTTTATTAATACATTTCCAATACTGTGTACAGAGCATTTCATCTGCAGACTTGCTCACAGCATGGGGAGAGGCATGGTAATAATAATGAAATTCTTAAAGCACACGGAGGCTGATCAATAGTGTGCTTTCTATACTGCCTCTTATTGAAAATAAGATACAGATGCATGTGTGTGTCTAAATCTCTCCATTTGCAACATCTCAAAGCAAAGAAAGCACCTGCCATCACCTGTAGCTCCTTAAGACATGTAGCTTGGTGTTATTGAAAATACAACATCTTTGACTTAAAGTAATGGAAATCAAAATGTATCTGCCCCCCCTTTTTTTATTCCCTCAAAACAATAAACATTTTGGATGGGAGGCATCACAGTCACCTCGTGACAACCTTCCCACACTGTGCTGTGATTCAGTATCTCAAAAGCTCACCTTTGTCAGGATTAACTGGGTTGGCACTCAGAAGAAGTAACATCACTACTGCCAAAAAAGGGACCCAATTCCATCCTTCCTTCAAAGTCAATACTGCATCAACACTATAATATGATATCTAGGGAATCTCTTATTCTCTGAGTCCCAGTTCTCATCTGAGATATAAAACTCAGGTGAAAACTGAATTGCAAAATGACACTTTGCTGAGAAAGTGGTAATTGCCCTGTATATCTCAGCTACCACCATGGACACTCCTCGTTTCTGAGCTTCTCCTGCAGTTTTATAAAATTATTCAAGTCACATTATTTTTCATGTGTTATTATTTTTCAGTGTCTTTGATTGGAGCACAGTATTCCTGAGTGATGTGACCCTTGTAACCACATTTTTCTCCAGAGGTGTCTCCATCTCAACTATCTGAACAGATTTTTTTCCAATCTATACAAAGCAAATTTTTAATAATTTTATCATATTTTGATATCAAATAATCTACTGTTAGTGTGAGAGTTTTATTTTAGAAGACTTCTGGTAGCAATTTACTGAGGGTTTGGGGCTTGGTTTTTTTCAGTAGCTATGATTAAAAATAAAAATTCAGGAGGATTACAGTCCTTTCAAGCTTTCCCATCCTGTGCCCATAAATCTATGTCTGATTGCCTACAAGTAATCACCTCCCTGCTCAGTGAGTGCAGTGTTGCTGTGAGGGGCAGTGCCCATTAACTCACTGTGGCTGAGCCTCCTCATAACCCTGCTCTGGAATCCCTGCCCTTCCTGCACTTCAAAACAAGAGGGAGATTATAGACAGAATCTAAATGCTTGAAAAGCAGGCAGCAAAGTGCTTACCTTGTTCTACAGAGCTCAGGTTTTACACAAATGAGCTGCATAAAACCATGTCTTTCAGTGAGTAAATGACAGCAATGGCAGGGAGTGTCAGGCTGCAGGTGATGTTAATGAAACCCAGGCTGATGAGTGATGCCAGCACAACCATAAGAGGAAAGCTAAAATGACCACCACACCCCAGTATAACTCAGAAATGCTGAGAAGCTGGCAAAAGCCTCAGGGAAAGATTCTCAGGAAAGACACAGCACTGGTGTCGGTGTGCTCCCTGTGCAGTCAATGACACAATCAATGCTTGACTGGGAGCTGAGAGCTGTGCCCAGCCCGGGGAAACCTCCCCTCACCTCTGCAACCAGAGCCTGCTCAAAAACCGGGGAGGCACTTTAGCATAAGAACAGATTGTAAAAACCTGCTCTTTTGCTGCAGGGAGAGTGGAATGGCTCACATACAAGCACATGCCAGTCGTTAGTGAGGAGAGGGAACAGAACAAGGATTTGCCAAACTGTCAGAGGGATCTGAACATTGCAAAATTCCTAAAAAAACAATTGCATCTGAGAAACATTTTCCAAATAAGAATATAAAAAAGTGGGGGAAATGGTGGTGTTTTCCACATACTGCAGTATAGAAAGTTTATTAATCTTAATGTAGATTACTAAAAATATCATTTTACAACAGATTTTTCTTCTCCCTAATGCTGAATTAAAAAAATAAAACATGCAAGTGAGTTGTTAGTGAGCAAAGTGAGCTATACACACGAAGTAGAAGGTGAGAGCTGGATCACCTACCACAGTGCAATGAAATGTTCAGGAACAACATAGGATATAAGTATATATAAATAGGAAAACCAAAATCAAAAGGGGGGCAGGAGGAAGGCAGGGGGAAGCAAAACAAGAAAAATAGTGCTGATCAGCTATGTCCCAAGGGGATATTTAACATTGCTGCCAAGGGCCTATGGGTTTCTCCAGTTGGCGGTGAATCACATACTGAATATATCTAATTGTACAATTCTTGTGAAATCCAACAGTCCTAGAGAAAGCACAGAAATCAAATTTCCCACACATTCCCTCTGTATCAGAGGCAGGAAACAACTGTGAGTTCGGGTCCCTAAAGACACATGTACATATGGACACAGGGATGTAAAGCTTGCAAAGCCCTGCATTTTTCAGCATCACACTTGCAAACAGGAACCCCCTGCAGCCACTGCCTGAAGATGAAGTGCTGAGCTGACCTGCAGCCTTGTGCTGTGAGTTAAACCTCCTCAGCTCACTGTGAATAGCATGGTGCTGGGGCAGAGTGGTTTGGCACAGTCAGTAGCTGCTATTTTTCCAATTTGACATGAAATTTGGTGTAATCTGTATAATTGTTGTGTCTGTGGACATAAATGTACAACTTGTACTTCCCATCCACCTAGATTTGATGATCTTTGATATAACAAGCTTGAGTATCATAATAAATAATAACACCTTTTATTCTATCATAGAATCTGTAACAATAATCTTTCCTTAAACCTGACAACTCATCCCAGTTCTGACATTTTCACCAGAAGTTTGTTATGTTATGTTGCTGCCAACTTTCATGCTGATCTTTTCCAATTCTATTCATGTGCATTGATACTACCACAAATGATGATTTCTAACAATTATGCAGAAGTTAAATTGTGTTAATTTGACTCAGGTTCACATTTTTAAGCAAGAGGCCTGATTTCTCTACAGGGATATTCACACAGCACAATAACACTGACAATCTACCATGTGTGCCAGAAGCACTGCAGGGATGTAAATCCCTGCTGCTCAGGATGCTGCACTGCTCCCCTGACTGCAAGACATCTGACCTTGCATTCTGCCGTGCAGATGAACCCTGTGACTCCAGAGTGGCCTTGCCATTTTAGTGCCCCTGCCCCAACATTCGGATAAAATAGGATTATCAGAATGGAGGATACCAGCTATCTACAGATCCAGTTCATAATTCTGGCTGCTCTGCAAATAAGTTCATCATGTAAATGCAAGCCATCATCTGTTTTTAAACTTTAGCATTTTCTTCACACAGCTATAAGAAAGTGGTAACATTTTATGCAGTGACATTACTCTCAATTACACAATCTTTTTGATTAAGGTCACATCTAGAAACTATAACTTGTGGATCTCTTATAGAGCACTACAGTTCTTTCTTCAATCTTATCTTCTATTTGCATTTACCCATTATCTTCATGCGTTTCACCCCACTTCTATTTGGACACATTTATACAGCTGTCTTAATTTAACTGTCAATTCTGCAACAAAATAGTTCTCCATATGTCCACCTAAAATGGGGCATGGACTTCAACCACAGAACAAATGTTTAGCATTTTTAAAAAATTATCTTACCAGTTTTATGAAATTCTAAGTTCAAAAGTCAAACTATATCACTTTTACCTCTTACATGATTCAACAAGTTTAAAATGACACTTTTCATTCCATTGCAACATGTTGCATATAGAAAGCATTAGCTGCATGACAAACAGCTGTCATAACCATTCAGGAAGCATCATTTACCTCCTAATTTCTTTTAACCCTCCTCAGCATGAAATTAAACTGATTTGTTCTTTCTGCTGTGATGTGCAAGTGATTACGCTTGCCTTAAACTTAAACTGAAGTGTTTTCATTTATTAAGAAAATCAGCTGAACTTTGAAGATCCACACTCATGCCATAATTCCTCACAGGTTTGTCAATGAAATACTGTGCTATAAAAAAGCAGATGTTTTTGACAGCATCAATCCACAGAAAAAGCAGCATGTAGCAGCAACAGAGCAATCTAGAAGCAAAAGCAGATTTTAGGTATCAGTTTGCTAGGAATACACATCACACTTACTGCCACACGGACAAGAATAATATCCTAAAAAATCATTATTTATCCTGAAGGTTTTTTAATTCAATTACAATGATGTATTAGAGACCATGAAACAACCTTTTTTTGGATTTTACTCATGTTTCTATTCTTTACAGTTAATAATTCTGTACTGAATGCAATATGCTGATGATTGATAGCTACAAGCTTGAGATTTATTCATGCAAAAATATTCAAGACTCCTGTTGCAAATGCTGTTTAATGGCCATCTTGGAAAATTGAGTTCTAAATCACTTACTCAAAAAACCTTTCTGGGATGTGTAGCTTTTGCGATGCAAGCTGAGGCTTCAGGATTGGCTTAGTTACAGTGAGCCAGTGGAAGGCTGAGGCCATTGCACTGACAAAGTGACTTCTTCCAGTGAAACCTCTGACAAGCAAAGAACCCAATATAGTTATTAATTAACTTACAGCAGCATTCTTGGAGCTCTAAACAAAAACACAGCTGTGCTAGATTTTGTACAAACATAATAAAGGATGTGTACTTACAAGCTAAATACACAAAAAAGATGAGCCATAGGGTGAAGGAAGTGGTGTTATCCCCATTTCATAGTAGCAGGCCAGAAATGGATAGAGATGCCAGACCTGTCACACCTCTTGCACTGCCTTTGTTTCCCCACTGGTGTAGAAAAGGACACAGAGGACACTTGGCTGGTCCTGACCCTCATGTGACAGCTCAGTGATGTCCTGTTCCACCAGGAACACATTTACCATCATAACTTGGAGCAGGGGAAGATTGCTACTTGCATTAGGAGAGAGTTCTCTTTCCCAGGCTTGATCTTTTGTTCATTAAATCATTAGCTGCCTTAAATAATACAGATATAAACAATTTTTCTAGGGGCTTCAACTAGATAGAATTAATTACATGCTCTCAGGACAAGGTTTCAAATGAAAGCAGTCCTGGCTGCCTCCGCTGGGGCATGCCTAACCCCTGTGAGTCCATGACAATTGCAAACCAGACTAGGTAGAACTGCAAGCCAGATTTAACTTGCATGAACCAGGCCCTGCTGTGCCAGTACAAAAAGCCTGTGCAGGCCCAGAAGGACAATTTCAGTAATTAGAATTCAGATTTCAGAGAAATGTCTCTATTTGCAGGTTTCCCAGCACTTAAAGTGAGGGAGGGCTGAGAATCACACTTGTAAGTACAGACACCAACAGTTCTGCTCTGTGTGCCTAGATCCTCATGAAGATGTGAGTCTATAAAGGGTTTGATGTGACTCCACTGTAGAATGCACAGATTTTATCCTACACTGTTGTTTTTGTGGTGATGTGAGGGAATTAAAAGTTTACAATACCTGAATAGTGATTTACTACTCAGTATTCCTAGGGATTGGTGGTGCATTTTTTACTACTGATTCCCCTGGAAATTTGGGATTTATCTTTTGATCCATTTTCTTTTCAAACCACATAAGGAAAGATGTTATCAACTGCTTTGTATTCAGTAACAAATTCCTTCTCTTATTACCAAGCACATTCTGACTTTTGCTAAAAAAATGATGCACTTGATAGCACACAGGGATTTAAAACCATCCACTGCAAGGGGTACTTGTGCAGATTAATGCACAGTTCCCAGCAATTCTTTGGCCTAATTGCTAGAGGCTGCCTCAAGTCAAATCTTCCCTTCCACATTTTGAGCAGAGCAACTGGAAGCATTCTCTGAACCCAGGTTTTGATCCAGTCCTTATTTAAAGACAAAAAAAACATGGCACATGCCCTACCACACCCCAATCCCCCACCCCAAAATCCTGAAAAGGGCAATACAGAGAAGCTGCCAGGGGTTTCATTTCCTCCCTATCTAGGGCATTTGGACCTGAGGTATTACCAAAGCCTATCTAAATACATAAAGTAAACTTCACTCTAGGGTAGAACTGATTAAGAAGTCTTTGAATTTGTCTTCATGGAAGAGAAATCATCCTAATGTTTAATGTATAGAATGAGATGCAGAAATAAAAGCATACAATATTTAGAAGACAAACAAGGAACAGAGAGACCAGGGAAAGTGGGACAGAAAGGCAGAAGAGAGGCTGCAGGAAGTAAAAGACAACAGGAGAATAGAGACAAAAGTTGATAGAAAGAAAAGAGAAAAAATACTAAGAAAATATTTTTTCAGAGCATGCATTAGATTTTCTCACAGGAATAGAAATCTGAGACTGTTAAAGGGGAAAAGATGTTTGTACAAATATTTTCAGGATATCTCTTAGAGGCAGGTACAGTAATTCACACGTATTTTAAGCTTGCAAATTCTACAGGCAATAGCATTTGATCTAGCAGGCCTTTTGAAGAATTCAAGGTTGTAAACTCCAAGTGCATATCTATGATTAATTTCAGTTGCATATAATTTGGTATAGTTTGTTTTTTCAATATTTAATATTTAGAAATATTAAATTCCACTTCATGTCAAGTGTATCAGAGCTAATTCTAGAAGACCATGACTTTTAATCCTAGGGGCATGATACCAGGCTCCCAAGCCTGTGGCTGGATATGAAATAATTAGCCACAATTTCAGAACTGATTAGACTGAGTTAACGTAGTTCATACTTCATTAAATTACAGAAGCACATTGCTGTTTTAATGCATTAAAGAACTCTCCCATATAATGCAAAGAATAATTTGGTTCTTCTCCCACAGGACTTTAAATCACCTGGTAATATTCTGGTATTCAGACTAACTCCCAGTAGTGAGATACTATTCCATGAGAAAAACAGCAATTACATCTGACCATGTATTTTAAATGAGGGCAAAGAACAGACCAAATAAAGTGTCAGCTCAGGCTCTGTGAATTCATGTGGCATAGAAGCCTTCTTTTCATTTTCATACATAAACAACCTAAGTTTGAACTCCATATTTATGGTTGGTTTTTTTCCAGCCTTAAATGTAATACTCCTGTTAGGATGTCATGTGAGAATCTTCATTTGTGCTGTATTATAATAATCTGTTGTCTGCAAAATAAATAAAGCAAAATGTCTAGCTGTCACTGTAGCTGTAAGGATGAGAAATTATAGATGCAGAGAAGCTTCAGCACACCACAGATTCTGCAGAACTCAGGAAAAAAATAGGATTTACAATACCAGTTAATTCCTGCTGTCAGTGGAATTAGCTATTAGTTATATCCTGTTACTGAATCAATATCACAGCCAGAAACTCTGCTCCTACCATCCCCACGGCTTCTCCCTTTTTCCATTTGCTATTACAGTCCTTTGAGTCGTGGGAGAAATGTTTTCTGTTGTCTTAGCTCAGTCTCTAATAACACATCACAACTCCAACACACAGCCAGGAGTGGAGGTTTCTCAGCTCCAGTGAGGTGAGAGCCGCATGAAGGCTAAATTACCTCTGTCCCAGAAGTGACCTTTTTTGAGATCAAGTTAAGCTCATTAAGAGCAGTGTTGGGAAGTCAGGTGCAGCTGAAAGGCAGGGCTGCAGCACAATCCCATGTAAATATGTTGGATTTTTTTACTTCCAGAGCTCTGCAGGCTCCAGCTGATGTGCTGCTTGTGGGTTTATCTTGGCCTGGCGCTGGTGCACACATCTAATGAATCAGCACAGTCTAATAAACAGTGCCTGTGCTCAGGAAACAGACTGGCTTTCTGGTTCTGACCTGGGTGATGAGTGTGGGACCACAGCACCCACATTTGCACCACTGCTGCAGCTTTCACTGCAGGCACTGTCCTTGCCCTGCAGCCTGGGCAGGGCTCTCACGCTGCTCTGTTTTACAGGGCTGAGCACAGATAAGGCCCTGGACACTTCTGTTCTGCACATGGCAATGGCAAACCCACTGCCAGATAGATGGTTAAACCTCTGGGCAATGATTCTTTTCCTTTTCATATGTAAATGTTTCCATTTTAATGAAATGGAAATACCTACTTGCTTTATTCCAAACTAATGAATAGGGTTAGTGTCATCAGAAGCTTTTCCTTGCAATTTAAGGGCCAAGAGGACAAAAACAAAAGAAAATAAAAGAATGAGATTCTGCTACTCATTCTGTCTCTTTGTTGAGTCACCTCCAGGATGGTTATTTTTAATAAAAAGATGGAAATATTTATGCCTGACTCAGGTTTGTTGGAGCTCTAGAGCTATGATAGAAAGAAATGTCTTTTTTTTTTGTCCATTCAGTATTTACATATAAAAAGCATCTACTTTGCATATAGTTCCTGTCATTGTCTCCAGTCCAATAGGAGTGCATGCATAACATTCACAGGAAAGAATGCTGAGGTATGCAATTGTTAATATTAAATATTATTTTAAAATATAATGTGATGTGTTATTTCCAAAAGCAAATCTATACTCAAAAATGAGGACTATCAGAAAACAGTACAGTGGCCCTTAATTAATATCCAGTGAAAGACTACATTTTCTTTGCATCAGAAAATTCTGGTTGGACCTACTACTTATGTGGGAGCTTGCAAGGTGCATGGGGGTTGTTGGTCATCTTAGCTGTAGACTTCAGATTTGGGTGATAATAAGGTGCATTATTTATCATCATTCATTGCTTTGCATACTTTCTTGTGTCTTTCATCAGCACAAGCCTCTGTTGTTCAACGTAAAACATTTTTCAATTGCATTTCTCCTCAGTTTTGAGTATCAGCCATAATCAAAATATGTCAATTCTTCCTTTAAACCACATCCCTTTAAACAGCCAATTTTATTTTTTTCCCATCCATATGGGATGTGAAAGTGCCACCCAGGTTATCACCATGTTGCACATCACTCCCTGCAGTCTCCCCTCCCTTCTGGGTTGCTTCCTCGTACGTGGTGTGCCAAGTAAAGCCTTTTCCAAGTGCCTCAAGAGATCCATAATGCAGCACAGGCAATTGGAGTTCTGCAATCCCAGCCCCCACTTCCAACTGCAGCTCCTCAGCCCTGCTCCTCTGACAGCAATTAAGCATTTCCTAGCACAGGGTAACAGCTTGATTGTCTCTCCCCAGATATGGATCAGAGCCAGGAGAAAGATCTAGTCTCAGGTGTTAGGAGTGGCAGCTACATGGGAACTTAGGTTCTCTAAAAACTTCAGAACTTCCTTAATTTAAAAAGTGATCCTGACGTTTTCCCAGCTCTTCTCCTCATTTCTCACCTAGTAGGAAATGAGTGACACAAGAAGCATTTTTACACTCAAAGCTGTCTAATATACACCAGATCATTACCATATGTCCTCAGGTTTGGTTTTTTGGTTTTTTTTTTTTCAGAGTTGGCATAGATCCAGATGAAGATCTGAAAGCTAGAGCTGCGAGCCAGGTATGTCAGGCTTTTGGACATACATGCTGCATTTAAAAGTGTTCAGTGTTTGGCAGATCATGGCTGCACCTGTGGAAATGAGAGATCTCAGAACAACCTTTAATCCCTCAGAATTAAAAAGCAGAATTTTTAATTCTCAACTCTAGTAGGTCAGGTGTATGAAAATATTTTTCAGTTATTTTTTACATGGAAGCCAGAGTACATTGTGAAATTGAAACCTCTAAAGGGGGCTCCTGAACAAGCTGCAGCTGTTCATCTGTGCCCTTCCATTTTTTGTCATATATATATATCACTATTATATATGTGGTGCAGTTCCAAGTGCAGCACTGCCTGCAGCAGCAGGAGGAATCTGTACAGTTAATGCACAGAGACAGGACCTGTGGCTCAGCACAGTGAGTGACAGCAGGGGGACTGAGGAGAAGCCTCAGTGCAGCTGACAGGGTGACAAAGCAAAAAGCCAACAAGTGCCTGGTGCTGGTGATACCATCCCATGCACCCTTTCAGACAACACAACTGGAACTGAAATTGAAATCATCCAACAAGAACAAAAATGTAGAAAATAAGCTGAGGAAGATATAAGATACTTTTTTTCATTTCAAAATACATTAGCGATACCATTAGGCAAAACTTTAATACCTCCTATGTGCTGAGTATTCCTAACATTTACACATTTGCACATTTCTGAAGGCACATAAGGTGAATCTCAATTTTCATTGTAACAAGTAGAACTCAGGTGCCTAATTACCCTAATGTTTCTTTTAAAAGAAGGAAAACAAGATTGTTTACACTGACCACATCTTTCATTCTACAACCAGTCACTACTGATAAGGTTTAGCATAACCCTTCACTGCACCATAGCAAGGCACCGTTTTGTTCTGAGTCTGAGGGGCCTCATGCTAAATTCACTTTCCTAAGCATCTTGGTAGGAATTCCAGCAATGCCTCTGCCCAAATTCTGAACAAGAGCAGGACACAGAACCATAGTCTATTCTTGACTGGAGTACAGAGACACAGAATTGCAGAAATTTTCACCTCTTCAGCACTCATGAATTATCAAAGATCAGGGAATGCAGCATAAAATTGACTGAATGCATGTTTTGCAAAAACCTGATTTCTTCAGAAGCTGCTAGGCATCTAATTTTCTCATTTTTTTACTGAAAATAATAATGTTTATTTACAACAGTAACACATCCAGTGTCCCAACTGTGCTCTGTGAATTAACACCTATCCCTTCTGACAAAACTGAGCAATACAACACAGAAGGTGTAAATAAATATAACACTTTTCATGCCCTATCATGTCCAGTTCAGCATTCCTTATAGTAGTATATTATACCTCAGAAAAAAGTTTTGCTCTTCTGATTATTCTTCCCTCCTCCCATAGTATTTTATTTTCATTTGTCTGAATTTTTTTTATATTTGACATCTCAACATTTGAGTAATTCAGACCTTTGCTGCATTCTCTGTAGTCCTCACTGTTTTAGCTCAGTACCTATCATAGTTATTCAAGTCAGGTTGTTTCTTCTAATTTTCTCTTCTTCCCCTGTGTTTCTCTTTGCTTTCACTTTATTTCCAAAATGATGTTTTTACTTAGTTTACCTTTCATAACTTATTTTCTTCCTATGTTACTGAGTTTTCACAGTGGAAGCAGTTGATTTTCCTGCACATCCATCCCTGCACAAATATTGGGGCAGGTGCCAGTACCTCCCACTGCCAGTCAAAGCTCTTGCCCAGATGAACTTTAAACCACATGCCCACTCTCAGTGCTGTTAATTGAAGCCTCAGGGGAGATTGTACCAGAAATAAGAACAAAATATCTTCAAGAACAAGATGTTTAAAGGAGAGCAAAAATTAATGGAAAAGAAACCTCTAGGCCTCTCCCTGCTCAGTCAGAGTACTCAGCCAGAATGGGAAAGCTACAAGGTCTGTTACCAAGATTTGAATTTAGCTCCTCTGTGCCCACTCTAACTACCAGGACATGGGTACCTTGTGGGAGCCTCTCAATCCATGTCTGTAACCATACCTAGATTTTTTTTAGGGGCAGAATAAGCCTTAAAGACCTTCCACCTCATGGGTACTATGTCAGATGCAACAACAGCTACATGAGTGCAAAACCCTTTTCCCTCCTTACCTCATCATCTTTTTCTCCCTTCTTTCCTTCCTTTGCCTCCCAAAAATTCAATTTTCTGTGAAGAGATCTGATTTCTTGAATAAATCTATGTACACAGTTATTTCTACACTTCTGATTATGTTTTATTTTGGGATACCTAAACCAATAATTTTGGCAGTCAGCTGGCAGCAAATTCCAGTTCAAACTGTAAGACCTGGAACCCAGAGCTCCTTCCCTAGCAAAGGTGCAGACCCTTTTCATGTATAATTAACATCTGTACTACACCATATCATCATCCATCAGAAGCATATCTCAGTTTCAATTCTGTCTTGACACCCTTAAATTTATCATTAAATCATTATCACAGCATGAGCATTAACAAAAGGAAGTAGCCTCATATTCATAGACATTTGATTATTGATGGGCTGTCATAACTTAGTTGTGAGAGAAACTACAGAATACATACTAAAATAATATATATTATTGTATAGAAAACAGTATGTAAAACAAACCACTTTGCTGCATATCATGTACATTCAGTGTACAAATACCAAAAGCTAACTCTGAAAAGCACAATGCAGGGACACAATCACTAAGCATAGTTATAAAGTGGGTCTATTTTAAAAAGGCAAAAGCTTTGTGGAAGTGAACTATTTAACTAAATTCCCATTAAAAAACATAGTCAATAGGATATTTCATTCAGATGGCTTATGTATCTCAAATTCTGCTATGTTAACTTCAGTTGAGAGAGGGTAAGAAATTATTTTCTACAAGCACTTCAGAAAAAAATTCGTAGATAGGCTATTGATCTCAGGAAAAAACTAAATAGCATGCAAAATGCTTATCAATATCATCTCTGTCAAACTAATCTGCATAGTTTATTTAACTGTCCCTACATCTTTGTAAGTATCATAAGGAATTCAGTTACACTGTTCTCATCAGTTTCATCTGCCAACTGGTTGGTGAATTTATTGCAAGGACTAATGAGAGTAATCTCCATATGGGCAATTCCCATATGGAAGAAGAGATGTGAAAAACTTTGGCATTTTCCCTTCCCAGAGAGAACTACTTTTACCTCTCTGAACTGTGGGGAAAGGGAAAAGTTATTCTTTAAAATCTTAATATCCAAAATAGGATCCAAGGATCTACAAGAGCCCTGAAATATTCACACCAACATCTCCTGTCCTCCCTTGCGCTGTTTCTGCAGGAGCTGCACTCCAGATAACCACCCAGATCCCCACTGCTGCAAGTGCTGATAACACAACACAGATTTCATAGACAAAAGGAGGAAGGTGCCACATGTCAAACTAGAAATAAAAGAAGGCCCAGGTCAGGACCAGAAAGCCCCTGGAGGATTATACTCTTGTGTAGATCTCTTTGTCCACTGCTTTCAACAATTCATTTTCCTGAGTGAGGAAACCTTCCTTAAGAGGAAGCTAGAGGTACAATGAGTTTGGAAAGAGGAGTTAACCAACAACAACATGACAATGCAAGCAAAGGACACAAGCCATTTACAGAGCTCACTGTGCTTTTAACAAGCTGTCCTCTGCCCCTCACATGAGGACAATATGTTTATTTCCATGCCTGTCCTCCTCTTCCTCATCTCTACCCCTGTGAGCTCAAGTCCTTCCCTCTCCTTTATTCCATGTTCTTCTTTTTCTGACCTAACACAGATTTTGCTTACAATCAATTCCTGCTTAAATGTTTCAACCCAGTCTTTACCTTGCCAAAATGCACTTTAAGATGTTTAGAGCTTGGAAGAGTGTTCTGCTGCTTGGTTAGGGATTAGTATCATCTTCTTCCCTCTCCCCCCACAGCTTCCCCCAGTTACTGGGAGGGGTTGCTAAAATACTCAAATCAGTTAACCAGGAAACAGATCCCAAGAATAATAGTTGTTCTATTTGGTGCATTTGCATGTTCAGTGTGACCACATTACCAAAATCATAACAGTTACAGCATGGATTCTGTCTAACCTTATCCAAAACTCAATTACATCAATGCTCCCATTGTTCCAAAGTTCCCATGAACAGGTTGCCTGGGAACTAGACCTTACACTTTTGAGGGTCAGGCCATTGACATTATCATCACCAATTTACATGCATATTAATCTATTATAAAGTATTCTATTTTAATATATTATTAGATTAAAACATGAAAATTAACAGATTAATTGGTTTAAAAGTGCATAAAGAAAAACATTCTCATTTAAACTAACCTAACTTGCCACAAAACAAAACCAAGACAGTTTAATATTGATTGAGAACTGGCCACCCTATTCCTAATTTCATCCTGATAGCAATTCTTCCACTAGTACTGATGTGATACCTAGAGTATGACCAAACTGCCTTTGTACAGATAACTGTTCCTAATTTATTATTCCAAATTAGGACCCTGAGGAAAAGGATAGTCCACCTCTCTACCTGTGCAGCATGTTACAGAATTAATACCCCTGCAGTATGGAAAGGGTATTTTGAGCCTTTTCAATTCAACTCATGTCCCCCTCCCCTTGGAAGGAAGTAGAAAGGACTTTGCTAGTGATTACAACATCTCAGTCCCTTTGGGAAAGGCATTTTGTCAGACATACACAAACACCCTCTGATCTTGTAGGAGTAAACTGAAGTAATCCCACAATGGCAATTAAATCAAAATATCATTTTATTGATCTCAGGGTACAGCACGTCTCAACTGCTTAAAAAATTGGAATCATTCATAAGAATAAATGCTACATTCTTGCAATGAGTGCAGCAATGAGAAATGTGCTGTATGAGCCAATTTTCTCCTGAACTGATTCACAGAGATGACATTTGTGCAACACAAAAGCTTTTTTTAAATTAAAAAAGTACATTTCATTGTAATTTGGTCTGACATGTATTCTTAATATCAGAACTCCATGTTTTACTTATTTTATAAAAATGCTTCTCACTTCATTCATTTGTTTATTTTGCAGAGTGCACCTAACTTGGATAAAAATACAACCAAAGCTGAGAGTGCATGGCTGTTCAGAATATGGTATGGCTTTGATCACAAGTATCCTTTTCTGTTATAAACCATGAATGAGAGCTGCACTACAATTCACCTTCAAAATGTTTAAGAACCAAAAATTATTATACTTTCATAAGCCAAAACAAAAGTGTAATCTATTTTAATGTGTTACTAAGGAGAAGAAATCTTGCAAGTCCAAGGCAGCAGAAGGTCCAGCCATGACTGAGGCTACAAGGAGGTAAGGAGGTCTGAGCTACAGCAGCATATAGACAATACATTTAAATTAATCAATCTTCTTAAATTGCTGGATAAAACCAATCCTATCATTATTTAGATAGGTTGTAGATGCTGTGTTTGGGGAACCAGGAGGTTGGAGCCAGAAGCAGCCAAATGCCTGCTGCCTGACCATATACTGAGAAAAGTAGCTACCTAAGGAAAAAATAAGACAACACTGGTTTACCCACACTTGTAAGAAAACAGAGAAAGAGGCATCCACTATGAAAAGCTCCCAGGACATTCTGAAGCTCATGCTTCCTAATCCCTGGATTCCTAAGCCTTTGTGCTCTATTCACATTCCTTCTGAGGCATGTGCAGTACAGACCCTGAGTATGGGTGTCTGCTGCTTTACTCCAGGAAGTCTGGTTTCCTTGTCTTTGCATTTCAGGAAAATAGTTTAAGTGATAAAAGAACATCCTCCCTAAGCCAAGGCAGAACATACAGTCTGACACTAATGCCTGTGCAAAACCTGTAAACACAGCCATTCTGATTTATTGCCATTTGAAACTGACTCTGCACAGGCTTTGCAGAGCTGCCAGTGAGATCCCACAGCAACAATCCCCCCCAAGCCTGTAGCAGGCACACAGTGGATACAGGAGAAGCCCACCTGGTGATTTCTGTGCATCCTGGCTCAGGAGCTGAGCAGGCAAAACCCTGCCAATGCTGTCCCCGTTATCCAGCAGCACATCTATTGGTCAGTCACCCTGCACCACTGAGCAGAAATTAACGCTCAGGCTGCATGTGTGTTCTTCCTGATACCAGCTGCAGCAAACCAGAATGAAACATTTCAGCTAATAAAATGTAATTCTTTGGGAATACAGCTTCCTTGGAGAGTTCAACTGAAGTTATCCTTCAAAGAGACTTTTGATGGAAAACAACTTTTTGGTTAGAAATGGATGGTTTTTCCTTAATTCGTCTACTCAAGCAGTTTTAAATGCCAAAAAGCACTTAGCATTAAAATTTTTCCCTTGGATAATTCTTCAAGAATACATAGAAATAGTAGGTAAATGTTATATGAAGTGAGAAAATATGTTTAAATGTTAACGTTGAGTAGCAACATGAGTGGCTTTAACCACCCCTTTTTCAGAAGAAATAGCCTGTGGTGGTGGTATATCCTAGAAACTATAAGTCAGAAGGAACAGATCAACAGGGTGAGGGGAAAGGGGAATTTTTCCTCTGAATATAAAAAATAAAAGAGAGCAAGCAAAAATGTGGAAGGCAGGAGCAAGACAGAAGCATGCATTAAAGACATGAAAGAGAACAAGGGCATAGATAGAAAACAAGGGACAGAGGCAGAAGAGGGAAAGAGAAATCAATGTGAAAAAGTCAGACAGCAGTACATGCAAAATGAAAAATCTGTAGAAGGCACCAGAAGCACTACTTCTCAGTGGTCTGTATGCTAGAGATCTTGAATATGGGTGCCTGATGCTTTATTCTATACATTCTGGTTTCTATGTCCCTTTGCATTTCAAGAAAATATTTTAAGTGATTTTAAAAAATAGAATTTTTAAAGAACATATTTATTCATGTCAGTGTCACTACTAGTCAAGCTGTAATCTTTCTTTAGAATTCAGATGTTCAGAGATTATAGCTGTGCCATTACCCTAAAATATATATTTATTACAAATAATACATCTACATTTCCCTAATCCTGAAAGTGTGTGCCCATATTCCTGCATGGAATCATAGTTCAACCCACTAATACTCTGACTCACAGTTCTAAGCTTTTCTTTGGTAAGAATACATCTGAAAGACATTCTTTTCAAGGAAAGAAAAATTATTCACCCAAACTTTCTTTTGCCTTGCCTAATATTATAAACCCAGGTTGCTAGATTTAGAAGAAATTGCCACATAGCATAGTACATGTCCCCAGTACAAGACTGCAGAGAGGATTATGATAAAGTTTTCAAAGAAATGACACAGCAAACTAATAACCTGTGTCACAGCTGAGACAGCCAGGATACACAGAGTATTATCATACAATTCCAGAAGGCTTTAAGCATTCTCCATACACAGTAACACCTTACCTCATCAGAAGGCTTCGTGTCTGCCCACACAGAAGAACATCAGATCACTTCAGAAGGCTGCAAGCATCTGCCCTTCTTGTTCTTTAGCCCAGCCTTTTACCCCCTCCTGTTAATGCACTGCACCTGTGTGCCCTCTGCTCCCTTTGGTGGTTGCTCAGTGCCCCTGGGCACTCCATGGCTCGTTACCTTCAATGCTGCTCACCTGCTGCTCACAGCTGAAACCAACTGGGGATGGGGCTCAGCCCATCCCAATCACCACAAACTGAGTGCCTACATATCTGTTCATATACTTCAAAAGCATACAAGACTGTGACATTTCTATAGTTTGACATTTGCTCTTAGGCATTAACACAAATCTACCCGCTCTTCTGGCAACGACATCTCTTATGCCTATATTTATTTCACAGGAGGAAAGCAAGAAGGAAGAAATATCACTAAGGAAATCAAAAAGTTTTGCTGTTCTGTGCTGTCTTTATGAATGATTCCCAATTAGTTCAGTGATCTTAGGCAGTAGCAAAATGCCATGCTGGGGTAGAACTATGCAAAAAATCCCTGCAATTCTGTTTGAGAAGCACATTTTATTTTTATTCTGAAAGAAACATCAGGAGCCTGATCTAGAGCCAAATGGGTTCAATGAAGATTGTATTCTTTCAGCAAAAGTTTCTTTGAAACAGGTATTGACACCTTGGAAAAATATATTTTTCTCTAAAATCTAGGCTAAGAAATCATAACATTGAAATAACAAAAATGAAGAACAGATCAATTTTAGTAGGTAGAGTTATCCTCTTGGATTTCCATCTCAATAATTTAAACAAGAAAAATGCAAAATAAAATAGTTGTATCTGGCAGGGGGTCACTTCCAGTGAGTCAAGTTTTGTTTTTACAGCCTACAGTGCATTACACCATTTGAAGCCATAATACCCTACTGAAGGCTAGTGGGAAAGCAAGGGCATCAAAAAGGTTTCAAGAATTTATCAGGAGAAAGAGACACCACAGATTTACAATCCAGCATTTTATATACATCTTTAAAATGTTGTGCTTTTTTCAAAGCAGATGTAGGCAAGTTTAGCTAACAAATGAATGAGTAGGTGGGAATTCCATCCTGCAAGGGCAAGAGTCTGTGTATGCATGGGCAGAGCAAGATGAAACAGAAAAAAAGCAAGAAGGGAAGGGAGACAAGGGCATCAAATGCACAGTAAGTTTCTTTAAATACTTTGGGTTAAATTACAAGAGAAGTTTTGGTCCCACTGGCAGCAAAGTGTAATCCTGTTTTTGTGGCAAAGGGGTGAGGATGGCACTGCACAAGGTGTGGCCCTCCAAGAGTAACACGAGCAGAGCACCAGGGCGGAGTGAGGGGGAGGCAGGACAGGGACTGTGGCTGCTGTCAGCTGGCTGGACAGGAGCTTTGCAAGGACAGACAGGGACTGTGGCTGCTGTCAGCTGGCTGGACAGGAGCTTTGCAAGGACAGACCGACTGCACCCCGGTACTGCTCCAAGCCCCCAAAGAGCAATGCAGCTCTCTAACTTTGCACAAAATTCTGCTTTTTGAGTGGCTCACACACTGATCCCTGGAAAGCAGAGGGAGGAGAGCTTTCTCCTTCTATACAGATTTATTTTCAATGTGAGGAACTAACACTAAGTTGCGCTGAATAGAAGCAGGTGTCTGGGGCAGAGTGAGACAATTCTCCATAAAGTAACTCCTTAAAGTGTTTCTGCTTAAACTGCAGTTGTCCACCATTGAAATTCATGCCTTTAAGTTTGGTTAAAAGAAAAAAGAAAAGAAAAAAAAAAGCTGTTTATGTCCTTTGCACTTGCCTGAAATCCATCAGCCAAAAAGAATTGCATTCTTCATAGACTTCAAAAGTTTATCCTCCTTATCAGGGCACCTATCATTTTATTTCTCCTGTGCTTTGTACGTGGATAAAACAGACATAATGGCTGACTGTTGAGCAAGATAAGTACTATTCTGTGCCTGGGAGAAAATGGAAAACCTACTAAAAGCAAAAGTGCATTCTGGGGTGAAGTGACAATCAAAGACAAACTCAGCATTTTGTGGTCCTTTCAGCTGAATTTTCCTTCTGGGCTGGCTTGTCACTCTCCTATCAGAGACAGACATCTTTGGAAGAAAAAAGCAAGGAAGAGCCTGAAAGCATGCACATGCATGCTGTTTTCTTTTACCTGCTGGAGAACTAAAAGTTTATCAATATAAATCAATATTTTGATTTATTCTTCTTTTAGCATTTCAGTGAAAACAACAAAATTGCACATAGAGCCCTGGTTTTGGCCCAGAAACTCATTCTGATATGCCGTTTTCAAACAGAAAAGAATCTTATCTGGGAGACAATTCAGTCCAATCATGAACCACAGCAGCATTAGATAACATAGCCCAAGCCAAGCCAGTACCACAGAAGCACTGCTGCAGGAAGGGCTGGCAGGAAAGGTGGCCAGCATAGCACAGAAATGCCAAGAGAGCCCAAGAATCAGCTCTGCAGCTGTTAAAAGCAGATCCTAAAAGCTGAGAGGAAAGCACAAACCACAGTAAATGAGTTAGAGTGGATCTCAGAACATGAGCTCAGCAAAAGCAGCTGCCTGTATCATAAGGCTTCCTCAAACAGTGCAAACTTAAACAGCACTGGGAGGGTCCCAGAAGGGATTTTATCATTAGAAACAATTGCCTGGACTTGGCTCAAAGCTCATTCCCAAAATATATTTTCAAGAACATGATCTAGAAAAGCTCATTGTTCTTTCTGCAGCACAGATAATCAGTATAGCTGATTTGGTGCTATTTCCTGACCCTTTCAAGGACACAGGATTGTTGAAACTCTGCAAGTTAACCTAATAAATAAACATGGCTAATAATTAACCAGAATAATAAGTGACCTCGGTTTGTCCTCTATTCACAGAAAGAAACATAGATAAATAATTCTGAAACAATTCCACACTGAATAAGCCAGTAAAATCCTTTTCATTTAAAATGTTTCACTTATGTCAATTCTTTGAAAGTCTCATTCATGTCCAGATATTTTTTTACAGTGAAAAATTACTAAGCATGACTTAAATAACAAGTATGAATGCAAAATTAAGTACAAAATATTAAATGAAAAATCTTTGGGTTTTTTACAATATTTGACATATGATCCTTTTCACAGTTACATTACATGGAGACATACATAATTATTCGTTATCATTTCTTGATGTTTTTATCAAAAAATGCAAATCTTTCAGCCCACCCTTTCCTCATCACAATCCTGGAATAAGGGAGCTTCAGGTATTTTGTTTCCACAAAATATAATCAAAAGGAAATAAAGCTTGAATTTTTACTGTTTAGATCTTTCATCCTCACACTAAGATTCAGTACATTGCAGAAAGGCCCGTTTACATGTTTAGAACAAAAGCAAAAAAATTAAATTAGGGGGAAAAGGAACAGACAAGTGGAAACTATAGAAAAATCAGATGCTTTTTCATAGTCTAATCTTAACTCTTAAAGTTACATAAAACAATACAAACCCTAAGTCATTCTGGAGTAGGACTTTTTCTTGCCAAAGGTGTTACTTCACTGGTAACAAAGCCATTATATCAAAGTTCTTGATTTCTTTAAAGCCTTCAAAGAACTATGCATTGCTTTTGCCTTTAAAGGAAGAAATTGTCACATGGGAAAAGCTTTATGGGATTAAAAAAATAAATCAATGTTCAAAGTAATGGTTAAACAATGCAGGGATGGGACAAGTGCAGGAGAACATGTCATTATTGCTGCAGTCTGAGGAGCAGGGAATGCTTTCCTGGAACTGTTACTAAATCCTTGTTGTCATCTATCAGAGGTGCTGGGCCAGGTTTTCATTTCTTTGCATCAAATGCTCATTGATTTTTATAAAAGTTTTGCACAGCATCAAAGGCAGAACCTGACCTGGAGCTTACTGTGGACAGTTGCTTAGAATTACCAGCTTTTCTATTGAACATCCTGGCTCATATGACATATTATACCTTTTGTGTGTGCTGTTCTCTGAATTTCTGATAACAAGGACCTCAGCTGAATACAGAGACTTCTCACAGATTCTAGGTGGCCCAATATAAGTACTTGGCTCTTTACGCAATTATATTACTTTCTTTCATGTAATATATTAATACTATTAGAACCTGCAATAGATAGAAATCACAAACACTCATCTCATATAGAGTTTTATAATTTAAAAATAAAATTGTTCATAGAGGAAATACACTGTAGTCTTTCCAGTACAAAACCACTCCAAAAAAACCAAGCAAAAAAACAAAAACAACCCCAAACCAAACAGAAAACACCTTCCAGTTCTGCAGCTTACTTCTACCTGCATAGCTGCCTGTTACAGAACCTGTCAAATGAAAATACAGAACTTGAAGGAGTTGATCTAAAGCTTAGTGAAGTAAATGGACTCACAGTTTATTGACCTGAACAAATTATAGCTTAAACCATCATAGTATCTGATTTTTCTGATAAATATTATCATTCTGTGTGACAATTCTTTCTTTCCCTCCCCTTCTCACTTTATTATCACAGCAAACTGAAGGCTGACTGTACAAAGAAGTAGAAGCCTAGGCTTGTATCAGTCCACTCAAGCATGAAATTATAGTTTGTTGACTGACAATACTTAATAGCACCCAAGAGACCCAAGTATGATATCAGAGTACAGAAGCTTATAGCACAGATTTAATCAAGCATAACTTAAAATTCTCTTTCAAGTCTCCTATTATTTCATTTACACCTCTGTATATGCAAAAAGTTACTTTGCAGTACATCTAAAGCGTTTTAAAGTGTTCTTCTGCATGTATGTCTTCCACTGTTGTGTTTCCAGACATTTCACGTGTATTGGAATGCCTGGATGTGCCCACAGCACATCTGCATCTGTAATGCCATCTATAAATGGCACTTCTTTCACAGCAGCAATTGTCACAGCAAGATACTGCTAATTATAACCTCATCTAGGCAAGAAATTGGTAATACTTCCTAGTAAGGGGCTGTTATTAATGTTAAATTACAGTGGGATTCCGGTAAAAGCTGGGAGACTAAAGGGATCAGGATGATTAATTTTATCAAGCAGGAATGGCAAAGAGCACATTAATGATCTTCCATCAGAAAATAGTGTTGAATTGAACTCTTTTACAGAAAGTTAGTATCTGGATGCAAACTCCTTATAAAGTCAATGATATGTTCCAGTTCCTTTGAGTAGGTGTGAACAAGACCTTCCACACAATTCTTATTTGGAAGATTGCTCTGTATTATTGGCACATCCTCCCCATTTTAAGTGGTTGCTCTAGAAAAAGCACCACTGGTCCTCTTAGTTTGTGTTGGCTATGATAGTTTCAAGTTTAGATAAACTACTTTAACACCCTAACACAGCAGCACCAATAAGGCTGAGGCAAATGTGCAAATGTGAGAGGAAAAAACTTTTTTTGCCTCTATTTTTAAGAACACTCAGGCAATCAGCAATTCAAAATGAAGCAATTTCTGGCAGCAGAAAAACTCAAGAGCCATTTTCTATTTCTGATATTGAAATAGGCACATGATTCACTGGAACATGAACATCATCCTGCATTCAGACAGACTGTGAATCAACCAATCTTAGTACCAGTTCTTAATTCAGCTCTTCTCAAGGGGATGCCAAGGAAAGGTGGAAAGGACAGATCAGAGGAATGAATAAACTGACATAGGTCTGACTACAAGTCTGCATGAGGTATTGCAGCAGACCTTCACTCTATCTCACTTTAACTTTTGTCAGAGGATGTACAAGTCCCAAGACAAAGGCTGTCTTACAGCTTACACTATAATACAAGCTTCTTGAAATGCATGCTTAAATGCATGAAGGAATGGAATAAGTATTTTGATCTGATTATTTTCTTCAAATTTTTAATTTGTGCTAATATTCCCAAAGAAAACAGTTTTAATTTCTTAAATACTTATTTTAAAATATTGCAAAGGATGTCTTATTTAGGCAGGCAGCTCTACAGATTTTTTTATTTTGCTCTTCCATGTAATTATGTACTGAACACAGTTGTGCTTTGAATAGTAAAATCTCATTCAAATTTTAAAAAATTCCAAGTGCTGATGGACTTGGAGTGCTTTGTTGGAGTGCTTTGCTATTTGTTCATTAGGAGCTTATAAGAAATGTTTTACTCAATTTGCTAAAAGCAAGCTGATGCTTTTCTGAACTGATTCTGTAAATTGTTATTTATTATATCCTCAATAGGCAAATTTCTGATCAGTGCTATCTATTTTAAACAGTAGAAAGCCCCAGCTTTCCAACATGTCTGAAATAGTTCAAGAGGAAGTTCCCCTCTTGTTTCATTTTGATGCTTGTTCCACTAAGGACCCGTGGTCTCACCTCAGCTGCTGTCCCACCACCAGCAGAGCAGCAGTGGCACAGCCCTGCAGGGCAGGGGAGCTGGCAGTGCACACTGCAGGCCCTTCACTGCACATCTGTGTCCTCAGCTTTAGATTCTCCACGTGAAAAAAACCATCCCTACTCACATCCATCATTTCCCCACACTGTGGGAAATTCCCTTCATTCTTCCTTGGTGGAAGCTGGGTTCCTTGAGGTGAAGTGTGAGTAAAGTGGATTTTTCCTCAGCCACTGCACTGTCCTGCACAGCCTTGGCCATGCTGGTGCTGTTCCCCTCTCTGCTGATCAGCTCTCAGGCGGGAAGGGGACAGCCCTCGGGTGCAGAGACCTGATTACTGTTCTACTGTTGATAGAACATCTAAAACCAGTTCTAAGAATTTTCAGCAGTAACAATAACCCCTAACATTTCTGATATCATTAAGCTAAGAAGTGATAGACAGTTTTTTAACAGGGAAGCACAGAAATGGTTTTTACTCATAAAAAGGCCAGTATAATTTGTTCAAAGGTTGAGTCCTCATTAAAGATACAGAATAGTGCATGTCACAAATGGTTAAAGCATTGAAATTCTTTGTGGATTATTCACCAAAATTTGCATTGCTACACAGCATGAACTATTTTTGGATTCTGCATAAATAGAATATCTAATACAGAGTTACATTATAATGAAATATGCAATAATGCAAGAACCCATAGAGTGCTTTTCATGTACTGCAGGCATCCAAAAGTTTCAAATGCATAAAATATGGTTACACTTGCTGCACAAATGACTGCATATGAGGCTTATTCCCACTTAGTTAAAACTCAGTGGTAAAAAAATACATCCATACAGGCTGCTATGACACAGTTAAATTGCTATTGATGTTTTGTATCATGGCAAGTATCAGCTGGAACAGGAGTGAATTAAGATTGTGATTGGTCACTAGGGCTTGGTCCTCCCAGCTAAACTGGAGACTTACAATTTGTGTGATGCAGAAAATTCTGTTTGCTAATGATCCATGAAAATGCAGATAAAACAACTCTACACCAGATTGTTCCATAAGTTGCCACACAAATTTAAAGAGGCAATATAAAAACAGTATTACGCTTAGTAATCTTTGATTGTCAATTCAATAATATCTTAGATTTTAAAATATAAGGAAAGAATAGTATTAAAATATAACACATATGCAGTCCACATTGAATGCAATATTTTTCTACTGTCATCTCCCCAACTTGCATTCTCACTCACACAACAGTACAACCTCAGCAGCAGGACTGAAGAGAGAAAGCAGAGCCTCCACACAGGCTGATCTCTATCATGCCTGCTAGGATATTTTTAGGACACAGAAACAGCAGTTTTAAACCCTCTTGGGCTAAGAGGAATCAAAAATCCTGATCTTTCCCTTCACAGATCAGTGCTTTAACACCTAGGCTATTATGTAAAAAAAGTGGCCAGTAACTCACCTGGCAGCATGAGGGGTTTTTTGGTTGAACTCACTGCTGTCTCAATGAGTTAGGGATTGTACAAGGACAACTAACTTAGCATGTCACTTTAGGAAATAAGGCAGAAATGAAATATCTTCAGAACCCTTTCCAAGTTACAGGGACACTAAGGCATCCTCCACTTTGATACGTCTCTTCCCAGCCCAGGGATATGATTAGGAGCCTAAGGAGATTAGTGGCTAATAATGCAGGTGACTTGTGGTTTATTCTTAACAGGGTAAAATGCCAACTGTGCTCCTTTTATGCACGTTCACCAATTTTTCCAAGCACACAAAGTACAGCTGAAAATTACATTGCTACTTTAACCTATTACATAGCAATAAATACACCTCCTTCTCTATGTTTTTGCTTTAGGCTCTGTTGCTACAGTTTTAACAAAACAGCCATGAATTTATGGTGATAGCTTTACTTTTGCACATAGAAAAGCTAGATCTATTTTTTAAGCATAAGTACATGGATGCTTCCATTATGGTACAACTGCAAAATGAACATTATGCCTTGGATTGCTTTTTCTTGGACTTCCTCTATTAACATATCTATCATCTGTGCAGCACAGAATTGTAATCTGCTACCTATTTCAGTAATGACACACTGAAATATTAAAATATTTTCCTAGTATTAGACAGGTCTGATGACAATGGACATCTCCTGGACCAAAGCTCACTGCACTGCACTGAGCTTGGGCACACAGCAGTTCTGAGTGCACACAGAGGGTGTCCAGGGACATCCCTGCAGAGCTGCTCAGACAAACCTGACACAAGGCCTGGAGTAAGTTTGGGGTATGATTTCATGCACACAGGGGCAGCCCCACTCCACACAAATGAGCCCAAACACTCCCAGGCCAGCTCTGCCTCCCTGTGCCAGGGAATTGGTACCTGAACCACCCTGAGGGCTGTGCCAGGCTGGAGCTGCTGCCTCCTGCATGCACAGCCAGGAACAGGTCAGGGAGTTCAGCTGTGAAACACAGCTGTAAGCAAAAAGATGGGGATCTGATCAGCCTGGGGAGCTCAGGGCGAATGCATCACAAGGGCTTTCTCAGGAGTTCCTCAGAAGATACACTGGGGACCCTCTCCCATCCCCTTCCCTGAAAGGTGTGCTGCTCTCCAGTGTGGGGAGGGAGTTCCTGCAGCAGAAGCTGCAGCCAGACCTTGCCTCCCTCTCCATGGCTTGTCACTACAGATAGATATTTTCTACTCAAAATTTCTGCAGAGCAGCTGATCAGCTGCAAAGCAAATAGCAATGACTCAGTTTATCACAACAACAGAATGGGAATTAACGTTAACAAGCTAATGCTTCATCTGATTGTGAGGAGCTTTTTTAATCTTGTTTCTAATTAATTTTGACAGATTGAATTAAAATGCTTATTTGCTTTGCATTTGATGCATGAGGATCTTCCCGACTTCCTCTCGTAAGACATGCTGTCAGCACCAACCTTTGTGAGCCCTGTTTTTTCCAGGCACTGGACAAGAGGACGAAGTCCTTACTTCCACTTGTTAAGAGGCCTCTATTTTTCAGCAAGATTTTCCTTCTTTTTATTTTTTTTTATTTTTCAGATGTAGAAGTTTTAACTTGGATAATAATGCATAAGCTCCCATTTTCACTATAGAGCCCCCTCACTATATTCTTTTCTAAAAGCCTTCCTGTGTTAGTTCCAGCTGAAGTATCAGAGGAATAGATCTCTTATCCTTCCCTTACTTTCTGTCAAAACACTTGGAAGAAACCTTTTTGAGCCATTTCAGCTGGAATTAACAAGAGAAGACTGATTTCCTAAGGTATGCGTTCCTTCTCCTGACAGTCAAGGAGACAGGCTGCTCCAGGAGAGAAATGACTTTTCTTGCATTCTTTCCCCCTTCCGATGCATGAACAATTCTCATTACCATTCATTTGAATTCTTCTTGCTTGCAGGGGTGGGTGTAAGTTCCTCAGCAATGAGCATTTTTGAGAGCTCCTGTGTGCAAAACTGTAACTATCAAACAATGCTCAAGACTAATTCTCATGAGCCACGATCTATCACAGTCAGGAGATTATTGGATTCCTGTGATTCTGTACCCTGTGCCTTAATACCTGCAGTTTTGATGACTGCTGCTAGAGTGCACAAATTTCAGGGAAGGGGAAACAAAAGAGGTGAGTAACATCTTCCAGAAAAAAAAAAATCACAGTAAATGATAAAGAGCTTGGAAGGTCAGGAGGTGTAGTGATTCCACAAAGAGTTTCAGCTAGTCCCCTTAGACTGTACATCAACACACTTGTAAAAGGCATGGCATTAGAGCACACAGGCAACTGTTCTGATCTGTTTAAAAAAAAACCCTACAGTTTCACAAATTGTTGTAAAAACAGCGTACAGGAAAAGTATATAGATTCATTTAATGTAAAAATAGCACACAATTCACTGTCATCTTGTATTAGCATCAATAAAATAACAAATGCCCCAACAAAAAAGTAAATCCAAAATAAGCCCTTTGGAATGAATGGAACTGAATGACTCCTGACATAACTTAGCTCTTGCTCCAAGTGCTGAACCCAGCACAGATGGAGTTTGTTCCTCTGCCTTAGAATTGCTCTGAGGGCAGAATTTTCCTTGGTGACTCCTTCCAGTTGTTTCATTTGGGTGGTAAGAGTGATGTAAAATCTTCACCAAAAAGAAAATAATCAGTGAGATCTCATCCTTTTGATCATCCTACATGGCTTTACTGGACTGATCTAAACTATGGCATGTCATCCATTATTTAATAACACCATCTGCATAGAAGAAACAAGACTTTGATCAGCCCTAATCTGTAAGTTAAAAGATCTCCATAAATCAACAGGTATTCTTTTCATAGATTCATTATCTTTGTTGGAATCATCAATTTTCTCAGTATTATTACAGCATTTTCAGATTTTAATGTTGCCTCATGACTGTTTTGAAGTGCTACATACAGATTTTATTGCACATATGCACACAGTACATTTTTTTTAAGTTTCATAGATGTTAAATGGCATGAATTAGATATATGTGAAAACTTAGAAGAACCCTTTTCATAAATATTTGTTAAGCCACACACAATACAGTACAATTCCAAAATAAGGCATTCAAAACCTCTCTATTTATGTGGAAGGCAACTTCCATAATTACACACAAAGCCTCCCACCAGCATAATTATCTTCTCTCTTCCTCACTAGGACAAATCACAGTACTTTGAACTGATCTATAAGGGGAGAAATACAGGATCACATATTTAAACACAGCTCTCCTCCTCCAGCCTGAAAATTACAAGCCAGCAAACTTGCAATTCAGAAAAGCTCACTGAGGTATTTTCTCTAGTACCTGGAGAAATCTCCAAGGCAAAGAATTCTCTGCAAAGGATGCAGGAAGAAAAGGTTCTGCCCACTACTCCATTATCAAAATTGTGTCTTGGTCATCTGTGAAACTCTGAAGTAGCTGAATTTCTTCCCTACCCCAACCCCCAAGAGCACTGAGTTGCCCTCCAGCTGAAAATCAGCACTTTGTTCCTATGACACATTTTAGCTTATATTTCATTTAGAGACTTTTTAAAAATGTTGATCCTTACAATTCAAGTGCACATCTCTCAAGGTTTCTCATTCTTCAGTAAAATATACCCCAGCACAGCCCCTGCTTAGCAAATTGTAAGCTCTAACACCAACAGACTGTGACTAAGAGCCAGTGGAGAAGGCAAACTGTTAACCTCGAGTGAATGGAAGCCTATTTCATGATGTTCACAAGCACTTGATAATGCCCCGCTAATGAAACTTCGGTTGCTCTTTATCCCTGACAGAGGAGAGCAAGTTCTGTATTTTCCTGGGTGTAATGGCTGTGACAAGGCTGGCCTGTGTGCTCCCAGCAGTGCGGGGCTGTTCTGGCAGCCGGGGCAGCTCCCAGGGAAGCTGCACCCAGGACAGCACTGCAGCCACAGGGTAAGGGACAAGTCAGGATGAACTTGGCATAACAACCAAACATGTCCTGCCTCACCGGGCTGACAGCTCCTCAGACCCTGAGGTAAGCTTTGTCTCCAGTCTTGGGAAGCAAGGATGAGCAAAGATTATGTGCTATTTTATTATTTTTTTAATAAGATGCACAGCAATATCCTTCAGTGCTGAGGGCACAGGGGAATATCTGGGGAAGAGCAGAGCTCTGGCTCACCCAGTGCCTTTTCCATGCTCTCCCAGCACAGCACAGCCACTGAACCCCAGCAGCCTCACCCAGGCTGGGTGTCCCAGAGGCAGCACCGCCCTCTCCCCAGGCAGGGCTTCAGGGAACCCCAGCTACCATCAAACAGCTGGGCACTCACACCACGCCACTCCCATGGTGACTCTGTAGTAATTCTTCAACACCACTGCCTACAGTAGGCAATTGGCACCCTTTTTCCTTTTTAAGAAAATTAAAATATGGAGACATCAATTTTTTTTTCTTTCAGCCATTTCTTGTTCTTCTTTACACCAATGCTCCCCTAAAAGCCAACTCTCCTTTTTCTGTGCTTTTTATTTCTATGGAAAATTTTAAATGCTGAAATCTCTTCCAAATACTTCAAATATTGGTCATGACTGGTTCCCACAGCATTGATTCTATGCCATGTGGCACCAGTAGATATCATCCACCCCTGAGCATGAATCACTTTCGGTAATGATTGGCATTTTCACCAATTAGCAATCCTTCCATGAGATGCACATGTCAAAACACTATGCAAGTTTGTTTTCATGCTACTGCTATATGTCTTAATTTGTTAATACTGCTTGGACATAAAAAGCAAGAATATTGCCCAACTTGTATGATTTTTTTTTCTCTCCCCTTTAAAAATGGCTCAAATTTTAAGAGTCAAATTTCACAAAATACACTAAATATTTGAGAACTGCTGAATTAGAAATACCCTGAACTTTTGAGAAGAATCTTCAGGAAATTTCTACTTAGCACACATTTTAGCATATGACAGAGATTTGCAAGGTAAAGGACCTTGGACTTCTGTGCCCAGAATCTCAGCAGTTTCACATCCCAGCCAAAGATGCAGGGAACATGATCAGCACTAGTGAAGTCAAGGGAAGCTTTTTATCTCTCAGTATACGCAATTTGGGCCTCTTTGGGTGAAATTTTCAAACCAAAGGCCTTTAATGCATGTGTAAGAAAAATCTGTCAGCACAAGTCTCAAATGACCCTACAATATTTATTCTTTCAAAAGCATGTATGATATAAATATTCCTGTTCCCTTTTTGTAGCTGAATAACCCACAGTACAGAGCCTTTAAGTACCAGATATTCATTTCTACAGATGCAGTAACAGTAAATTGCACCTGCAACTTTGCTTTCAAAGATGATTCACACTTTTTATAAGGATTTTTTTCTCTCCACAAGTAGTAGTTATAAAAGTACTTGCCAATAGAAAGGAAAAGTGTTCATGGTATGGAAGACAGTCTAGAGAAAAAAAATACCTAGACTGTTTTAAACTGTTAGAAAGAAAGAAAACATTGACTTCATAGGTCTCTATTTTGCTGTTGTTCCAGCTCTTATCAAAACTTTCTCATCAGATTTGCTGTCATGAGAGAAGCAAGACACAAAACTGGCCCTGGCCAGTGAGCATTTCTTATGCTATCAAGTGTGCTGCCTGCAGGCAGCAAAAATAAATAGGTTGATATTTAGAGAATATAACAGTATGAGAAGCAAGTTTGTGAATTCTGCTTTTGTGCACATGTTAAACAATTGAAGAGAGGCAAAAGTAATACCATTGCTTTCATAAAGATGGGAGTGATGAAGAATGCCAGTTACACAATCTGCCACTCCATAAATGCAGAACTGAATGCTTCTATATCTACAGACACATATGCTGCTCCATTAAAAAATGGGGGGGAGTTTGTGATCCAGAGGAAAAAAACAGGAGGGAAAAAATGTAAGGAAAGCAATTGACATAATAAAGTAGGTGGAAGAAAATATTAGTGGTATCAGAACAGTTGAAAACATTTCCACTGACATCACTGAAGTCAGGATTCCACTGCACCTCTGTACTGGATTGAAAGCTTTTCCCTTTGAGTACTGACTCAGTGTGACAGTGTATTTTTAGTGACAACAAACGGCAATTTTCTAGCAGAAGGGATCCTAAATAAAGGTCAAGTAAAACTGTGCATAAACTCGAGGTCAGGTTTAGTATGGCCTTTTGGACATAAAAATGAGGAATAGTTTCCTGTTTGCAGCTACAAAGTAAAAATTTTGGAAGAATTCTTTCTTGACCTACTTATGTGTGGAAGCCTGATGACTTCAGAGTACTTCCTACTGGGAAAAAAAATTTAATAGCAGCTGTCCTTCCCAAACGGCACACGCTTGCCAGCATTAGAAGATGTGAATTATTTTCCTGCTCACGACAAACACAAAGTACATTTTAATATTCTACAAACACCTTACAATAACTAAAAATATATCAGTTCCCAAAAGTTAATATGATTTCATTAGATATTTGAAAATTCATGTTAGACTTTTCCCCTTTCTATGGATTACTGTACATTTTTCTTCTCCCTCTTCTTTCCAAGTAAGGGAGGAAAAATGATGTATATGTTTTCTAAGGGAATGATTAACTGGTTTCTGCAGCTGGAATGTCAGCCCTGGCCAGTCCTGGAAAAGCCAGGTGAGCACTTGTTGATACTCGAGAGGTGCTCAGCTCTCACCAGGTTTTTATTTTCTTTGCAGTAATTTAATTTGGGGAAAACCCTTTAAAGTACCACAGGTAGTAAGAAAGGGAGTAAAATGCACCTGCTTTCACTACTCACATTAATAAAATATTAACTATTAACTGGCAACTTTTTGAACAAAGTGAAGCTTATGTGAAATTCTAGTCTTTGAGAACCTGATTTATCTCACCACATAGAGTGTTCATAGATTAACTGAAAAAATCCAAGCCCTGGTTCTTAACTAGCATCCCTAGATTTAGAAGACATTCTAAAAAGTTTGGCACAGCCTTATATTCTGCTCCTATTAATCTGCATTTTATGACTCTTTCTCTGTTTTGCTATCTTTGAATCTCATCTCAAAAGCTCTATGTTTACAGTAGGCTGACATGTGACCTTCAGGTATCTTTACTGTATTCTAGATTTATTTCCCTTATCTTGAACTTCATGGTGGAGCTCTGAATTTTATCTAATATCATGATGAGAATCCCAGAGCAATGTCTTCCCCATCTGCCCTTGCATTTGTCATTTTTCTGTGAAGAAGCCAGTACTGTCTGCCAACCTAAAACAAACCAGCCATATGTAGCCATGTGAGGAGCAGCTGAGGTCACTTTTTTCTGTTCAGCCAGGAGAAGTTCGAGGGGACACCTCCCTGCAGTCACAGCTTCCTCATGAGGGGAAGAGGAGGGGCAGGCTCTGATCTCTGCCCTGTGCTGACCAGTGACAGGACTGAGGGAACAGCCTCAAGTTGTGCCAGGGGAGCTTTAGGTTGGGCATTAGAAAAAAGGTTCTTCCTCCAGAGGGTGGTTGGGCACTGGAGCAGGCTCTCCATGATGCCCTCTCACAGCATCAGCCTGGCAGAGCGCAGAATTGTTTTTTGGACAAGGTTCTCAGGCACAGGGTGGGATTCTGGGCTGTCCTGTGCAGGGCTAGGAGCTGCACTCAGTGACCCTGATGGGTCCCTTCCAACACAGAATTCTGTGATTTCTGTTATGCTGCCATCATCAATGTTGATCTAGTAACATTTATCTACCAGATCAAGAAGACTTTCTGGAAGACAGACTTTCTTTTAAGTTTCTCAAGGACACTGTGCCCTCTCACCACAGCACAATGGCCTGTCTGTACCTGCAGTGATATCTGCCATATGAAGAATTAGGTCCTGTTGCTTTGACAGGTGTGAAAGACCTGAATAGAGGACAGATAAGTACTATCTTCACATATGAGGTATCAAGCAATTATTTTCAATTTTAAGCACTTTTTTAAAATAAGATGTAAAACCACTGTACTAATTTAATTTCTGTCCTGAGTAGAGGCATCTGAGGGTTTCTCATAGGAGAGACAAAATTTGTCTCAAATATAATTGAATTATTTCATAAATGCACAATGCTAGATAAATTTTTATGCTGCCTAATGCACAAGCTGTTAAGTCCCTACTATTAAATCAGATGCCTGGTAGTAAATCCAAGCTAGAATGGAAAATAAAATAGATCTTTGTGTTTACTCATACTGTAGTAACTGTCAAACAACACTAAGGATTTTTTTCTCAACGAAGAATATGCTTTCAGCAAAGAAGGAGATTTGTAAACATATTTCAGGTTACAACTAAAAAATATGTTTTGATTCAAGAGTAGAAACTTGAATGTTTCCTGGTGTTCCTTGGACAGATATCAAGCTGGGGCATCAGTTCTTGTGTTTCTAATAGCTGGAGTAAGTTATAACAAATCCACAAAGCCAGCATGTACTCAAAACAATACAAGACATTTGAAATGCAACACACAAACCTAATTCAATCATAACAATATTCAGCTGACAGAGAAAAGCAAGATGCAAAAACATCCAAAACAAATTTCAGGTTTAGTAATCACAAAGGTCAACATATTTTTAAAGTATTTGTGCATTTAGATACAAAGAAAAAAAAAGAGTGTAACACATTACTAGTCCTCAGTTACAATGTAGTATATTAAATGCAGAAATTTTGAATGTAATTCTGAATGTCAAAAAAAAAAAAAAAAGCTATTACCTGTGCATTTAAAAAGTGAGTTATGGGGAAAGAGAAAAGTGCCTGGAACAGAAGCCAGAAAAAGGCAAAAAACTAGCAGGGAAAAGCTACAGACAGGATGTTTGTTTTATCTGTGACTGACCAGAATGCTGACCTGACCACAGGGAGCAGGGAAGGAAATCAGCCCTCCCCCTTCTCTGTGTGTTCCCACTCAAAGTCTCCAGTGCTAGCGGCTGCCTCTGCTTTCCTCAGCAGCTCGATCCATGCAGGATATTGCCTTTCCCCAGTCCTGGCTGCTGGGGAGCAGGCTCTGAGCAGAGCAGGCAGACCTGTGCCTAGCGAAGGAAGGCTCTGAGAAGGTCTCTAAAGACAGAACGTGTCGAGAGGACAGGTCCATCTACTTCTGATTGATTAGCAGAGCACTACTCCTCTTGCCAAATGTTTTACAGTGACACTGAGATGACTAAAAAATATTCCTATAGCAGAACAACCTCACGTGGGCAAAACTGAGTTGTTAGGCTACTTTTTTTTCCCCAAAATACTCATTTAGCTACAGGGTTTTTTTCTGTATGTATTTGCTTTCTTACTGACTCCAACAGCCTCTTTTCATAGTATCCAGTTTCAAACACACAAAGGATGGGTCTCTCTGGATACCAAAACGAAAAAAGCAGATAACACCTTGGGAAAGGGCCGACTTTATTACAAAATACCATGCCCCACACACCTGGCTTTTTCAGTACAGGAAATCCTTAGCGTGACTTGACAATAATCTTCTGGATAAGCATCTAAGCCTGCAGAAATCAGTGCACTCAGCACTGGACCATGCTGCATTTGAAAACACAGAAGACCAAAGCAAAGTTAAAGAATGCCATTTTTTGCACAGTAAATAGCCTTCTTGGCTAACTAATGTAAATAAAATTCCATAAAATAGTCTTCCATTTTGCAGGCAGATATCCTAAACAGATTTCCTAATTCTAATAATACTTAGATTTATTATGCTATTTCTCACTTTTCTATTTCCTCTTTAGTCTGTCACCCAAGGGCATCAATTACTTCTTGTTTTTTAGTATATACTGACTTTGCATAGACATCTCACATGATGTATTTCTTATATTATTGTGCTTCTCTGTGTAAATAATTCTCTAAAATGGTTGCAGTGCTGAGCAAAAATAATATTTATATACATTATGCTCCTGATATATTTAGGGCTGTAAGCTTGTTTCATAGAGCTATAGCATGATTCATAGGATAAACTCAAAGGAACAAAACTTGGACTCAAGAACACACTTTCAGGGTACCCAAGTAAAATTATACAAGGGCATGAGAAGCAGTATACCAGAGTTATATAATTTCCAGGAAAAGTGTCAAAAATAAGTTAAAAGCTTCCCAGCCTTTACAAATGGTGATGGTTATCAATCTAAATGGCAGACATGCTACTCTTTATTTGTGAACTGTTTCCAGAAGCACCTGCATTCTGTGGTGTCAATTCCTGGCCCAGATGTCTGTATTGCCACCAGCAGGCAAAGCCTTTAACCCAGCTGCCATCCTGGAGCGTGCCTGAAGGCTGGCATCCCCTGCCAGCTGCCACTGCTGCTACTCTGCAGATGTGCTCACAAGAGGACAGGACCCTTTGAGGGTAGCTTTTCCCCATCCCAGCAGAGCCAACTGGCTATTTAAGGCATAAAGAGCCACATGTTTGCATCAGAGACTGAATCCCAATTTTTAGAAAACCCCTTCAGGTACAGAGTTCTCTTGGTTTCTCACAATAGAACAACTTTACCTTGTCTAAATGATTAAATAGTCCCTGAGGCAGAGAGATGAATGCACTGAAGCCTGTCTTTGCTTCATGAGGAAAATTGAGGCTCACATCTAAATAGGTAAATAGTACTATCACTACCATCACAGATGGGACCCTCAGAGGCTGTCACAGAATGCCATGGAGCCCTCACTGTGGTTCACCTTGCAACTCTGGATGAGGCAAAGGAAATGTGAAACAAGGCTTTGGAATGTGCTCTGTTCCCCTGGGCCAGAGGTGTCTGGAGTTCTGGGAGGCAGCAGTGCTTTCCAGAGAGAATATCTAACACCAGACTCTAGTTCAAAACCCAAGGCAGATCCACTGATGTCAGTGCCCCCCAGAGCAGTGAGCTAAACAGGGAGAGGAACTTTTGCTTCCCACCCTCTCTAAGCAGCTCATTTTAATGTAGCTTCAGAGAATTTTCACTCATCAGGACACTAAAGTCTCTTTATAACTAAGCCTTGTTACAATAGAACTCAAAGCTGTCCCACAGGTACTTTAGGGTCTGGCATGCAGTGCTGACTGTGACAACACCCAAATATCCCAAAGAATCAGTTTCACAAACATACTTCATAAAGACTTTATAGAACTTCAGCAGATGGAGTTCCATAACTCCTGTACACACTACATAGCACCTACACAAATGAGAGGCTCAGGAGCTTGCTGAGAAAATGGTTTATCAACAAGGACCATAGAACTTCAGCCCCTGACCTATTATAACAAAATAATATCATAACTACACGAGGGTTACATTATTATGTAACTACCACCACACTTGGTTCACCGCTGATTGCAAAAATTAGTTACTTCCTTCTCTGTTTTTAAAAGAGGTGTCTGCAGCCTGGGCAGTGGCACAGGGCATCCCTGTTTCAGAACAAAGTCCTGCCCAGTCACACTGGCTAGACAGGATAAGGGGAAAGGGAAGCAATCCATCTTTGCAGGACTGTGTTGCATGGGCTTGCTATTTTCATTTGGCAGTTTGGTTTCTGTGACTGCTGCTCTGTAATGTTTCTTTCTGTGAAATGTCTCTCTTCCCCTGTTCTCAGCATTACCCCCTTAAGCAGGGGGAGAACTTCCACCCAATCTTTATTCAAAGTCACACTGGCTCCATAGAGATATTTTAAAACTGACTTAAAGTCAGGCAAAACCTTGAGTGGACACCTTTAGTGCACTAGACACTCAATGTACCTAATTTATGATTGAATTACCTGATTTAAAGTTTCAGCGGTACAGCCCTGAATATAAATGTGCCCAAAGCTAACAAATTAAATAGCAAAACACAGCAAAAAGTCTGAGCAGTCTAGCAGTTCTTTGGAGAGATGCCAAAGTTTAATAGCACAAACAGAATAAATAAACTCTATGAACAAATCAATTTTTCAAAGGTAACATCTGTTCTGCACCGGCTCCTGGTGTGAATAGATTCATCTGTGCACGCATACAAGTGGGCTAATGGGATTCAGTGTGCTCCAGTACCCATCAGCATGCTTTGTCTTCATCAAAAACTCTAACGTGGATGGGACTCCAAGAGTTTTTCTGAAACAAGCCAAACAACTTATATCTACTTTGCAAACTGTTTCATATGAATCATTACATTAAACTCTTCGAATCAAACCCGGAGGATATTTACTCAGAACTGTAAAGAGATAAAAGAGTCTGATAAACTGTCTGAGAGAAACTGTTTCCCCTTGGTTCCAATTTTTGAATCTTGGGCATTTGATAGATTCCCAAGACTTCATAAACACCAAAACTGTCCTGTGCCAGAAGTCATGTGTCTGCTTTGGCTTATGCTATGCTTCAACAATTTAAACCAAACTTTCCATAGAGTATGCGACACAACCTAGTTATACCAAATATAAAAGAGGCATTAAACAAGCTGCAGAAAGGATCTTTTATCTTTGTTTTATGATTTCTCTGAAGGAGCAGAAATCAATGCTTTGGCTGGGTAGAAATTAGACTTAATATTATGCTATGCATAAACACTGTTTAAATCTTAAAACTATTAAAATTAATCTTGCCTTTACACAGCTCCATTATAAAGATAAGGAAAATGGTGGGTTTAGAGTGTTGAGTTCTTTCTCAATACTTCAAAATTGCATGTTGGTTTAGTTTCTTTTCTATAACTATTTCCCACTACAACTTTTTATAAACACCCTTTAATGCTTTCTTTTTGTTTTTTCCCCAGCATGATTTTCATTAAATTTTGCTCACAATGTAAAGCTATAGTGTCTTACTAGCAAATTAATTATTACTATGAGTTGTTCGTTTGAGGACAGATATCTGGACATTATGTGACTCTAACACCTCCTGGGAGCTGTGCAGTAGAGGGAAGGAAGCTGCATCCTGCAAAACCCAGGGAAAGAGGCTGGGTCAGGATCGCCCTTCACGTGTGGCAGGGCAGCCTCACCTTGCAGCGGCTGCTGCACCAACGGCGTTGCTGCAGGGCAGGAGAGCTGAAGAGCTTGGCAGGCTCCTGCTCTCAGCTGACACCTCCTTCCTGCCCTGCACCCCTCACTCCTCACAGGGGAAATGCACAGCTTTGACCCAAGGCCTGGCAGAGGCTGCACCCACTGCAGCTGGCACAGAATGGGGCAGGCAGAGGGCAGGGAGGGAGGGAACAACACCATTTGGCCATGCTGAGGAAACACCTAAGCTCTGACACCACACCATTAAGGAATTTTCAATTTCAGCCCAAATAAGACTCAGAAAAGCAGCTGTGATTGACAGCAACATTAATTCAACTGTAGCCAGCTCCAGGATCAGATAACATTCAGCAGCAAAAAGAAAATGGGCACATTAATGCCCGAAAGTCAAAGAGAAACTCATTTTGAGGAAATCACTCCTGCACTGGGTAAAAGGGTACTGAGAAAACAGAATGAAAACAAACAGAAAAAACCCAAATTGTTAGTTATTTCTTAGGGTTTGAGTTTTTACTTTTTCTAGTTTTAATTTTGGTCTTTAATGGTGAGTAGGCACCATTTTAATTGTAAATCTCTTTTTATGCTTAAATTTGGGGTGAGGTATGACAGTGAATGCGTGTATAAACATGATAGAAGACTCCTGCACGATATTAATGAAAAATCATCAGCTTATTTTTTTATTATTACTACTATACTCTTTGTTCTCAGAACAATCAGTAACAAACTATAGGCTCTGCTGCACTCAACACTGCACAAAAACCAAAGTTTTCCCACACCCTACAGGACAGCAACCTGCAAGACATAACACCATACAGAGACACAGATAGTTTTCTTTCTATACTTCTCTCTATTATATAGTATATTTTTAATATAATATTATAACACTTTAAGGAACTCAAACTAGTTAAAGCTTTTCTGAAGCATCTGTCTAAGAAAACTCAGTGGAAGTGAGAGGGACAACACAAAGAATGTGCTAGCTGGAAAATGTAATATGTAGATAATGTGCTAAGATGATGCAGAGGTAGAGGGACAATTCTTAATCCTGAGTAAGAGAGGAATGATGGGGTGGGAGTTACTGTGAAAGTTATGTCAAGCAGAAAAGCCAAGGAAAAAGACAAAGAGTGAAAAGAAAGAAGAAACAAAAAGGGAGGACAAACTGTGTACATGGATCCCCTGGGATTAAGAATGACAAATCATCACCAAGTCTCAAATCTAGGGCATAAGGCAACAACCCCTTAGCAGGACCCACTCTTAGTAACAGCAGCACACCTAAAGGCTTTGCTCTTCTAAAGCTGCAGTGTTTCAGCTCCAGAAGTCGGAAAATATCTCTACTATTTTCATTCAGCATGCAGTGTACACAATGGTACAAACCAATGTTTATCCACAAAGGCTATTTTTTCCTTTAAAACTATTTTGCTCAGGTTTGAGTGATCAGTGCACGTGCTACTACTTTTTTTATCTACCTGTCCACTGAGGGCTTTGCTCAGCTGCCAACTCTCCAGCCAAACATCAGGAGTCAGTACAACATGACAAGCTGATGAGCCTCCTCTCCTAACCCCTTCATCTAGCTTGCTTAACAGAGGGTCAGAATCTTCCAGTTGCAAAATTCATCCAATTATGCTGTTCCTTGTCCCTTGTTATCACCTCCCAACTCCTTCAAGTTCACACTAATTTTCATGGTATAAGCACAAATACACATGTACAACAGTTTACCTTGGCATCTAAAAGACAAGGATCAGTAGGGCAGGTTTAGAACTGGAGGAGCGAAGAAAGTGAATCACAAGTGTATTCCAAAATAATCATCCCTTGGTTACTGAAAAAACATTCAAAATGGAAATGTTTATATGAGTTCAAATACCTTTTAGCTATTTGAACTCATATAAAGCATTACACTGCCAATAAGAAAATCAGGCTTCTATTAGTACTGGTATTGTGTATTTGAATTTTCTGCCCTTTGCTAGGCTGCCCCATAATGTTATCACACACACAGGGATCAACCATGCCTTAACTGAAAGTCAAACCCTGCAGGTACAGCCATGCAATATTGAGTAACCAGAATGAGTTGATACAGCAGAGGCACAGATACTACCTGGGAGCTGGGACCTGCCAGTCTCAATTCCTGAAGGAAACTGCAGAGTATTTTCTGTGCATTGCTCAAGTGAGGCACAGAACATGACGTGGATGTAGCTCAGCAGGTTATGGCCAAAGACTGAATGAGTTCTCTCAGATTCCTCGGTGACAGAGCTGAGATGCAGGCCAATAAAACAACCTGACACACACAATCTCAAAATGATGATAGGTCTGTTCTAAGTTCCATCTCATCTTTACACAAGCACAGAAGGCTGATTTAACCATTCAGACAATGTTACTGCAGCCATAAAAGATAATCTGCTGTCATCTTTTCTTTCAGGTTAAAAAGTCTTCTGCTTGCCTCTCAATATGATGTTTTAAGTGTTTCTTTGTCAAAACTGTGAGGTCAAAAGAATGCTCTGCTAATAAACCTTTCTGCATCTTAAATTCCTTCCACTTCATGTGTCACAGGCTCCTTTCAGTTTGCTCACCTGAGAAGGTTCACAGGACAATGCCTCGGTGCCCCAGAGTGACAGGAGAGGAAACCTGCACGTCTCAGGCACTTCTCATGTGTCAGAGTGCTTTACTGTAAGTGACAATCAATGTGATACTGAGAAAAACAACTCGAAATAAGAAAATCAAGGAGGGAATGATTCAGAGAGGGCATAACATTTTATAGTAACTGATATTCACAAACACAGCAAAGGACAGCCATGCAACACCGCCAGATTCAAAATCCTCTGTTGCCAAGACTGGGGCTTGAGGCACACCCATTATGCTCTCCCTTACCTTCCTACAGGTCCTTTCTAAGATGACCCAAGCCAGCTAAACAGGAAATTAATTTCTTATCTGTCTTCAAATGCACACTATTCCCTTTTGTCTCTCTCAAACAGTAATATCCCATGAGGCAGGGTACCTTATGTGCCTTACTCAGAACTACACATATAGACCTGATTTGCTACTTCAACCTTGTCCAGCCAAACAGTTCTTATCGAAGACAGATACTGGTATAATCTGACACAATTGGCTTTTGTTAAAAACACATTGCATTTTATCCAATTTTCCATGTAACTCCATGTCCTTGAACTACCCTTTTCCTTCAAAAGTGGTTCAAAGACTTTGTTTGGTACTGAGGTCAGATATACACAGCCATCCTCAATCCAAAATATTTACAAATCTCTGTCCTTGACTACTACCATAAGTCAGACAAAGCTGTATTAAATGTGATGGTCAAATTTTTTTCAACTGAAAACTCAGCTTTCAACTGAATGAAAAAGCCCTTGGAAAAATTTTGACTTTTCATTGAAGTGTCTGGCATCTAAACCCTGAATTATTTCCTACTGAGAAATCACAGATATTTCTATTATAAATCATAATCTAACGTCTTGCAGAAATTTAGTTAAAATCCCTCACTAATCAGCTTACCGGAGAGTGGACCAAGAACTACTATGAAAGAGTCTGGAACCAAGTTACAAGAGTGAAATCTGAGTGGCAAACTCAAAGTTTTGGTATCCACTCTAGATTAGGAGTTAGCACAGGACTTGTTAAAGACGGGAAAGAAAAACAGTGATCTCAATAAATGTGTTCCTTAACCAAATCATGTTCATAGAATAGCTGTACCTGCTCATGCATAACATTGGTGGCTTTTGTATTAGGAGCAGCTCATGACTGAAACCCTGACAAGTGACTTCCTCCCTGTAATCAAACACAGAAAACCTCATGCTCATTCACGCTGTACTGTACTTTTCCCCACCTCTATCACAGTCTGTATTTGTGTCAGGGCAGCACCAGTGTGTGTGTGTGCAGTGTACTGGCAATCAACACAAGGGACTGATGCCAAGCACAGAAGTCACTTTTCACACTTGCAGAAATCTGTCTTGTTCCCACCCACATCCTGCCCCACGTTTGTCCAGCTTTGCCCATCACATCCCACTGTCCCCACTCCCAGCATTCACAGGCTCACAGGAAACCTCAGGCCCTCTCAAGACAATTGTCCTGCTCCAGACTAGTGAGGGACAGGAGCAGGGAGATGAGCCACCCTGGCTGAAGATCTGGCTTTTCCTATTTCTGATTTATATTTGATCACTGCTGATCAAAAGGTAATTTGATCTCTTAATATGTATCTCCTCTGTTCTGTTATTTTAATCTGGCACTGTTCATAAAGTATTCTGGTTTATGTATTCAGAATTTTAAACTAATATTATAATAAATACCTCATATTTCTTTCCATGATCACTAACCTATTTTATTCTTAGATATGAACCATAATTAATTATCCTCATTTGTTCTTTGCACTAGAATTTCCATATCTCTTAGGGAACATTATTTTGTGAGGGCTTTCTAGCAGGTCTTTCTGTATTAAAATATCCTTACAACAGCAAAGATCTGGCTTGCCAGAAGGCTGCTTTCTTTGGATCACAGCAAAACCTATTCCTGGGCAATGTGTCTTCACATCTTCAACACAGAGCCCTCCCCTTCTTAATGTGCTTCCTTCAGAAACCTATTAGAGAGTTCCAACTTCACCCAACCAGCTACTTGTGCCTATTACAGGGGTTACACATTGGAAAAATCTGCTGGAGAATCTGAATGCAGCCCTTGGACCAATCTGCTCACAGGAGTAGAGATTTTCAGAGGATGTATTAAAATAAAGTCTTGTATTAGCAGGACTTTACAAAAGTTGTTCTGCTCTCAGCACAAGGAGATGTAAGGACTGCTTGTTTTAAGCCAGTCCCAGCACTTCTTAGTCATTACCAATGTGCCCAGAGGTACAGCATGCTACTGAGCAAAATACACTTCTGCAAAATGCTAACCATGTCCTGATCTTGCCACACAGCTTTTGAATCTCCTTCCGTGTCTGGAACGAGCCTGGTTTCTCACAGTGCCACAACAAGCAATGCTACATTTCCATGAGCACACTAAGTTGTGCAGGTGCTGTCAGCTCACTCCAGGGCTTCACCCAGCACAGCTCCTGTTGGGATGCTGCTTTTGCATTCCAGGGAGACACACACAGTCCTGGCTACAAGTTCTGTTTGTACACTCATACTGGACTAAGAGAGTAGCACTCCAGTCTCTCCTCACCACTGTACCAAACAGTTTTTGGAGACTTTCTCAGAATTTTCATTTTCCTTGGATCTACTGTTCCCCTCAGACATGACACCAATCTCATTTTTTATTCTTTATACCAGTCTTCTGACAAAGAAAGAGATTCTATTATATTTATACAGATTTTCTTTTCTAAAATATATAGTGAACAGTCACTTTTGTTTCTATTTTTTTTATCTTTACAGAAACAAGCAAGCATCAGAATAAAGTAGATATTGTTCCTCCAAGCCTTCTTCCATGTTTGTTGCTTGTCCCTCTATTAAATTTTGCAAGAAAAGAAGTTCTTTACAGGATTTTTCTCACAAGGGATTGTATTTTCCTTTCAAGTTGTACCTTTTAAACTCTGAGAGCATTCTTTGACTTGTGGCAATGCAGAAGCTGGAGATTGCTCAAAAACCCTCTCCATAGATCTGTGAACTATTTTAACTATTGTAATGCTGCTATATCTCATGTATTTGATTAAATATCTCATCTGACTTCCTGAAAAATGCCAAATAATTCTTTTTCTACTTTAAACAATTTTGGTGCATTGGCTTTAGCTCTCCATCACCAGAGGCCTGTAGAAAGACTTAGTCCAGCTGTACTCACAGACTTCTAGCAGCCACTTCCTTGCTTTGCTTTCACTGCAGTATTTTAGTTTGAGCAGAATGCTGCCCATTGGTTTGGAAACTCTTGCTCAGATTATTCTCTTGTCGCCCTCTACTTCCATCATCCTCCTGCTCCCAATGTTCTCCTTTTACAGGGTAGCGACCCTACAACCACTGGTATCTCCTCAGGAGCTGTCTTGGTGCAGATTCATTTTACCTGACATAATTTATTGATGAAAAGCTTCTGAAGGCTTTCACTTTATTTGAATCAGACCTTCTCTCTTCTGATACTGAAGCAATTTACTTGATCAAAAACAATTTGTACTTCTACTTCACTGCATTTAATTTTTAAGGTTTATTCTCCCTGCAGTCTGCAAATGATTGGATTTGTGGTGCCACTGGTATTAAACGGTCATTAGCAAGGGGTGTAACCACTGCCAGTTCACATTCTTCACACATCTGCTTTCTGGAATACTTCTCTGCCAGATGGTGATGCCAAGGACAATCTCATGAAGCAATCTTCCACACGGAGTGCAGAAAGCCCTGCTAACTTCCTGTGCTTCTAAATTAGTTCCCTCTGCCAGCACCAGGGTTCAAGTGTTTTATACAAAAGCTGCACTTCAAGTGAAGAGCTTCAAAGTGATCTCACCTGAGGCAGCTGGCACCAGAGACTTCCTAAGGCTTTAAGGGCCTGGGCACAGCCAGGTCACAACAGAGTTCATCCTTCCTAATGCAATAATTATTCTTACTCATACCAATGGTAGCTCCCATTCTGTAATCATGTTAAATGTACGAAATGCAGAAGTTCCTCTTCTGTAGGAAAATAAACCCTATTGCCAAGCTACAGGCAGAGCAGTTTTGGAATGTCCTGAGAAATTTCTATGCCTTAAAACATGCCAGGAAATCCTTTTAAATTTTCCGAGGTCAAATTTCTTTTTATGAATCCCATGTTCACTCAGATTCTCACTAGCTAAACATTTACAGTTTTGCTGGGTTTGGTGCCATACTTATTACACAGAATTTACATGGTTTTTATCTTTTTCTTCTAGATGTATTTAATGTAGTGCTTTCTTATGATGAAAATGGAAGTCTTTTATACACTCCTGGTTTCCTTGGTATGGAGAACATTGTGTTTGATTTCTTATATTTTGCCTTAGGAATTCTACATCCTCATGTTCTGAAGTGAGATTCATTTCACCAAGTTTTACTTACTTAATTATTGGGCATCTACATCTAATTGAATTGTTTAAACTGTTTACAGTCCAGAAAGGGAAAGAAACTCATCCTAATCTCAATTCATTCCAATTATGAATGACTCCTTTCAGTGCCGGAGTTAAGTCTTGGATTTGGCCGTTTCTCTTTGCTGATGAAAAAGTAAGACTGGCAGGTTAGATGTCTGCCTGATAACCTGCTAAAAGATGTCTGAAAATAGGGGGATACCAATGATGCCAACTTAACATCACATACATTTTTCAGAAAAGTCCTGTGCATATCCTGAACACCAATGTGATTTGCGCAGCAGCCTCATCTATTCGCTGTGTGTAGCTGACTCTTGTGCATCTCTGGTGGTGCTGTTTTGTTGGTTGTACGTTTTTTGGTATTTTTCATTTGTTTGGGGTTTTGATTTTTTGTGGTGGGGGTGGTAGTGCTTGTTTTGTTTGGGGAGGGTTGGAAGGCTATTTTGAGGGGCAGTTGCTAGTTTTTGGTCAGAGGAAGACAAAAAAAGACAAGTAACATTTTCTTGTTACTATACAACTGATGCCAGGGAAAGTCTTTCTTCCATTATCTGCCTCGCGTAGCCTGCATTTTCCAAACTTCCTTCTAATGTTAATTTGTCTCTTCATATATTCTTTTTTAATCTTATATGAGTATTCTTCCACCCTTTGCATGCTCTATCCTTCCACTTTCAAGAGTAGCTGCATTACCACTCATCAGTTATATAAGCAGGTTTCCATTTAGGTCTCTGATTGTTACTTACGTGGAGGCGTTATATTCAGGATATAATAGACTTCAAATAACTTGAGTAAGATGTCTTGATTTTCTGCTCAGGGAGCTATCAGCTGAGACTGTGGTCTGCAAATACCCCAGACACTTTACTCAGCACATATAGGAGAACAAGCCACTTCTCAGTCTGCAGCTGCTTATAGATAAAAAGATGTGACTAAGATCAGTTCCACTGACTTCCTCCATGTTGCCCACATCTCTGCAATGCTTCCAGTTTCAAAGTTGAAAGCAGCAAATTTTTAGCCCTATTCTGCAAAAAAGCCAGAGTTAATTCTTAGGGTCTGACATTATATCTGGATCTGGAATGTAAGTCATACAGACTTTCCCATAAATACAGATTGAACCAGATCTGATTAATACTGATTTTCATTCCTCTCCCTGTTTTCAGACATGAGAAAGACAAAGACAGAAAGAATGAATCTTTAAAAAAAAAGAGACCTGTTGATTTGATTTTGAGCTACAGTATTATTCCTTTTATCCTCAATTGTTTAGTATTTTAAGTTACAACAGTAGCAGACCTTTAATTTTTTTTAACCACTCCTTGAAAAGATTTTTAAAAGTTACAAAAAACTAAAACAGAATTTGCTAGTAACAGCTATATGTCAAAATTAAAATGTCATTTATACCAGATTTAGTGATTCCTCCTCAGCTTTCTCCACAGTGCAGATTAATTTACCTTTACATGTTAAATCACCACAGATCTCATGGGTTTTTCAAACACACATCTGTTATTCTAACAATTATATTCAAAATAACCATTAGCCAATTTTTCAACCATTCTATAGTGATAACTCCCCATCCTCTACAAAGGCCATGGTACACAAGAGCATGTAGAGCATCCTCTCTGGCAAGAGCCAGGAGGAGAGCTCCCCTAAAACCCCTCTCCTGCTCTGGGGCAGATTTTTACTCTGCTGCACATGCCCTGCAGAGCTGGGGATGTCTCTGTGCCTCCCCAGCTCAGTCCTGCACACAGGCTGGGCTCTGCAGCACCCCAACCATCTCAGTCAGCTGCTGGCAGGAGCCAGCCACATGCACAGCTCAGCCAGAGAAAAGCTCCATGGTTTGCCTGCTCCCAGTCAAACACTGCCAAAATGGAAATGTTTGCTCTTTGGGCTAATATGTAATTTATACCAAATCATCCTTTAAATAAGACCCACGCACAAACTGAACTCTAACAAAGAGCAAAATGTGATTTCTCTTTATTATAGAAAACAGACTGAAAAACTGGAAGTTTTTCCAGACAACTTTAATTTCATACCTTTCTTAATTATATTTCTTCATAAACACAACAAAAAGTAGAATTAAAAACTCATAAGTAATCTACAAATTGAGACTCCAAAATATTCACCAAAAGGACACTAAAACATAAAGCTGCAAAGCTCAAGAAATCTTAAAAACAATGCACAAAGGATGAATTTGGGGAGTGGTGACATTAACTTCTAGAGATTCGTGCCTGCAGCAGAAATACAACACCTAGCAGCAGAATACCAAACAACTTGTGCAACAATTGTGCACTTATAGCAGTCTGATATAGGAAAACATCCTCTGAAAAAATATTCTATGTAATTTGGATTAGTAGCACAAGAATTCCTATACTTTGGCGCTTTTTAATAGTAAATGAAGTGCAAGCATATTTTCCTTTGAGGAGGATGGGATTGCCTTCGGTTACAGAGCCCCCATTATGTGATGAGGCAAAAGGCAAACCACCTTTGGGGCCAAATGCAGGATTTTCCAGAGCTGCCACATGTATTTCCACCTGGGACCACAGCTGCTGCTTTGCTGAGGGGGTGGGTGGGGTGCTTGGGTTTGAATTTCTGTGTGGTTGTGTTTGGTTTATTGGGGGGCAGGTGTCCCCTCAGCAAGTTATTTCTCTCTTACTCTGATATTTTTCACAGCAGAGCTAGGATTAGGACTGGGCTAGGTTTTTGCTCCTCCAACAAAAGGAAAGTGAACTCTGAAGTCCAAATCTAAACAGCCACAACATTTCTGTCAGAATATCTTTCTCTGTTTGAACATGATAATCCTTTTTTATCAAAAATAGTGATTTTCACCAGCATCCTCAAAATCTGACAGAACATGTCAATTAAACAAAGCGTGGCCACAGAAATTTTTAAGTTCTGATTGTTCATCCTAATATTAAGTCACAACTTCTCTTTACACCTTCAGTTTTTCTGTATGATGGAAAAGCTAAACATTCTGCAATATGGCTGATGGCAGTTGCATTTCTCCTCAGATTTACCTGGGACTTCTCACTTAAAAATCTTCTTTTAGGTTACCTGTGTCTTTGTGAAGCAGGAGCTACACAGGAGGAAGATTTCAATAATAGATATTTGTTTCAGACAACGCTAAAAAAAAAAAGGGCACAATTCCATGGTTTGATTACTGATAAATCTTCATTAGATTATTTTTAAATACATTGCACTTCGAGTAAAGAGGACATCAGATCAGTCAAATTCAGAATAGACAGAAGCTGAACCAGGACTGAGGAAACAGATTTAGATATTGAGCCTGGTTTCTGTGAGACAGAAAGGGAGAAGAACTGTGCCTGGCAAGACTGAAACTGCCTGGGCAGTTTTAAACAGCAATGAGGCAAACTAGAGTAAACATTTCTGGGTATGTGAACTGAGAGTGGAAGCCAGAGATCAATGGGAAAATGGGTATTTGATTGTAAAAGCAGGGCATGGTAACATTCCTGCATTACATATGGATTAAAATCCTCTGCACGTGCCTACACTGGCACCCTTAATCCAGTTTCAGAGCTCAGCAGGCGCCACCTTTCCAATATTAATGTCATTCTTTAATTCAGGCAGCGCTGTGGCACTGCCCTGGCGTGGGCTGTGTGCCCAGGGAGGGCTGGAGTGCAAAGCAGCTCTGCCCTGCTCTCTTCTCCCATCCCTGAATGGGGCAGGCACAAATTTGGTCTGACTGTAATTTCCCAGTTATGCCAAGAGGTTTGCACTTTGTTTTTTCAAATTTTTAAAGCAGCCTTAGTGCAACATCTACCTTTTTCTATTACACTATTTAAATTACATCTCCCTGGAGATGCAACCAGAGCAGCTGGAGTGTGATAAGGCTTCTTGCCAGCCTTAAAATGCTGTAGGACCCACATCTGATATGCTTTTGAAATGCCAGCACTGCACACACAGATTTTTCTTCCTCTTTTATGCTGCCCTAAACGATGTGATTATGTCTGTAATACTATAAAGCAACTGTGTCAACTATAAAGAGGAAACATTTATGGCATAGGTTATTAAAACAATGAAAAATAGGCCAGGGCAATTTAAGTTCCTTGAGTGGGCTGAATAATAACTAGTTAAATAAGGAACAAAGATAAATAATTTATTACAGAATCAACACAACAAGCACAAGAAAATTGCATTCACTTTAAACTGCATCTCAAGAGGCTTCAGAGCAGAAGCACGGACAGCACACAATGAATGTGTCAGAGCAAATGCAAAATGAAGGGGATTTAGAGAACCTGTTGCAAAATGGAGTAATCACTCAACTTCAGAATATCCACATACAGAAACGCCAGCCAGTGAAACACACCAGACCAAAGTTGATGCTAAAAGTAGTAGTGGCTCAAAGGACTGCAGATTGCTGTGGTGGCTGGGCAGATTCTGCCTCACACACAGCCCCTCCTGCTCCGTGGGGTCAAGGCTCTGTGCTAGCATGGGCAGAACAGGACTCATTTTTACAGAGTGGGATAAATGCTCATTAGGAAATCATAAGGCTGCTTACAAGTAAGGCCTAGCTCAGACATCACTGGATTAAGAAAGGTAGAGTAATACTCATCTTCAATTACTTATTCTGGAAAAGAATGAAAGCACAGAGCAGACAGAACTCAGTACAATCAAATATAACTTCCTATACAAGCCTGCACTTCTTACACTCAGTCTGACAACTCAGTTCAAACAATTCAGGTTGTTTGTAATAACAAAGCAAATATTTCCAAAGATTAAAAACCTAGAACGAGGCTTGTATTTCCATTTTTGGCCTTTTAATTAGGTTTTTCTGAAGTGCTGAAAACAGAGCAACTCCAATTAATGGCTTTAATACTTTGCTTTTTAATAATAGCTCTTAACAGCCTGGCAGTTTGGAGGGCTCAGATCAAATTGGGAATGGATCAGAAAAAGATTGTTTAGCTTGATTTTACTCTAACAGAAGTGAGACAAATCTAAACTTTCCCTACACAATTAGATCTCATGAGATTCTCACCTTGATCATGGTTCTGATAAGAATTTATATTAAGATCTCACCATCTTTTCTGAAGTAGACTTAATTAATTTTTCACACAAACTCCGTATATGACCTTGGGTGAAAAAACCACCCAATCTTCTGACTTAAATTTAAAAAATAAATGGAAAGCAGCTTAACTTTTAAAAATAAATGCAAAATGTGCACATAAAAACACCATTATAAAACAATTTCCATGTCTGCAACATACAGGACATATAAAATTATTTAGCCTTGCAATTTTTAACAGAGATCAGAAGTATATTTTACATCTCTTCAGGACAAAGAATTTGTGCTTTGTGTGTAATGCAGCGATACCATAAACAGCCAACAAGGAAAGAAAAAGAGGCACCAGTGTGGATAGGCACAAGACTCAGTGTTCCTTCCTCAGTATTTCTAAAATATTGCTGCAGAACCTGAATCACTATTATTACATTTGTTCCTTTCCTGTTTAAGGAGGCAGGGAGAAAGACTGGGGAAGATGGCACAAGCCAGAAAGCAAGAGAAGGAGCAGGGGAGAGAAAGTGGGACGACAAATCAATAAAGTAAATTTTCCCTAGCAGCAAAAATAGCTGACAGATCTGCTTCCCAAAGAACACTGAAAATTACTTTGTGAGTAAAAGTGGCAGAGAAGATAAGGCAACTTGAAGGACTCATGGGAGAGCTGCTATTGACAGACATGCAGATGATGTAATTGCTCAAGATGAGCAGGTTTTTCTTTTATCTCAACAAAGCACTTCTGGAAAAAAGATTGGAAAGGCAGGTATGAGACAACAGCATAAAGCCTGTTGCTAACTTACATAATTTTATGTAGAGAAGAGTTGATGTATGAAGTGGAAAAGAAATGCATTGAATGCTGAAGATCAGGTATTGCAGAGAACAACTTACTTCCACTCCCAGTGATAAAGGAATTTAATATTTGATGAAATACATTTTGTCTGTTGAAGAAATATATTGATTTTACAAAAGGCTAAAGATATGTATTTAAGAAAACCATTTGCTACTGTTCTGACATAAATTAGCTGATAAAATGGCATTTTAAATTGTCCTGTTTACTCTTCTGTGTCTTGCTCCAAGTGTGATTTTTTTATGCAATTTGATCAGGAGACAATCTAGTGTACACTTCCTGTGTTTCAGCTCCTGCTGCATTATGTATGCCATGACATTCCCTTCAGCCATTCTGATACCCCTTAAAGACAGGTTTTGAGCATCAGATGGTTTGGGTTTGGGGGGAGTTTTCAGGTTGTTTTTTTCGTGTTACTGAAAAACATTCAACAAGACTGATGACAGGTGAACGTATGCAGTAACGGGGGAGGTGGGGGGACATAAAGAGATAGTATTTTATATACTTCTGTTTAGTTACATGATTTTTTTGTGCTTTACAATTAAATTTCTTAGTGTTATAGAGCAGCATGTTGCCACCAGTGTGGCTATTGCAAATATCCTTTAACAAACCTCCCAGATATCTAAAGCCTCTCCTAACCCACGCCGGGCCACCTCTCACATCGACATTGCCTGAATGGTGCAACCCTGTGGCCAGGATTCTGACCAGCCCCAGGGCATATGGGGTGAGTACCCAGCTTGGTTCATTATATTCTGCTGCTTTAGATTGATCACTTCAGTACAGTCCCTTCAGTACAGTCCCTTCTCTAAAACTTTTTTACTTTTAATGCTAAGCACTATACAATTTCTGCAGTTGCGAAGAAAACAACAAGGTACATTTTCATGAATGGCCACTAAATACTGTGAGTGATATATTCTAAATAATTCATCCAGATGCTCAAAGTATTGGCTACCCATCAGCAATGTTTAAGCACTGAAATGATCTACAACATCTGAAGGGTAGGTTATGTTTCTCAACACTGCTTGAGAGCAGAACATGGTAAGCAACTATTGGATTTAATCAACAAGATGGTAAATGAACACCTGAGAAAATAAGCATGTAATGAAACAAAATGAAAGTGAAATTGCATCAGAGTTCTGTTCATTTAAGCTTTAACAAAACTCTCTCTCAAGAGCCTCTCTTGCACAGATCTTTTTCTTTGTTTCAATACAGGACCAACTGAAGGATGGAGACACAGTTTATATCATCAATAATGATGAATTGACTGAAAACTATGAATCATCTGCTCACATAGCAGTGCCAGCACAGGACAGCACAGCCTCCACCCAGGCTACAGGCAAGGAAGATATTCAGGAAGGAGACCTAGGATTAGGAGGATGCAAACTCCAGCTTCAACACACTGCAGGTCAACCCCAGAATTCATTGGCATGAGCAGTGTAATGTCAATCACAGGAAAGAAGATGAAAACAATGAAGCAAGAGATCCTGTTATGTAAACAAGAGGTCAGAAAAAAAACGTACTAAGCACAAAAATCAAAAAAAAAATTTAGATTTCAGCAACTAACTGCCTGCTTCTCCCAGGAAAGGAGTTTGCTATCATATCCATGCATTTACAACCATATGCAGGTTTTATGACTGTATCAGTTTTTAGGATAAAGGCATAGGGCAGTACCAGCCCACTGTAAATCCATTGCAGTAATGTTTTGTCTCAGCACTTGGCTGTATCTGCCACTCACATGTACACAGACCTTGGAATATTGCTTGGAGTCTTCAGTAAGTTGGAATGGAGAGAACTAACTTCCTAACATTCATGCTCACATGATGACAGCTCTTTTCTACAGCTGGTCCTGACAAGATCCACACATAACTACTCAGTAGCTATTACATTTATAAGGAGAAAGCAGAAGATTCCTTGTCCAAGGAGTGTGTGATGTGAAAATGCTTAAAACATGCTTTGCAGCACCTCAGTCTTCACAGATAAAGCCTCATGCCCATGGTATACACTTGTCCTGACATCCAGCCAAATATTTTCTTTCTAAATGCACCTTATAGCCTGGTCCACAGAGGGTTTCTCTAGGCTGCCACAAACTGAACACTGATAGCAGGAGACATGGAGGTGTATGAAATCAGCAACAAACACCTTCATGGCAGCACTGAATGGGCACAACCACTGCTTAAAGCCAGGAGTAATTCCAAAAGGCATTTGTCCTTACAGCTTGGCAACACTCAGAGCTTAAATGGGGGAAAAGGGTTTTTTGTTTTGCAAGATGATTCTAAACATATACTTTGATTTAAGAACCAAAATGTTTGTTTTTTTAGTGTTTAAGAAAAGTTGCTTCTAATCAAATATTTCCGCAAAACAATTATATCTTCAGACTGCCTGCTCCTAGGATAAATTTGTCTGCCTCTCTTCTTATGCTGGGCACTCAATGTTATGCTAGAAATGAGGACTGTGGTGGTTAGAAACAAAAGGGAGGAGGGAAAAAGCCACACACCACACAAGAGACAGGTATCAAAGTGCTCATTGTTCTGCATAAAGACAGTAAATGGATAACCAACTGCTCAGCCATACATACAGCTGGCTGTCAAACACTGTAAGGCATTAGTACAATAGCTTTGGCACACAGCAGAGCAAAACCAGGGACAGAGCCAGGTTCTGTTGTTAGAGCACGTGCCTTTTGTCACAGCACAAGTTTCAACTATGCATGATGATGTTCCTGCTAAGAAAGTCAAAACATCAAGAGTTTTTAAGGAAGATCATCCTTAGTAGACAAAGATACCAAGCAAGAAGAAATTTATCTAGAAAAATAAAAATCAAACTGTCTCTATTGATAAGTCCTAAAGATGAATAGGTCTTAATTTTGCCACAAATAAAATCTAAAATACAAATGTAAACAATTTTTAGTCATTCTTTTCCAGTGTAATTAGTTTCTGGCTATATGTGACTCTAGAACAACCATTTTAATCATAAATTGGAACACAATGGAGTTGTATGTACTGTTACAAAAAATCATAAGCTTAAACTGGCATTTCATTTTTTCCTAAACTCTAATCAAGGATCTTCAAAGGGCCTTAATCCCCATGTGGTTTAAAACAAATAATATTCAAGCATTAACTTATTCAAGATAAGTTCTTAGAAGAACTATTGAATTTCCAACTCCATGCTTTCCTTTGTTTAGCTGCCCGGGCTGGGAAAAGATGCATAGCAACTTGCAAGAAGGGATGGAGAATGGGTAAGGAGGGAAGGGTCTGTCACCAAGTACTGGGAGACAGCAGAGAACAGAGAAAGGAGAAGCAGGCACACACTGGAGTGAGGTGAAAATGTGGCAACCCTGCAAGAAGCTCTTGGGGTAGGTGCTACCACCACCCTGATTCAGCAGCCAGTTTCTGGTGTCAGCCTCTGAAGTACTGAGGTGTGCCACCAGGCTTACCAAGCTTCTTGGATTCCACTCCTTAGATTATACTGGAAATCAGTAAAGCGCTGCAGCATAACAAAGATGCAAAGCTGTTTTTCACAACTGCATCATGAAATGGAAATGACAAGTTCTTCAACAGTTCTGCTCTTATATTCTACTCTGAAATGCATCCTGCAGCATACTGTACAGGGGCTTACTGATTGATTTATCTATTGTGCCTACGTCCAGGTTTCTCACATTTGTACAATGATAAGTGGAGACCTCGGGGGTCTGAAATTCTGTTTATAAAAAAAGTCTGCAACAAATACTTTTCACACTGTTCCAGCCCCATGCCTTCAAGGGCTACTTTACTTGGTAGAAAAAGTCATCCTTATGACAGACAAGCCATACTTCACATTTCACAGGTCAGATTTTTATGCTAAGACTACCAAAGAGGCTGAATCAGTGGTCCCAGCAGGAAGGGCATTTATCATCTGGGATCATGCTCAGCAGCCAAAGTATCGCTGGCTTTTAGGAAAATTAGCAATATGAGCTGCAAGCAAACCTGAAGCTTCTGCTGAATGGCAATAAGATCTCAATTGTCCATTACACTCACCATTTCCCTATTTTAAGATACTCTTTTCGTGACACACAGCTCAAGAGAGTTACAACATTAGAATAAATGACATATTTGTATTCAAGAAAAAATTACTGACAACTAGTAATTCTGCATGACTGTTTAAACAGAGTAATGAATGTTAAGAGAGGTCTTTAATGTAATTTACAGTTTATACACTGGAGATTTAAACTACTCAATATCACACAGTGTTTGACTGAATGTGCAAGTCACTCATAAATGTGAAGCTATTCCTACTATCTGACTTAATCTAATAAAACACTGCCTGGAAAATGAAACGTAATATATATTGTCAAAAACATAGTGACTACATATTCAGAATGAAGGCCAAAATGTGAGGCAAGGTGGAAATCTGGAATACTACTAAAGCTTTCAAGCTTCAAAAGTAATAACTAGCATTTTATACAGAACTATGAAGAGCATTTTGCTAAGTTTGAAAGCAGTGGAAAAAATCCTGGCTACACAGCAGAGCCAGTCCAAAAAAACACTCCACTAAAAATATGAGATCACTATGATAACTTTCACAGAGAAGTGCAATATTTGGTAACCTCACTGGAAACAGGGGCCATTTGAAGTGAACACTCATGTTACTGTGTTAAAAACTTAAACTTCTCAATAGTAAGGACATAAAGGCTATCTCCAAACTGATGAACCCTGTGTATAACCTCAGCCAGGAAACTAATTGCCTTGAAGCCCTGAGAGCAGCTCACAACTTTTTCACCTGGCAACTTACTCAAGTGCCTTGCTGAGCTGGTCTCTTTCTTTTCTTCCTCTGTATTTCGCTATCAGCCATCAGGAAATGTGAGCCCTGTAACACCCTGAGTGCTGTGTCTGTTTGGGTACAACACAAATGCAGCAATATTCAGATCTGTGTTTTAGAGGCACATGAGCACTGCATGTGTGCTTTTGAAATTCTTTGTTTTCATAGAGATTGGGAATTCCTAGGATACAAATATTAACTATAAACTTCAGAGAACCAAGACAACATCCTGAAAGCCACTGCAGAGATTGGAAAATACTATTTCCAACTCAGTATGTTTTGTGATTCTATACTTGTAAAGACAAAATCAGTTTTCCCCTATTTCCTTCTAGCAAAGTAGAAAATAGCCTTTATTGGCATCTTAAAGCAAAGCACTTCTGAGCATTTTAAATAACTTAATACAAGGAAGCTCATCTCTGGCAATATAATCCCAGCAGACACGAGTTCTGCTTAGTGAACTGTAAAGGACTTGTCAAAATTTTATTTTAGAAACTGTATTTCAGAACTTGAAAATTCTCCAGTTGACCCAAATTTTCTAAGCAAATATTAATTTATCCCACTGCCTTGGTCCCATAACCTATCAGTTTTCAGATCATGAAACCTCACCCTTCCTTGGGCTCAGCACTTAGTTTTTGTGGTAGATATTACTGTTCAGGAGAGTTAGACAAAACATGTTTCCTTGAATACTGGTTTATTGGTGTTTTGGGGTTTTTGCTCTTGGTAACCTATACCATTTTACATCATGATCACATAGCAGAGTGCAAGTTTCTGAACAATACAAAAGAAAACTTTGCCACTATAGTAATTACCTCTCCATTTATTCATGCCTTTAAAGTCATTAAAAGAGTAAGACAGCCTAGTGCAATGATGGGCATCAGCCAGGTGAAATCCCCTTCAACAGCCTCATGGTGCAAGTCACACTTCCAGCCTTAAAATTGCCTACTGAACGACCTGGCACATCTTTAAAAATGCAAAACTATTTCAGTCAGCCCCATGGTTCCAATTTATGGCCCATGTTTGCCTTTCCTCTGAGAAAAAGGGACTTTCCTGTAGTTACCCCATGCTGTGTCAGGTGTCCATCTCCCGCTTTGGCTCCACATGGGCCCAGCAGTGCTACAACAGCCACCAGCCAAGACCACCTCACACTTCCATGGAATTTCACAGGAAAAACCCCCAGGCTTCACGCTTCCAATTAAGAAACTGGGATTGCAATCCTTCCAGCTTCCCCACTGCACACAATCACACTGCCTCCCTCCCACAGCAGCCCCCTGGCTCTGGGCACTGCTCCCTCCACACCCAGGGGAGGCAGCGAGGGCTGCAGGAACTCTGCTGCACAATGTGCAACAGGAATGGTTCTGCTTACAAATAAACCTTTCCCCCCCCCCCCACCAGTGTCAGTGTCAGAGCAGAAGCTGCATTTTCCCCCAACTAATTCATTGTTACTGGTCAACATTATTACCCTACAAAAATCATATCTGAGGTATGGAAGAACAAATATTGTTTCAGGCCTCAGAGGCTTCCAAATCTGAGCACATCAAATTAACATCATCCTTCTGAGAACCCAGCAGAGCTTGAAATTCTGGTGCAGGAAGCAGTAGACAATATCCAGGAGCATTTTCCAGCTACTGTTCTACACCATTATTTACCACAAAGCTGTCTGCTTCTGGTGTGCTACAACAAAAGCAGATGGACATTAAAAAAGTATGGGTACTTTACTGAATAAGGACATGAGACTAGATGGAGCCTGCACCCAAACAAGCTAAACACTGAAAGAAAATCTTCTGCCATGATATTAGATATCATGTAAGCCTAGGACAAGTTATATATAAGTGAAATGAAATAGGATAATATCCCATAAGCATAATGAGATTTCTTGTACCAGAGGTAAAGTAACTTTGGAATGTATGCCTGACTGGAAATGAAAACATAAAAGAGAAAACTACACAAAAAAAATGAAGGAAGGAAAAGGGGAGCAAGGGTGGAAAGAATTAGTGCCAAGGAGATTCAAATTGAAAAAGATCAGAAAGATACTCATAGCAACTGCAGGCTAAAACCCAAATTAAGCAGTTTGAGAAACTAAGGATTATCTCAAAGAACACTCCTAAAACTGAGCCACAGATAGCCCTGACACTACTATATTGCAAACCTTAGGTATTCCACAGACTTAAAGGCAGGAACAGCCACCAGCTGAAAATTAACCAAACTTAAAGAAAACTAAGAAAAGGGACCAAAGCTGAAAGGCCAATCCTCCAACAGCACTGTTGGAAAGCAATAAAAAACACAAGCCTTGTATTTGCAGAAGGAAAAATGACTGAAGATATAAGTTGTTCAGCCCTCTTATTTCATCTCTGCCTCCTTCACTAGCAATTAATTTTCTTCACCCAGTTGTCTCTTAGACTTTCTCTAGTTTATCTAGGAGATGAAAACTTTACTTTTCCTGTCCCTTGAGGTAACAGAATTATGAAGTCCTATTCTCCCTCTGCATGATATCCACACCCAGCACAATTTTAAACAGTTCTTCAAAAAGAAACTAATATGATGCAGGATTGCACGAACTACATATAACTTCTACCCCAAATTGTGATCATGCTCAAAATCAGGGGCTCAAACACATGGCAATATCCTTTAGGCACTTCTCTATCACTGCAGATGCTGAGAACAAGAGCTCATGTATTTTTAACTGGAGGAACCAAGAGGAAGAAAAACCCTTAAGAAAAGCTGCAGTGAGGCTGACAGGATATTTCCAGTGCCAGGCAGCACCATCATAAGAGCACTCTGCCTGCATGGTTCTGTCTCACAGTGAGGATGGGCCTTCCCTGGCTTGGGCACACAGGATGGCACTGCCCCAGTAGGGGCTGGCACACAGGCAAGAGCCCCAACACACAGCCTAAATCCAAACCCTCTTCACCCTTTGCACAGATTGCCACAGGGAGGGACAATCCCTCAGCCATGAGAAAGCTCATGCTGAACTGCAGAAAACCAAGCAGACATTTCCAGCTGGCAGAGCAGCAATGTGGTGCTGCTCTCCTGCTCTTTCGTGGTCCAGGCACGTTTTCCTGCTGGTGCTCAGAGAGTACTGCTGCCACTGCTGATTAGAGAAGTGACTGGAGCACCTTTTCTGATGAAAGCTAATGTGAAGTGGACACTTGAGACAAGTACTCCAGTTTCTGCTGAATGAACCACCAGGCCCATGCAGAAAAAATAAGAAAACGCTGTTCTATTTAACTGTTTTGTTTACAGCAAGAATCTGTCTGCAACCACCAAACCCCTGTTATTTGAAGGCCTAAACACCAGTAATGGAGATCTGTTAGGAGCCCTCAAACTCCCTATATTTGACTCAGAACGAGGATCCTCCCCCTCTGCATGAGCTCCCCTATATGCCATCATCTGACAGGGTTTCACACTGACCTGGTTCACAGGAATACTGCAGTGGTCTATCCCTGAACTGAGATTTTCAAGCACTGGAAGAGAATTTCAGTGAAAAGGCACATGGATGCAGATTCTCCAATTCTTAGTGTAGTTCAGGTGCTCTGGGAGGATAACTGTAAACCACAGTTGCCAAAAATTAACTTCCACCTAAAAAACCCCACATACACCTAAGGAGCACTATTGGCACATGTTTGTAACCAAAGGCAGGTGTTCCAGCTAAACTTCACAAGGAATAGAATTCTTATGGCTACTTGACAGAAATCTCCACCTTCTGTACATACAGCTATAAAAGTAATTTGTAATATTCCTTTCTGTTCATGTAATACCCTCAATGAACAAGCAGTGACACACTTAGTGTGCACTAATAAAATTTTGCAAGTGATGAATACTAAAGAACTCACACTGAAACCTATTACAGCCCTAAAGTCACACTGAAATTAGCCCATAGAAGTGCCAAAACACACACTGCTCCCAGCAGAGCCTCCAAGACAAAAATACAGCATAAAACACACCTTATTTTGATTGGCACAATAAACTCCCTATTCTAGGAATGAAACTGATTTTATCACAGGGTGATTCAGCTTCTGTGTAAGGAATAAATTAGCAATTGAAACAGGACTGACCCCCTTCAGGCCATTGGTGCTGGATTTGGTTTGAGGTTTTTTTTATTTCCTTTTTCTTTTTTGAAGGCTACCTGGAGTGGACCAGGCTAAGCCTGAGGAATGATGACCTCATCTTTTGTTCAGCCTCCCAGCCAAGGTGGTGTGGAACAGCCTGCATGAATTCTCAGTAGAGCCACAATTTCTGTGAAAGCCCAGTGTGCTGCAGCTTATTTTCCCTTGGCTGCTCCAGCATATGCCTTCTGTATGATTTGGCCTCATGCTCAGAACAGCCTTAGTTAATGGGAATTTTTTCTGAAACTTCTACACAAAAATGTATAACTTCAGGACCCAACAGTGCAAGGCTAGAGAAGATAGGAGGTTGTTAGCATGACCCAGTGCCTGAAGTTCCTGCATTCTTTGTGGTTTTAGCATCCAGATTTATGCATGTAGAGAGCCTTGGTTGGGACTCGGTTTATTTAGAAGAGCTTTCACCATCTGTTCTTCCAAATCCTGAAAACATGAAGAAAACACACTTCACAAGCAGCTACAAACACAGATGAGCTCGGCAGTTTATACTGGAATATACAGCATACAGGGAAAATAACTCATAACATCTCTGAGGTTTCTCCTTCAGGCATAAATTAGGGATTGAAGATTGAATGCTTTTGCTTTTTGCTAAAGTGAAAGAATTCCCTGGTTTATGTGAATTCACCATCATACATCTTCAAACTATGAAGTAGAGACTCAAACTCTTTGAAACTAAGATGACTTAAAAGATTTTCTAATTAAACTGGCCAATTTCACTAATACATCACCTGTCATCACACAGTTCTCAGAGATTTTTTTTATTACCTATAAATAAATAGGTAATAAAATAATTAGCAAGCTAAGTTACAGCTACAACATCTTTTAAATGCCTTCAAACACAGTCCAATGAAGGCAATCCATGAATCTCTACTTTCCTTAAAGCACAGCTTCCAGCCCTTACCCATGACTTTTCAACCTATTTCCACCTACTTGACAAATGATGCCTCAGCCAACTCTGCCCCAGTTTTCCAGACATTACAGGTATCAGTTGCCTGCTGGGGATGAGGCATTGGAGCTTCCCTAAGCAGACTCTGTGAAGGACCCTCAAAGGATGCTCCACAAGCTCACAGGGAAGCAGGAGCCTGCCCTCACCTGCATGGACAGCAGCCATTCCAGGCAGACAAGAAATGCACTCTTCCCACTCTCCTCCTGCAGGGACTCACATTTCCACACTTGACTCCCAGGTGAACTGGTTTGACAAGAAGCCACCACCCCTGGAGGCTGGAGAAACAAATCCCTCATTCCCAGCACCTATCCTCAGTGTCTGTTGTCAGTGTTGTGCTGATGCTTCCCTGAAGATGGCAAACTGTCCTCCTCCACAGGCCTGCTTCTCCTGCCTGTCACCTTTGGACGGGCCAGCTCTGTCCCAAGAGCCAGGAAAAGTGCAGTGTGTGCAGGAAGAGAAGGGTCATCCCTCTGAAGGCAGCCATAAACCCTCCTGCCCTCAGAACCAGCCATGTCCCTTTTTGTCCCCCTCTGCAGACAGAACATTCTTTCTTGTCTCAGAAGTGCAGAAAAGTGGCAAAGTCAGCACAAGAGCTGACAGGACAAAGTCAAAGAACCCTTGGCATTCACTGATGGTTCACTTTCTACACTTATTTCTTCTTGGACAATCATACCTTTGCTGTTCCACTGCAGTGCTGTCCATAGGTTATGTCAGAGTGACCCAGGCATAGTTAAATTATCTCTTGTTTTGGCAGGGCACTGACTGGCCCAAAATACCAACCAGATGTTTTGCAACAAAAAAGCACCTTTGCATCAAAATCAAAGGCTGTACAGTATTGTGCTGATTGCATTAAAGTTCCATAGAACAGAAGTCTAACATTAATAATTTTGATTTTTTGGGTTAAAATCTTGCCCATTTATTATTAATTTTATGCATTAAAAATTAATATAGTGCAATGTTATTTGCCCATATACTATACCCAAATTCACAAGGAAATCTTAAAATACTTCAGTTATGAAACAATAATGGTTAATGTCCTCATAAGAAATCTCAGGCTTCTATTCTAGTACAGAAGGGGAGGAAATATTTCAGATAGAAGAAATTTCTGTCCCTCCTAGGATTAACCATCATAAAAACACCAACATGTGTGTTTGAACCTTAGCTAACAGTGGGTTTAGGCTGCTTCCAGCCCAAGAACTACAGCCACAGCCCCTCTGGGGATGCAGGACATGCACAGGGCCTCCCAGATAAGAAAGGAGAAGTATCTCTCTGCTCCAGCCAGGGACAGGGTAGCAAAGAATGTCATTTATCACGTGAACTCCAGCCCTCTCAAACCAGCTCACTTCCCGTCTTCCCTGGCTCCCCCTCAGCTTCACCCAAATAAGCTCCATCCCACAGCAATCATCTTTTTCCATGACAAGCCCTCAAAACCCCCAGAGGTTTAAATGGGAACATGATGACAAAGCCAGGAAACTCACACTAGTTAGAGGAAGGACAACTGCCTATTAATATGATCACGAGCAAAAGCATCTGTCAAATTCTTTTTTTAACATAATCTTAATTTCAGGCTTAACTCCAGTTTATGAATTCATAAAAGAGAAATTTCTTGCATAAATTATTCAGTATGAATTAAACACCCAGCTGCACATAGCTGACAGATTTCTATTAAAAAATAAAATGATAAGTCATTTATATAAGCTGTCCATTTGGCAAACATTCATTTTATCCTCTTACAGGGAAAAAAGATATTTTCAAGTGTCACATATCTTTATGTCAAAAGGAAACCTATACAATACAAATCATATATTTGGGAGAACTTGGCACATTCTCTGGGTTTGCAAAGTTGGGGTTTAAGAGTTATTCTGGTGGGGTGTATTTTTAAGAAGAGTTCTGGGGGGAAAAAATGTATCTAACAAAGTCTACAAAAAAAGAAAAAAATTTTTTTTGGAGAGAGAAAGTATACGAATCCTTTCCCCAGTAAAATCACTTCTGTGAGTACAAAAATCAGGACTTCTAGGTGTAGAAGAAAATATTTTCATTTTCTTCAAAGTTTCTCTTGGACAAACTAAAAATATCTCTTTCAAACCAATCAACAGAAAAGTGCCTCTTTTTTCCCCCCCACAAAATCTAATTTGTTATTGCTCAAACAAAAGCTGCACGCACAAAAATAACTGAGAAGTGTCACTTTCACGTTCCTTTTTTACCTCATTTTTTAAAACGATTCAGTGCAATTAGGACACTTTAAAACCTGAGGTGCTACTCAGTTTGAGGGAGGCCAGAGGAGGTCACAGTGACAAGCCCAAGGCTGACAGAGCAGGCACAGGGCTGCACCGGGGCTGGGGGCTGCACAAGGAGCAGCAGCACTCAGGCTGCAGCCCTGGGAACCCTGCCAGGCCCAGAGCTGGGAGCCCCAGGCAGCTCCCTCGTGCCTCCCACTGTACTGGCAGTGCTGATGGCACAGGTGCTGCTGGCAGCCCTCACAACAGCCCTGCAGGGCCCAGCTTCAACCATCCTGATTCCCAGATGTCAGCGAAACAGCTGTGAGTCACCTTAAGAGAAGAGAAAGTTAAGATCCCACTGGGCCCCCATAGCTTCAGATCTGCCTGCAGAAATCCTAATCTGTCCACTAGCCCAGCTTCAGCTTTGTCGTTATGTGTAAAAACTCCATCCTGAGGATTCAGTTCCAGCAGGGAGTATTCCTGTGTTAAGAAAGGGGCCTGCCACGCACAGTGGCCATTGCCCTGTAAATGTTTCCCTTTCTATGATGCTGCTTTTTCCTGTCTTGCATCAGTGGATTGAACTCAAATACCTAAAGTAGGTTTTACAGCAACCTGAAGAATGGAATAGTGCATGCATCTGAACAGTGCAGCCAATTTCTCTAATGCACTGCCAATTGGTTTTTCTGAGAGAATATATCCTCCTGACTAGGAACCTGGCTTGCATTTTTATATTTTACAGGGTTTATTTAATGGATGGGGACCAGCTTGACTTCAGAAATTTAAAAATTCAGAAGGGAAACCTCAAAATAACTTCACAGACCTTTGAGCTGAACTTTGAACTTAAAGGGGATAACACCAAAAATATCCTGTCTGCCTTTCACCCTAAAGCACCACCTGCCTTTGCACCTGGGGATCAGATGCATAAACAGAGCCTCCTCTTCACCATATTTTGGAGACTGTAGCTTAGAAAGTTTACCAGGACAGGCGTGCCAGCCACATGTCACTGTGCCTGTGACATGTCATGTGTCTGGCCTCCTTTGCCAGGGCTGCCAAGCAACCCAGCCCCGGGGAAGCAGTGCCTGCCCTCAGCTGAACTCAGACATGCTGCAGCACGGGGAGGCAGAGCTGTGGGAGCCTTTGCAATCATCTTCTCTGCTGAAGCAGAAGATGAACTCAAGGTCAGTGCTCCAAGGAGTAGGACAGGGGACTTGGGCACTGCTGTTACACAGCTGGGATGTTAGAGCAGTTAAAGGAGAACATTTCTGAGAGTGGGTTTATCCACTGATGTTTTCTTGCTGGCTGAACCATTATGACAGAAGACATGCCATAAAATGCATTCCTGCTCTGTTTCCTGGCCTTCAGAGGGGGGAGTGGTGGTTTTGTAGGACTTGAATTTCCTTCTATCCCCATCCCACTCAAAATATTACAGAGAAAATTGACAGCTTGAATTCACCTAGCCTTAATCAACAAAGCAACAAATTGTGCTTGCTGGAAGCAATTCTGTGCAAATCAGCAGCCATTAGATAACTGAGGGGTCTCATTTACTCCAACAAAATTCTGTTGCTTTGCCCCTGTTGTATGACAAGTGCAGATGGGCTGGGGAATGTGTGTTCAGATAGACAGAATTATGGTGGGTTTACATTCAGAGCAGCAGAGAGCTGAGGCTGAACACAAAAACTGACCCATCTGGTGGCAGCAGATTGCATCAGAGGCTGCTTCTTGTTTCTCTTGCAAAGACTCTCCACACTAGACAACAGTCACACTTTGAGAGGAACAAGTTTTGTGCTACCAGTTCTGGGAGTGGACAGACCCTAGCCAGAAGCCAAGGCCTAAAGGATCTCTGCCTCAAGTTCAGAAAGGTTGGGAATTACAGTTTGAGTCTTTTATCCCAACTCTGGTTTTGACTCTTTCCTTCATCTCTCTGCCACAAGCCTGTGCACATGGTCACCTGTGCCAGTCTCCTGATCTCCTCTAGCTACTCCAGTTCTCCAGTGCCAAAGGGGAACATAAAATATATTTAATATATACTTAAACATATAATATATTGAAATTAAATGATTTCACAATTAGCTTTTCAGGCTGTTTCTTAGATCTGAAGCCATAGTGCCTACACATGCCCAAAGCTTGGAAAGCACTGCATCCCTCCTGCTGGGGAGCATGGCAGTGACCCAAATCTCTGCCACACCTGCCAGCACAAGGCACAAATACAATGATCACCTCAGACTCACTGAACATGCTGGTCTCAGACCATCATACCATCACCAGCTACTGCCAGGAGCAGGGCATCAGTGCTTCAGCTTTCCCACTTTTAAAAGAGCCAGTTGCTGGCATGGTCTGCCTCTTCCTCAGAACGTGCCAGTGGCACATAGGCTCCATTGAAAGACAATATTTCATGATATAAAGCCTAAATTTTTCTTCCCTTAATTTCAATCTGTTGCTCCCAGCATGTTGCTCATCATTATGGAAATGAAGCCTCCTTCTCCTTGGCATTTACACCCTTCAGAAACTTGAAGATTTTAATGTTCTCCCAGAAAATGAGTTTACTTTTTCTGCTCTTTTAAACAGCCCAAGCCAAGTTCACCTCAGCTGGGAAAGAGACTGGAGCATGAGCCAAGGAAAGCCTTTCTCTTCACTTCCACTTTTTAGAGTGAAAATTTTAAGCAGAGAAGTGGTACTTTCAGCCTTTACACCTTTACAGGCACGTGTCAAGCAATGGACAAAAAGTTTCATTTAGAACAACCTATTTTTTCTTTCTGAAGCAGCTGACTCTCCACGTGAATACATCTCTTACATTTTCTCAGAAAGATGAGCAGGCACCTTCTCTGTCAGAAGTTACCAAGAGCTCATTATTAGTCTTGAGATAAATGACAGATACCAGTATCCCCTGGCCTCCTAGTGCTACAGGACTGAGTCATTACAAAAAACATCACCACTCACTGAATCAACAGAATCATTTTACAGACATTTTTTTGGAAGGCTATTTGTCTGGGGATGTCCAGCACTGCTTTTCTTTAGCTGTGGACAAAGAAGCCAGAGTTGAAAGCACTATGAACCATAAATAAAACAGAATAGCACTACGACATGAGCTTTGTACTTGCTTTACAACTGCTTCCTTTTCCTGCCCAGCAGAAATGTGCATAACCTGACTGAACATGTTCATTTGTTCAGCAAGGCTGCTGGCTGTTTCCACCTCTCCAGACAAAGGGCTGATTATTTCCTCTCATGTTAATGACTACTGCTATAGGCAGGTAGGCTGCCATCTCTCTCTCTCATCACTGCCTCTCCCTTCCACAAAAAGAAGGATCCCTCCCTGTGGCACTGAGGGGAACACAGAGCTATTTGCACTGCTGCAGTACTTGCCTGGCAAAAAAAGGCCAGGGCTTTTACTGCTCTGAATGCCCCCTCCTGAGACCCACTGTATTGGCAATTCTTTTAACCAGCCTCAAAAACCTCCCCTTTGTGAAGGCCTAAAAGACAAATCCATCCTTGGTGTAACACTACTGCCCTCAGTAGAGTATAGTAGAGTTGAATTTGGACCAAGCTTCACTTTGATTTGCTTTAAAAGCTTCTTTGTCCACGCATATAATTATTGCGGGCAGATTCCTTCTTTCCTGATACTAAGCTTCATATCTCTACCTGCTATTTCATTTTAACACAGCCATCTGAGCTACAGACATGCCTACAAGAAGCAGATCAATAGGTGCTCTCCCATCCCTGCCAGTAATAATTCTTTATCAGATGTGTCTCTGCCACTTGCCTTTTCAATGTTTTCATGTAGGAGGTAAGGGGCTGGCAAATATTTCTGTTAGTTTGGTGTCTTTGTTTATGATAGATGGAAAGCTTGCCAGCAACACACCAAATGCTCTCTAATTAAAGTCAGTTCAGTGGCTGTGATTACAAGAATTGTGGCTGACTTTAAACCCTTCACTTCTCAGCCATGAATCCCTCCTGCTCCCCAATCACCTGCAGTGATGACTAATGCCAGGTTCCCCTAGTTACATTGGAAAAGGGGAGGTGCTTGGGGATTAGACAAAGTCTGCTGCCTCCAGCTTATTTTCAGGCTTTCAGGCCCATGAAAAAAATTAAATATGATCAAAGAAGCCATATTAACTATATTGCTTGTGTCCTTTTCATTCCTGGCTGTGTTAAGTGCTGTACACAGCTCGTTTTATTTTCAGCTGATATTAACTGCCATTTCCTGACATGCTCTCCTCCATTCATTTCCTGATTCATTTGTCATTATCATTCACACATGCAGACTTCCACTGCAGTAGTCAGCATCTCAATTTAAAAAAAAAAAGAATTTTAAAAACCCCACAACGACAACTTAGGGGTCCATTCTGCTCTCTTTCACCATAACCATGTCAGCACATCTCTGAATTTTTAGTCCTGACTTACATCAGAAAAAAACAACCAAAAGGTTTGCCTCTGCCCAGTGCTGGGCATCCCCAGCTCTAAGGCATCAAAGTCAATAGTTCTCAAACACAGATTTTTGTTAGAAATAAAATTACGTAGGCATGACAGACAGCTTAAGCCTTCCCCACATCTTCAAGTGCAGTTTATAAGATGAAGTAACTGCAATGATAAGAAACTTATCCAATATTATAAACACAAAGCCCAGTTGCATTATGAAGTAAAGGAATAATCATGCATCTTTGTGTTATTTCCACATGTAGGGGAATTGCCACCTCATACCCACACTTTCTCTGTAAAAGGCTCCATGCACAGGTAGCTCATTAGACACAACTACTTCTCCTGAAGCTGGGTGGCTTGAAAGAGCAAAGCTACAAAAATTAAGAAACTTCTCATTAAATTTACACAGCACTTTTTTAATAGCAGTTTTCTCAGGGAATTCCCATTCCTATTATCCACCTCTCTGCTCTACTACCAGCACCTACAAAGGTAAAGCACTTGCAGCCGTTCACCACAGCAGTGATAACAGCAAATTGTTGCCTATAAAATATGTCAACAATTCTCAGCCTCAGCCAGAGAAATTCTCAGAAGCTAAGAACTCATTAGGCACTGGATATAATTAACTCTTTGCACATTCTAAACAGAGCTTGTTAACAGAAAATGTTCCCTAAGAAAGCACAAGGTGCAATTATTACCTAGAGAGGGGAGGTTCCACAGAAAGAACTGGGCTACTGACGGCCTTAACTGTCTGATCGTCACTAATGACAAAAGGCTTATTAGATTTCTTCTCTGTTTCAATTAGATTTATCTGTTTTCATTGTGAAAATAGGGTTAGGGACAATTTTCTCCTTATAGTTTTCTTTAAAATGGTCTTAGATACCAGACCACAGAAGTTGGTTTATCTTTTTGCATCTGCTCTATGACAAATTATTCTAATCACAAACTCCTCTTCATAAAGAAAAAGGAAAGACATCTCTGCAGTCTGTATTTGATTTTTGTCCCCAGTACCAAGAATAGAGTCTCCTACAGGAACCGAACCTACAGCCAATATGATCTATTCTGACATAAGCCATGTAAACTCTGGCTAACATGTGCCACAATGAATTCCCTCCTGGGCTGCAGCGAGCCCCAGCCCACAGCAGCCATGCAGGGGTGCAGGGGGCTGTCCCTGGCATTGTGCAGGTGCCCAGCCCAGCAGCACCCCCACCCCAGCTGTGCTGCTGGGCAATTCTGTCATGGCACGAGTGCCAAACAGCTGCTGTTGCCTTTGTTCCAAGCCAAAGGCCAAACCACTGCCCATCCACACTGCAGAAAATCCCCACCGGTTTTGACAACCCTCAAACTACAGCAGGAGCTCTCTATCCCCTATGGAGAAAGATGCTGCATTATAAGGGAGATTTTGTCAAATCAATACCTAACATCACAATGGAACATCTTTGTCACAGATAGTTTGTTGAGTGTTAGTTTGTGGTGTGCTCCAGGTTTTTTTTATAAATTCAAAATTGTCAAATCACACTTTTTTACAATTTAAAAGCTCTCATGTTAGACAAAAGCCTTATAAAGGATTAAAATAAAAAATAATAACCATGCACCTACCCCAAATGTTGAATGACACTTTTTGATGACAGCATGTAACATGGATTTGCTCCTCTATTAGTGAAGGGAAAGGGAGGGAGGGTGCGGACAAGAGCAGAAGAATCCTGTTCTGTCTTCAACACCTGCTGGAGAAAACTACTGGATCCAGCTGAGCATTTGATCAAACTGAAATCTGTAGACAGATTGACAATCTGATTATTAATCTTCCTTGAAAATGCAGCAAGTAATCATTTGAGGGAGGGGAGAAGAGCAGGAGGAAGAAGTAAAGCAAACACTGCAACCATTTTAGTTCCTCTAAAACCCATGGCTTTCATCCCTTTAACTGCAAATTGTACCAAATGCCAAATCAATTGTTCTATGACCTTGCACTAAGTGAAAGGGCAAAACAAGAATTTCTTAAAATGATAAAGGTAGGCTATCACAGCTTGCAAAAGTAGTAATCAATAAACCACTTCCCATTTAACAACCCTCCCTCTAACCAGATTGGGATTGAATGCACTCTGCCTACACTATTCACTTGGAAAAAGAAACAAAATCAAAGTAACAAAACAACCACACTACAAAAACAGGCGCCACATTTGGGCCTGATAACACATACAGAACACCAAATAATTCTTTTATTACTCCAAATCATACAATTAACAATATGCACCTTATTGAGCCACAGAGGTTACAGACTAAGAATTTATGATCTTTATTCTCACAGCAGGAGCAGCATAATCCATTCTAATTCTGTGCCCCTTTCTCCTAAGTATCCCAAGTCTTATGTGGTTTTAATCTTCATCTGCACTGAAAGGTCAGGAAAGACCTTTCTCAATTCTGCCTTATATGCCTTTATGGCCTGTCTATAACTAAGCACTAAAACTCTGTGAGCTTCATTTGTTTTATTTTTGCCATTTCACAGTTATTCTTCACTTCCCACCTATGTCCTCTTTTTTTAAGCTGTAGCATATTGCTGGGACTCTCCTAACAGCTTCCTTACAGTGGTATATAAATACACTTAAATTGCATATGAATTATTTTAAAAGCTGTCTGGGCATTTCTGGTGTTTACAACACTTGGTATAACAAGATTCAGCCCCTGAGTGGGGTCTCTGGGCCTTCCCACACACAAATGATGGGCACGTACCCACAACATTAGATTGACAATTGTTAATGTCCCTGTTTTACAAGGGGGAGAAACTTATGGCACAGAGGAACAGAGCATTTGTAGCAGAAGCAGCTCCCAGAAGTGTACTTTTTGGTCCCAAGACATTTTCAGCCTCCAAATCCCTCTTGCCCACCATGTTTCAATACTCCAGCTTCCCCATTCCCCTCTCCATGCTCCATTCCTCCCCTTTCAATTTTCATCACAGTGGACATTAGCAGCCTTCCTGACCTTTCTCCCTTTTTTCACTGGTGGGCACTTTGCCATGCCACCCATCCAGAGCACCTGGACAGCCCCAGGTGCAGCCCTGCCCCTGCTGCCCTGTCTGCCCACAGCCCCAGGGCAGCTCCCCTGCCTGCTGCCCACACAGCTTCTCTCTGCACCCAGGTGGGCTCAACACACCCTCAGTCCCACCCAGGCTCTGATCAAGCCTCAAACCTCTCCCCAGGCTGCTCCATTTTGCTTCCTTAGCTGCTGACCTGCAGCTGCCCCAGCGCTTCAGGCAGGTCTCTCACAGAGCCTGCACTGTGGCAGTGGTACATGCTGAAGTTGTTCAGCCAGACTGTTATTTGAATCAGCTCAGAATTTCTAAAATAACATTTTCTGTTACAGCTGTAGGCTTGGCGTTATGCACCACTGCACCCAATGCTTTGCTCCTTTTCCCTGGGCAGCTGCCATTCCCTCTGGAGTCCTGGCAAGCTGCTTTCCTTGAAAAAGCATCAAATCCCTTGCTGCACTCACTAAGTGCCTCTCATAATCAGGAATGGGAAGCAGGACTTAATTCCCAACCAGTTCCCTGCTCTTCTGGAGCAAACCACAGCAGTTTGTGCTCCCTGGGTGTTGGCCAGCTAGGCAAAAAGCCTGAGGAGACAAGCAGAGCAGCGCAAACAATTCCCTGTCTGGTGCATTATCCTTGCTTTAAATCCAGTACCCTGTTTATTATCCAGAATATTAAACTCATGTCCTGCTCCTCTGCAGTCAAGAGAAATTTAGACTGTGAAGGTGGAACTTTTCTGGGAGTAAGCCAAGCCAGGAGTGCCAGGCCACTTGATCTCCTGCTCAAATTTGTTGCCATGCACGTACACCTTGGAGAAGACCAGGCTCGGCAATACCAATTTGCAGTGTATAACCAGAAGTGCTCTGCATAACAGCTCTGCTGCAGCCTCAGCCAGGCTGCTTCTCCAGCTCTGGTGCCTCCAAACACCAAGCGCAGCTCCAGGAAGCCCCCAGACATCACCAACAAGGTCTGTTTTGTCCAAGGCCTGAGCCTGTCTTGTGACATGAAAAAACAGGGCACACAATGTGTGCAGTGTCCCCCCACAAGCACTGGGCACACACAGAGCACCATTTGCCTCCCATCAAACAGCAAGTCACGACAGAATATTTTCTCTCCATCCATTTCCAAACTCAAAGAAATACAGCTCTAATGGAACAAAAACATTCACAGCCCTATGTCAAACTCAACACACATGTTTAGAAAATGCTGTAGATGAGGATTCTTGAAGAGGTTCAAATACCTAAGTTTTTTACATTTTCAGATGAGGTTCTCTTGAAAAATACCAAGATATGCTCAATGAGTGTTCAACTAGATTGAAATTATATTTCTAAGAATTTTTTCAGAGAACAGGAGTTATGGTGGTGAAATACTCCAGAACCCTACTTTATTTCTAGGAGGGGAAAAATAGAATCAATTGACACCAAAATAAGTGTTTACTTTTTTCCCCATTTTATTTAAAAGCACACATACAAAGTTTGAGTGTGAAAACTGAACTGAAAGGGAAACCCAAAACTGTTTAAACAAACTCCAGCTTACAATCAGCTCTTTCCAGCATCAGTCTATAAGCTACTCTGCCCTCTTTGAATCCTACAAACTCTTCAATAACCAGAGAGCTCCTAGGCAGGCAAATATATTTTTGCAAAACCTGAGTCTAAAGCAGCAGCAGATTAAACCTCTTCATTCTTGGATTGTCCCATAAACATACAGATGCATCTGAAAAAAACTGGATACACTGCTGGAACAGCGGCACAAAATTGCATAGGACAGTTTGGGAGGCTACATAAAATCTCACCACTTCCTTTCAACAAGCATTACCTCTCCAATCTCTGTTCCATGTAACCCTGTTTGGAAAAGGGGTGATTGTTCCTCTGTCTTCAAATATGTACAGCAGTCAACTGTCCTTCTTCCAGACTGTTTGATGAGGCCACTAGAGCATTGAAAAATGCAGTTCCATTCCCAAGAAAATAATGTGTTTGAGTTTGGATAATGCCTCAGCAAACACAAAGGGAAGCACACAGGTTTCCAGAGGAAGAAGCCTTACATCTCCACAGCTGGATGCCTATGGCACATCACTCATAACAGCCAGCCATGCAGCTCTTCCCACACACTGCAGGGTTAGATAGATGGGACTTTTTTGGTTTTTCTACTGTTTTGACAGTCATTCTAAAGTATTATCTAAGTTTCAAGGACTGTTTTGCAAGTCAGCCAGTTTGAAACCAGATCCAAGATGAACAAAGCCAAGTCCTTGAAAGCACATCTTTCCAGCTGACATACAAATGCACCTTCTTTCCTCGGTCACCAATTAGAGCCATGTTGAACTCTAAGTCTGGCTCTGCCACATGTTCACAGAAACTTCAAAAAGGCAGTAAAGACACAAAATTATTCTCTTTGAACCTCTGGCTAAATTGCTATTCCCCCCTCCCCAGCCCACAGTTGCTGGGAGTGCACTTGGTTCATTTTGCTACACATCACCATACTTTTCATGACATTTCACATATCTCTACTCTCACATACTTGAACACTTCTTTGAAAATAAATAGAAATTGCAGTCACACCCTCAAAGAGTTAAAGATAAAGGAATCCTTTTAAAAAATCTTAGCCTCAGTGACAGTTTGGGGATACACCCTGCTCTCCAGTTTTCCTGTGTTACCTGAGGTGACAGCAGTTCACCAGATGTTAACTGCTGTGAGCATCACACCCACTGCACTGGTATGACAGGACACACACAGGGGCAACTCACAGACAGCTTCCTCACTATTTTTGCTGTGCATCAGCATGTACCCATCTTTAGGTGATGCAAGCTGATGGCAAAACTGTAAGACACCCTACTAAGCAGTTGGAAAATGTTGTTGGTTTAAGGCAAGTAAGGCACAGCTTTTCCCTGGAAATCAGCTTATTGCCATTGGAAGACTCCACACAGCAAGGATAATGCTGCACAGTCTTTGTGTTTCTCTGTTTCAGGGTGAATAAATATGCACATACGTAAATCAAATTACATACACAGTTATCTGCAATGCAGTCAAGAACTGTATCTGCAGTACATAAGAAAACACTCAAACCAGCTTTGGGCTAGACAGCACTCATCCATATCAGCAAGACTGCAGATTCCTGGGATCCACCAGGGCCTGCACAAGCCCATTCAGGATCCCAAGTTTGCTCTCAATAGCTCAGACCATGATCCCAAAGCATGGCTGCTTTCAGAGGGGAGCTTTACCACAGCTGCAGTCCTTGAGTCTCCACAAGGATCAGTTCTACCCTGGATTGAAGTAAAGGTGTGCTCCTACTGATCACTTAAAATCTGCATCTCAGAGGAACTGCACATTATCACATCCCAACAAGATTTTAATGCCACAGTTGATCACTTGGACTGAAAAAACAGGAAACAGTGTAATAATTGCACCCAAAAAATACTGGAAGAGTTCTACATTCCTGTTCCTTATGAACATATGGGCTAGCAAGATGATGCACATTCCTGCAGAACTGCTCAAAAAGCTTCCATATGTGCTGGTATTAGGGATAAAACTACTGAAGAACCTCCCCTGAAAGCGCACTGCCTCATATGACTGGCTACTCACTGGAGAGAAATTCTTGAGTAGCATGCATAATTGAAAGCCAGGTTTGCAACTGAAAAGAAAACAGGAGAATTGACTTGTGTCTATTTTTTCTGAGACAACCTTAAGCAATTTCCATCTCTGTGAATTTATCACAAAATACATTTACAAGCAAACAGAAGAATTAACATACAGAATAACTGTGAGATACATTTTATTCACAGGAATCAGTGTAATAGATGGAAAATAATTTCTATGCCATATTATACAGGAGGGAGACCTTCTGCAGGATGGACAAGTTACTTGGTGTATGGTCAGCGGCCTTTTCATCAGATCATAATTCCAGGATCCTAAACCCTGCCTTACTGTCTGAGCCAGCAGCATCACTGCCCAGACCAGAGATAACATCTACTGACCAGAGGTGACACTGCTCCTGCTTCCCAGGTCCTGGCACCAGGACTAGGACTTCAACTCTAATTGCTTAAACATGATCCCTGCAGTGTTCCAGCTTTTCAGAGGATGCACCAATTTACATTCAACCTTCTCAGACATCATACAGCAAGCTGCATAGAGAAAAGGGTATGATTTTAAGGAATGCCATCAAAACAATATATCCCTTATATTATTCTTTAGAAGCAAATCTCTCATTTCAGTATTAGCTTCTACCAGAGATAGGTGTCATGCTCTCAGTCACTCTCACTGTTCACCCCTTCTCTTATTTCCATGATTATTTGACCTCCCAACTGTTTCAAATAATTCTCCTATCAAGATCAAAAACTTGAGGCAGCCAAGCACATTTTGACACTGCCTTTGAGCTGTGCTGAAGAAAGATTTATTTGCAAAAGCAAATCCAAAACTGCTTTCAGGGAAGTATTTTACAGAGTAGCTTCGTCATCATCTTTTGTTGTGTTCAAACAGCTATTTCAGTAAAATTTTGTTTCATAAGTGCCTTAAAAAACTCTCAGTAAATCACGCTAAATTGAAATTATAGCTAAGTCAATAAAGTCTTGAACTCATGGAAAAAGAAAATGAGAATTGTGCATGTGACAACTTTAACTATGCCAAGACCTCAACAGCAACAGAAGTCTTGTCCATCAATGCTCCAATTAAAAACACAACTAAGAAAACACAACTCAACATTTTCAGTATCACCCAATTTGATGATGTCTTCCATGGGATTCAGAATTCATTTCTCTATTTAAACAACATATTTCACAAGTAATGAAATTCCAAAGATCCACAGACACAGCCAAGGACCAGTTATGCGAAGTTCAACAACTGCAGGAGTTTCTCCTGAGGTTTACTGCTATAAACCATGTCATTATCGTCAATAATACCAAAAGCTGGAACTTTTAATAAAAGAAGAAAATGAAACTTCTCACTTTTTCTGGCAAACCCAATAGCAACCTTACTAAATTATTCTGGCTTGAGATGGTGGTCAGAGTTCCCATGAATAAAAGGATGCAGCTTACAACAGAGCACAATGCCCAGTGATGAAAAGCAGTATGTGAAGAATAAGTTATCAGAAATTAGGGACAAACCTATCTTTAGGTGATTTCAAGACAAGAAGTAATTTTAATTTGAATTAGAATTATTTTAATATCACTGAATACAAAATCAGCCCTAGAAGATAAAAGGGCTTTGTTCAGGGCAACATTAATGCAGAATATCTCTCTTCCTTCAAGGAATGAGAAAACCTATATAGTTTTTTATAAATTATGTTGTCTGCTTCAGTTCTTATGGATTTTCAGAGCACACATTAGTTTTGATGTTTTTTGGGCTTGTTGTCATTTCCCCCTTAACCATTTTCTCCTCCCTGGTGCATAATTAAGCATTTCCCTCAGACTATGTTGTAAATTAGATTTTTACTTGAGCCATTCTTAGCTATAAAACAGGAATGAATCTGGGATTTTACCAACAGCTAATTTACATTTTGCCATCTTCAGAAGAGACACAGCCTGGAGGAGGCCACTGCACTGCTCATAATGCTTTTCTCAGAGCTCATCCGAAGGGCTCAGAAAGCTGCAGCCTCCTCAAAAGAATTCACAGGGATGCTGTGGTGTGGGTGGAGAAAGGAAGAAGAATCAGAAGAACTTTTGATGATAAGCTAACAAATAGTGGGTGTGCCAGAGCATGGACTTGTGAACTATTTACTTTATAAGAGAACTGTAACAAGTAAATCCAGGGGACAAAAAGGCAAATTCTGAGAAACCAAGTCAGTTTTCCATGGTATATTTGATATTTGGCAAGCAAACAATCCCAAGAAAGGCTCTAAAACACAGAGAATTCCTCCTGATGTATCTTTACTATAAGAAAAACATTTCCATGGCCTGTTCTTCCCATAGTCCCAAAAGTTATCCACGAGCAGGTCAAATTATTCTTTCAGGGAGAGGACAAGAAACAAAGGCACTTCCTCTGTTCTGCATTACTAATTAGCTCCAACTTGGGGGGTGGAAGTTAGCGTAGTTTGGCAATGCAGAAACGTTCTGACAAAATATTCATTGAGGCAAGCTGTGCAAATGCTGCTGCCAGCCCGCAGACAATGGCTCCATTGTTCTGCACAGCGTTGATTTGGGAGCAATCTCAGAGGATCCCGCAAGGAATAAAAGGTAACATTTTTGCAAATTCAGCTCACTTTCTCTGCTTTAAGGGTGGCTTTTCTTTTTAGGAAAAAATGTTGAGCTGTGCTTAGTGCCCAGGCTCTGTTATTGTAGGCAATTGCTGCTTTCCCAATTTACTGTATGCTAATCTCAATCTAACGACCTAATTCAACCAGATAAAGCAAAGAAACATGCCCTTGATCGTGTTCAAAAAGACTTGAATGAGGAATGAAGGTGAGAAACACGTGATGCTGAGTTATGGTATTAAGTGCTTAGAGATGCCTTGTGGAAAGCTCTCCCCCTTCCCCCTTAATCCCAGGCTTTCAGCAGAGCCCACCAGGCCAGGGCGGTTTGAGGCACACAAGGGAGGGAGGGGGCACTGAGACAGGTCCCTCACTGGAGAGCAGCACCAAGAGCCTGTTAGCAACCCAGGACAGGATTATTGCACATCCATAGTCTTTGTTCTAACAAACCTGCAAGAACTAGGCCTTTTGGTATCATAGAGAAATTGTATTTGGAACTTTGCCTTTCAGGCCCCAACTGCCAGAGAAAAACCCACATTATTTCTTCAGCTGCCTCTCATCAATAATTTATTGGCATAATAAATCACACTACCCTTATCTAAACATCTTTAGTCTACTGGAAAGGAATCACTGTAGATTTACAGTCTCAAAAATAGTAAAGTTAGACATATAAATTCTTCCAGAATAATGCAAGTTCATCTGCTCAACCCAGCAGCACAATATCTACTTTTATACAGGACCTTAAAGAGATCCAGAATGAGCCACAAAGCAAATAATCAAACCTCAGCAAGGCTATGAGCAGCATTCATTGGAGAGAAGGGAGGAAGAGAGGGGACAGGGATGCACTGCAAACTACAACAGTGTCCATGCAGTGCGTACTTGTTCACAAGGCTTTATGGTCAACCAACAAATTCCCTTCCAGCAATTCTGCAGCCCTCAACCTCTTCTGTTTGCTTCCAGTTTCATTTCTCTTACTCATCTTTTCTCCACCTGTTCTTCCAGGCTGCCTCTCTCTTCTTTTACATATTTCCACAAAGTAAAACACACAGATGCTCAACAGTTCAAATACAGAGATTTCCCCCAAGACACTTCACACTGGGTGAGCAACTTCTTGATAATTTTATGGTTTTGAGTGACTGAGTCTAGATCCCAGAGCATATGTATTGCCTGTCAGGTTCAAGCTCCCAGGAGTTTCCAGTCACAGGGCTGCTGGAACCGGCAATCCTGCACAGGATCATCTGCAATGTCTGGCACAGCTGCCAAAGGGAATTGTCCCACACGGTTGCTGCAGGGGCTGCATCAGCCTCCTCAAGTTTCTGTGCTGTGATTCCTGATGAGCACAGAACTGCCTTCAGTCAGCTGAGCAATTTACACAATGTAAAACAGGGTAGAAAACCACATAAACACAAAATCAGTTCCATGCACAGAAACATCCCATAGGGTTAGCTTTGGGCCAAAGAGTGTTCTTCTGAAAGTGTCCTATCTATCAGATCTAGCATGAATCAGTTGTTTGCATTAATAATTAACACTCTTAACTGGTGAGAGAAGGCTGCTGAGCCTTATTGATGTTATTTTTTAATCTAGGAACAGTATTCCAAAGTTTGAAAATAATGTATAGATGATATTTTTTAAATACTCAAACATATTTCTTGTCATGCTTTTACACGTACTCACAAAGGAAACAGAACCAGGTACTGTCCTGACTTCAGTCTTTGTCTTGCATAAATACACACACACGTGAGATTTTTTTAAAATTTACTCGTAGCTCTAGTGCTACCAGCCTCCATGTTAGACTGCATTTACTTACATCAAACATTTCTCCCTTCAGTGGTGGGGAAATAACTACAAAGGCAAAACTCCCAGTAATGAGTCCTCCAAGCACATGCTGAAACAAGTGACTTCTATCTCCAAATTCTCCTCTTGTGAGCAGGATTAACAGCTCAGATCCTAAGACTTATATGCACCATACATCCTATTTTACAACTAAATGCTTCCCCCTTTGGAATCAGCCCCATGTTCCAACAACTCCACAGTGTAGTTAAGTGGGGGAAAAAAAAGAAAAAAGTAACCTTGACTATGACTGACAATTTAATGTGGGATTATGACTTGCAGTGCTTATTCTGCTGTTATTCACTGGCTCAGATTTGGCTGAAAAGCAATTCCCCAAAAGGTCCAAACATAAGAGGTCTCTTGTAGAGTCCTTTGGGCCATGACAAATGGAACGTGGATATTTCAGTCAAACCTACTTCTGGCTAACAAATTATTTTTGTTGAATTATCCAAAAGTCTTATTCTAGAAGGAGTCTATGGTCCTAAAAAAAAGCTGGAAAATCCTTTTTTCTGAAGGAGTTTTTCCAGCAATTATACCTGTTCTAAAATACATTCAGCCCTTCAAAACAGTCACATGAATTGTCTTCCAGAAAACAGCACTTTTACACACCAACAATTGCCTGTACATTTCCTTGAAATTTTTCAGCTGATTAATACACAAAGGTTACAGCAAGCACAACAGCTCTTCAGCTAATGTCCTTAGCTTGAAGTCTACACTAATTTTGTGAAGCCTAACGTGCAGACCTTGTGCCCAAATGCTTTCCAACTTTCTTCCAGCTGGATCAGATGTTCCAATAAAATACATCATTTCAACCTATAAATCTTGTCTTTTATGCCTAAATAAATGCAGGATGCCAGACCTACCAGGGTAAGGATTACCCAATTTATATTTTTAAATATGAAAATCAATACACTAAGGATGCCAGAACTGCAAGTCGGAAGCACAACAATTTTAAACAGCAAGTGGGGGGGGGAGAAAAAAGCCTCCAAGACTGTGTTACCAGCCTTTTGACACATTTCTAGCAAAGCAGCAACTTGAAAATATTTGCCCTTAAATTAAGAAGTACAGTTTGTTAAAAACCTGTGCTCCCAATCATAGCTCAGATATTTAGTGTGGTTTTTTCCTACCCTCAATCTCCTCTTTTGTTGCTCCCCAAATCGGTTCCTCCAAAAGCAGAAATGCAAATGGATGCAAGACGTAGCAGGCACACTGTTTCAAGTGTCAGAAGAAAACTTTGGTGTGAATAATGTTGAGGGCATCTGGGTTATAACATACTCTGTCTGCTAACATGTGTTAAAGACAGGGAAAAATTAACAGTGCAAATCTCAAAGTAGATCTGAGCAGCCCATGGTACAAAAAAGCCCAATACCTGGGATCTGCTTGTCATCATAACTCCCATTATCCTTATCAGTAATTCACCAGTACAGGGACCTTAAAGATAAAAATTCCTCATTAAACATACTGCTTATTTTGTGGTATCTGCAATGTCACAAGTTGGTTATAAAGTTCCCCTGTGAACTGAGACACCTTCAAGGCTGAGGCAACTCTTTTACCTACAGGTTGCCAGTGTCCTGAAATTACCCCTCCAGCCTTCTGTCCTGCTACCTCTGCCCTACCAGATTAAAGAGGACTAAACTTTCACTGGACACTGCCCTTACCTAAACACATGTCTAAAGACACAGGCAGCTCACCTGAGGCTGTTAGTACAGTGTATGGTGCAATAAACTCATCACCTTCCCACTCCTTCACCGCCATGAGGCCTCTTGGTACCAAGATAACAAGGTTCAAATTAACTTATACTGATAGAGCATTTGCAACACAGAAAGAAATTATAACCCCTGATACCTAATAATAGTATCCAAAAAGCACACTGCACCTTTTGGGATGAGAATGAAGAGAGAGAAAAAACTAATGAAAAGCAATTCCTTTTCACGACTAGAAGGCGGCCATTAGAACTCATGACAGTGAATGGGAGCAAACAATTGTTTTGCACTTTACTAGGTTTAAGGTGAGGGTTAGAGTCAAATATACTGGACCTCCATTAGGGCTAGAAAAGGCAAGCCAAAACAATCCCAGCAGGGCATCAAATCTGTAGGGCATGCTGATCCTACAGACTTCTGATCTGGACCAGCCATGGTATTGGGCTGGGTTCAGGGTGAAGGCTGAGATTAGGGTTAGGGTTTAGAGAGTTCAGTATCCTACGGGTCTGGAAGCAGGGACCTGGTGCTGCAGGCTGGGACCCACAAGAAACAGGCTCTTTTGACAGGCCTCCTGCAAGCTATCAGCACAATCTTTAACAGCACAGCTCGTGGGATGAGCCAGAACAAAACTTCTGCTTTATCTTATCACTCTACTTTGCTTTCCCAACACCTTGCCATTTCACAGGAGCTTGTGGGCCTCACCCCCTTGGGGAGAGGGCGTGAATTCCAGCACATAATGTGAAATATTACTATTGTAAAAAACTGTGAGGCCTTATTCAAGATGGTAAAAGCCCACAAAAAGAATAACCTTGGGAGAATCACTCTGGCATGCCTATTCCAGCACCAGTGTCCTTGGACCTGTAGGCTCTCTCAGTCTCTTTACCCTAACCATAATACCAACCCTGGCCCAACCCAAACACCATGGCTGGTTCATATCAGAAAGATGCAGGAGCAGTAAATGTCAATGTCCTGCCAGGACCACCTTGGCATGCTCATTCCTGCCCCAGTGCTCTTGGAGATGTAGGATATTTGACTGTCTCAATCCTAACCCTAATCCTGACCATAACACTAGCCCAAACCCAAGGCTGGTGCAGCTCAGAAAGCTGCAGGAGCAGCAATGCTGGGCCCTGCTGGGAGCATGCTGGCATGCCTATTCCTGCTCCAGCAGGAGTCAATTTGTGCTGCAGGCTCTGGGTGCCTTGGAAATGCCACTCCTTGGTGTGTAAGAAGTGTGCATTTAAAAAAAAAAAAAAAACCCAAAAAAAACCACCTGCTAAGCTTTGAAGAGAAGCAGCAGGCAAAGCTGTTACAATACATGCTTAATTCACAGCAGTGATTGCACTACAACACCACAAACTAAGGGAAGCCAGCAGGAGAAACCCCTACACACAGACATTTCTAGAAATGCTTTGAAAAATTTGGTTCTATATATTGCTCTGGACAATGCAGAGATGCTTAATTTTAATTACCATCAGGGCTCTGAGAGCACAGATGGATGCCTGTTAATTAAAGCTAGCAGAGTTCTGTGTAAATTCAAAGAATAAAACAAATAAATATTAGCCTTACAAGAACATTCAAAGTAAAAGACAGTAATGAGTTTTGGAAGCAAGGAAGGAAATTGTTGTCAGTGGAAAACAGCCAGCAAAGATAATAGATCTCTACTTGCAGCTGACCATCACTAACAACTCTGTCTTATCAGGAAGCAACTTGTCAGGCAAATCAAATCTGCAGATTAGAGGCACTGCCAAAAGCCAGGCAGATATAATACAGGTATATTATATACAGACCAGTTTAGTCAGGTGTTGTCCAAAATCCAGTGGCAACAGAAGTAGTAATGCAAGTTAGCTCTGAGGCAGAAACAGGAAATAAAAATAAATTTTAAAAAATCTAGTCAACATGCATGAAACCAGAATAAGCAACTAAAGATTACCAAGAAAGATCGCTGCTATGTTTTCCGTAAAAAGGCTAAAATGGGAACAATGGAACATTAGACATTTCGATCAGTCCCCACTATCAATAGCCTCTGCTAAATTTCAACAACTGAGATCTGCATCCTTTTATAGTTAATTTAGGACTCTAGAAGGGAAAAGTTCATAGCCCCAAATACTTAAGTGTTTCAAAAATATGAAACAAGGAATATTAAAGTGGGACAACTTTTACAGACACTGCTGCACGATTTCTTTTTGACACTGGAAACAAGGACATCAACTCCAAGGATGGATTCTTGCTAGAGTCAGTATCTGCACTCATCAGCACGTCTCCTAAAAGAGGTCAGCAAATAGCCTCAGCCTGTAGTTAATGTCAATAAACACAAGCCTAAAATGAACCAAAATCTTCACAATATCACACCTCCAACTTGGCAACAGACTCAAGATGTCACTCCACAAACTGCTCTGGCATTCAACGTGTCAGTGGAGTCCCACAGCAGCCCCTCAGTTTTGTCTTTTGGTAGATTTTGCAAGAAAAGATCATGCTGTTCACAGTACAAGCCCAAGCAAAACCCTCCCTTCAACACTGCCTTTTTCTGAGCACAGGTGTGACAACTGCAACTGAACTGTGTTACAGGATCTGCTTCTGAAGAGAAATAAGCCAGGGAAGATGTACAGAAATAGATGCATGAATGAAATAAGCTTCCAGAAAAAGCCAACAGCAACAGACCAGTCTTGACAGGGAGCATTAATCACTTCCTTAAAACACAAAACCTGGGTAAGTGGCAATAGTTTGTATGGTAAAGACAAAAGATTTTCCAGGTGAGCAATCCTAGTTACAGGCAGGACAAGAAAAACAAGCAGAGTTACAAATAACGTGGGTGATAATCTACATTACTGATAAAAATGAACTGCATATTTATATTATTATGTACACTATATCTTTATAGTATTTATAATATAAATAAAGGTATAAATAATATTCATTACTTAGTCTACAGATTCTACCAAGCTATTTAGCAATAATGCCTCATCCTCCTTTAAAGCATTTGTTTGGTTTTCTTATCTACAAGAAACCAACTATGGTAGGACTGAGATGCAATATCATGCCAGTGTCCTCAGAAGCATTAAAAAACCCCAAAATATCAGCTGCAGCATCTTGAAATGTTACCATAGATCAACTATGCAAAACTAAGCTCAAGTATGGCTATTTTAAGTATAGAAACTCTTGAGGTACAGAAACAAGGCTGAGTAATCACATATAGAAAGTACCCTTAAGAAAAAAAAAAACTGATATTGATGCAGTAATTTATTCCAGTAGCTCAAACATTATAGAGAGACTTTGAAAGCCAGCACTGTTCCTACTGATCTTGCCCATAAACATCCTCTTCAGCTTGTGTTAAAACTTGTCTACTGCAGAAAGAGAGGAAGATATCAGTAAAAGAAAGCATGAAACACCACAGATGGTAAAATAGATTTTGAAGAGAAATCAGTCTCCTCCAGTTCTGGAAAGAGTATAGACCCCTGAGTGCAGCCTTCTCTTCAGCGAGCAGGAGGGCAGGCTTGCAGAGGCAGAGCAGGTGCCAGTGCTGCTGTGCTGTCCCTGGGACCCTCCTGGCTGGCACGTGCTAAAGGCTTCTGGACAGCTGCCATTGCTGCTCTTCCACCTCTCTGAACAGAGCTGAACTTGTGCATTTGATCTTAACATCAGATTTTTGAAATGTGAATGTAGAAAAGCAGCCAAATAACTCACAAAAAGTCCAACACCAGGAAGACTGAAAGCCTACTAATTTCTCCACTATTAAAGCACAATTTAAGAAATTTCCATACATAGCATTTGTAGATTGTTTTTTCTCAGCAGTTTTCAATAATGTACATACTGCTGTTACACAGTAAAGACTACTACCTCCACACATTATTTGCCAAATATTAATTATTCTGTCTTTTAAATATACTTCTTATAGAAATTATTTATAATTGCTTCATCCTGTGACACTGCAGAGCTGTACAAGTCATCAGTTTCAGCTGCATCTTTGTGAAACTATTTTGATTGTGCTCCCAAATCTCAGGACTAAATGCTCCAAATAAAGGATTGGCACCTTATTGGTTCTCACCTTTGACTCAATCTGAAGCCCTGTTGAGGTTGGCTTCCAAATTTCAGCCATTAACAAAGACAAAGTATTTTATTATCCTGCCTTGTCATTCTCCCCATGACCTTTTAACCACTAACAAGTGGGAGAGCCCTGACAAACTCAGAGAGATGTTACAGATGCTGGGATAAGAATTACTCCAGGCAGCGCAGCCTGGAAGATGTGGGTGCTTCACTCCTGGGGGGATGATTACATTTTTGGGAGTGCCATACGCAGTCCTTGAAGCAGGAGCTAATGACCACTTCAATCTGAATGCTCTAATTAGGGGCTCATAAAGCCAAGGTCTTTCTTGCCCACCCTTTCCTGAGCCTCATCCCAGCAGTAAGAGCTAGATTGGAGATAGGCCATGACTTTACCCCTCCACTAGCACTGACAGCAAGGAATATCTATGGCCAAGAAAGGAATCAACCTCCACGGCACTCCAACAGCTTGGCCATCTTACCAAGTACGGCCTGGGAGCACTGCTCAGCATCCCTGCCAGCAGAAAGAGCACCTGCACAATGTGCACCCCAGTGTGGCTCCCAGGACAGGCAGGTGTGTCAGGCACAGCCCTGCCCCACCATTTCCACAGGTTAGCAGTGGCAGCTCCTGTTCAGTCTGCTGGAGCACCGTGCATCTTGCCCTTCATGCCCACAGTGGAGCAGTTAGAGACCGTCACACACAGCCTCCATTTCAGGGCCAGCTCCCCAGCACACTCCTGGTGCCAGGGACCCAAACACAGCACTGTAGCAGCCCACGTATGAAGGGACAGCATCTGAAGGTGCCATTTGACAGTTCCCAGTTTCAATGTCAGGCTTGTTTGACAGGCTGCCAGCCCTGCCTGTGTCCCAGCCCCTTCCCCTGCACCCACACCTCCTGCCTGCCAGCCCTGTGACCGCTGCTCACGAGACTGGTGACATAATCCAGGTTCAAAGCAGATTATTTTTAACTCGGCCCCCCACTCACTCATCTGATTTACAGCAGAATATTACAACACTTGTATACACACAGTTCGTGGGGCAGGGAGCCACAGGCAGCACAAGCAGAGAGGAGGAGCTGGAGGTGCAGGAAATTAAGGTTACAGCAGAGGCCAAGAGCTGTGGCTTCAGAGGTGGTCAAGTGCCACATCCTGTCCTTTCTCTCCCCAAGATACAGGACACTTTCTTCTAATTAACCAGCAACCAGAAATTAAATTTACATACGTCTGCCTATTTCTACTGAGTTCCTTTGCAAGTCAGCAATTAGTTCAAGTAATCCATTAATTCTAAGCCATGAATCCTCAAGGTCCAGAAACAGCTTCTAAGAACTCTAAAGGAAGAAACTAAGGTCATGCATTTTTAGATTTAATCAAGAATAAATTTACTGGTCACAGGTCCATATCTGCACTAACATTTGGTTTGGGATCAACAAACAGACAGGGTTTAGACCCACTGTTTTGAAGAAAAAAACACCCAAGATCTGTACTAGCAATAAACTGGATTGCAGATTTGCCTTATCTGCTGACATCTCTAGCTTTCTAATGTCAGTCTTTAAACTGCTTGCATGTTTAAATAGTTCTCCTCTTTTCTGTTCACGCTACAGTTTCATTTTCCTCACACAACTCTTAACTTTCTTGCTGATTCGGGCTGTGGAGCACAGTGTCCATGCACCTCACAAACTGGCTGGACATAAACACTGGGGATCACATCAGGGCTCCTGGAGTCACTTGTAATTTAGCCATTTGACACATCTGAACAACCAAGCTAAAAGCAGTGATTCAGAGAATGTGAGCTCCCCTGCACAGAAGAGCAGTTTGGATTTTGGCCATTCATTGCTCTAAACCAAGCAGGAGACACGGCTCTCCCTGCTAGTTAGAGACATTCATCAGGTTACCCAACAGTTCCACACTTTACAGCATCTTCCTAAACTCCTTGAACACAGCAGCACCACACCAAGACAGACAGTGGCTTGAACTATGTGACTTAGATTCCAAATGAGCCACAACAAAAGCTGAATGAACCTGCTCACATCCCAGCTTCATTCTCCTCCATGTCTGCATTCCAGATTCATGGCTACACCAAGTACCTGTCCATGCACACATTTGAGAAGGAAAAAAGACTACAGCCACTTCACACTGTCAGAGCAGTGTTTGAGGCCACATTAAGTAAGGCCAAATTCAGATCAATTTCTTAAATAGCTCACCCCTACCCTATGGGGTAATCCCTCTGCACAGCACACCAGCCAGCAGCACAGGGAGCTCTGCAGCTCTCAGGTACCCCCTTGCCAAGGACAGGAGAAGCCAGAAGGCAACACATCTGGCAGAGTTTTGCCAGGAAAAGAAAGGCTGCTTCAGTGAAAGAAAGGCTCAAAAATGGTAGATAACAGGCCAGAGAAGGGATTGTACCCAACCCTAATGTGGATGAACAGAAACCAGGTGCTGCAAGCTAGTACTTAATGCTCAGAATTTCAGCCAAAATTTCTAATCCAGTGCTAATGATTTGAAAAAGCACAGATGCCCATTGCTGTGTACCAGCCTGAGGACACTGTTTGCACAAGCAGAAGTTTAATCTCAAAAAATAAATATGAGCAAAGAGAAATATTCCTGTTTACCAATTAAAAGATCATTTACATAACTACCATCTGCAGTCCCTCCACCCCCCAATTAAAATGAATAAAGAGACCCTTTTTCCCTCTGTCCCTCTGTGCACAGTCGATGTGCCTTTAATAGCTGTTGCCTTTATCTTGTTTTGAGTCTGATATGAATGATCCTTCCTTAGCACTCTAAATCAGGCCTGACTATACTCTTGGATAGGATTGTTTTTTCCCAATTATATCCATTACTGTTAGTCATCTGCTTCTTTCACTTATTCTGGATCTTGTCATGTGCCCTTAACATAAATGGAGTTTTGCCATTGATTTCAGCAACAATAAAGTGGGAAAAAGCATTAGTCACAACACAGCATGACAGCACCAAATCATAAGGGCCAATACAAATGCTCCTTGAGTCTAATTTATTTCTCATTACAGTGATGGCACCAGAAACTCGGGCCCTTCCTCCTCCCCTCCTTGCAAGTAGCTCTGCAATGAGAAACTAAACACTGCATAAGGTCCATCAGCAAAGTGCCAAAGGATCATTCTGGGGGATGGTGCAGATGAGGCATTCCCTGTAAGAAAGCAGTGAGAACCCCCTCTCCAGTGCACCAGCGTCAGGCACTGTGCAAGCTTTCTGCTCCAGCTCCGCTCTAACACACTCATCTGCATTTTCCTCTTAAAAAAGGAAATCCATCTAACTTGCAGATTTTCAGATGCCTAAAGTCAGAAAGTTCATATTTGCTGACTTCAGACCTCTTTTTTTGAAATTGTAGCCAAAGGAGAGACTTGGCAAGGTACACACAAACAGGGTGCTACTGCTACATAATACACAAGCATTATACACACACAAACAGTAAGTTACTGCTATAGAATGCATAAGCTCACACATTGCACTGTACTTTTGTGGGATTAACTGTTGCAAAAGGCATTGCCAAAAGCAGTCAAGCCAGTCATGTAGTCTGTACTCTAACTTCTAGAGCAGGATTCAGCAGCACAAGTCCAATGCAAATACCTACATATATATTGTTCTGTCCCAATCAAAATGTAGATGACTACATGATTTCAATCACTAAAAATACTTAAAACTTCTTGAGATGGGAATTCAACCCATAAATTCTTTTCCTTCTGCAGATTTAAGAGTATTTCAGCATAAAACACTTCACTACATATTTGCTCTGAACAGTATTTTGTGGGCCCCATTTGAAAGCAGTCAGGCTGAGGCAGTAGAGTTGACAGACTACCTAGTCCATTCTAAGTCAAATATCAATGAAAATTTTCCCTGAAGCTTAAGTTTCACACTAGGTACATCAGAGGTTTATCCAGATATTCGTGTTGAAAAAAACAATTTCCTAGTTAAGGCAATTATTGATAAGTTCTACAAAAGTAACTCTGGTGTTTCTGCCTTGGTAGTTTCAGATATTCTTGGAATCAAAGATATTTCAGTGATAGTTATTCATATTGCTTTTCATCTACAAATATATGTCATGAATAAAAGTAACAATATTCACAAAATAGGTACAGACTCCTATTCAACAATCACAAGAAGAGTACAAAGAAGCCTTATTTCATTGGGTTTTAAAAATGAAGTTCCAATGACTTCACACAAAAACACTGTGGTACAAAAAAGCAGCAGACTCAATGCCAAGGCAGATACATAGAAAAAAGATTAAATCTAGGGACAAAACGTTAAAATTTGATTACTTGAAATACTCCTATACTAAATACCAGATTTAGAAAATAAAAATACACAAAATTTTAAAAGTGTCCCTTCTTAAGCATTAACTATTCTAAGTTGTAACTTCAAGAACCTTGTATCAAGAAACTTTGGGATGGTATCTGTGAAATAGATTCCAGAGAGCAAAGCTTCTTCTATGCAAATTGGCTGATCCCAAGAGCTTTTTAAATTAGCTATTAAAATCATGCATTTTTAAAATGCATTCCAGTAACACATTTGATCATCACTTTTGTACTAAAACAAGGTACCACATTTCGGGCTTACATTGGGAGTTTTCTAGAAAATAAGGGCAATGCTTTTCAAAGAAAGATTTCCAGCCAGCTAGTCTTGGATTTGGCATGGTTATGAATCTGATGAGCTTCATTCAGAAATATTCATCCTTCACTGAACTGAAAAGGCCATTCATTTTTCAGCCCCATTAAATAACCAGCTGATTTTGTTATATGACCTACTGAACATTTATGCTTCCCATCAGAAGAGCTAAACTTGTCATTGCAATAGAGGTAGTCAGTAAAAATCAGACACATTGTCTAATGAGTTAGTGCACACCCATTGCAGCTGATGCCCTGCCTACCATTGCACACACTGAAATGCAAAGCATTTTGTGCAGAATCTATTTAAGAACATAATACACAATCAAATCTCAATCCTGATTCAGGGCAATAATGACAGCATTCATCCAATCTATCTGCACATTAAAGAATCTTTTCAAGATTTTAACAGTGAAGAGTCATGGCCCCACAGGGAAACACCTCAGCAGGCATATTCCAATACCAAACCCCAAGCCTCTCTGTTCACATGCCAAAAATCAGGTATGTGCAGAGAAAAAAGGGGTTTGGAGGGAACGAGGGCTGGGCTGCCTCTGCCCTGTCTGAGGCTGATTTCCTGCTTTCCTTCAGGGACTCCAGAATGAGTATTGCCTCTGTTGGATGAACAGATTTTCCATCACCAGAGCCAGCCTGAGCTGGCACTGAGGTGACTGCCAGGGCCATCACTTAACTGGATAAGGCTGTGATCCATTACTGAAACAAATATTGCAAGGGAACTTGATGGATCAGCTGTTTAGCTTGTTGCTTCCACTTCCCAAGCAGCTGCAGCTCTTCCCAAACTCAGTGTATTGATTTCCTGACAACAAATGTTTCTACAGTGAAACCATGATGAAACAGCAGATAAGAAAGCAAGAGTGCCAGATCAGCAACACCAATTCCCATAACACCTTAGAAATAATAAGAGTGTTTGGAAGCCAACTGCTCTTATAAAAATAAATAAATAAACTATTTATGGAAATACAGGGCAAAATCCTGCTTCCCTTTTACATGAAGGACCATAGTGTCATTGTATGAGGTCACACTAAATTCCTGCTAGGACCAGAAGTGTTCCTGTGACCTTAAAAGCTCCAAATTAGGAAATTTGTAAACACCATCCTTGCTGCCAGGGCACAGACTGCTGTAAAGCTGTATGTGAGAATGCCTGTGAAACAACTGCCTGCCAGAGATGTTGCTAGGATGTGGCACAGCTCCAGCCGGGTCCCAGCAGGGGCTGGGGCACCCACAGCTCTGTACTGGCTGCAGAGCAAAGCCTGCAGCTCACAGGGGCACCCAGGGCAGCATGAAGGGACTGAGGAAGCCGAACCCCAGGAACAAGGCAAGGCTAAAGCAAAATTCAACACACCTGGAAGCAATTATTAGGTATTTCAATTCACTTTTAGGGCAGGGGAGGACACACTTCAAACACTGCTCAGCCTAACAGAAGGGAAGAAGCATTGTTACAAGGCAACGTGCTTTATTAAAACAAGATGATCCATCTATACAAAAAGTATATTTGCACCTCTTCACCTAGCCTCTCCTGTAAATCTATACTCTGTCATCCATACCTCAGCTCCCAGTCCTACTTTTCAGAAATTCATTTTGAGTCTGCTGCCTAATAAGCTCTTTCCATTAGGTGTAGAAATCAAACTTATCTCCATTCTCATTCTTCAGATACCATGTCTGCAGTGGCCTGCTCATGCACCACTTGTTCCCTAAATGCTGCACATTAGCATAGAAATGCTTCCTCTAAATTACCTTACTTCCTTTTTTTTACTTAAGAGGGGTTTATGTGAAAATTAAATGTCTATGAGTTAAGACCATATTCTAATCCAAATGCAATAATACTTTTTACTGAGGATAGGTTTTTAAATTAAGAATATGTTACATCAATGAACTAAATTTACCCCTATGTCTAACCATGGCCTGATCCTCCAGCCACTGAGCAACCTCTTGTACCACTGGCCCTGCCCCTGAATGTGTTCATCACACAGACCAAGCCTGGATAATTGGAATGCAAATATATGCACAATTAGCAGCATCGTTGCACCATTTTAAAAACCTTCTGAAAACACATTCTTAAGTGATTCACTGCATTTTTATGGCTTTTTTCTCACAGCCATTGGCTCAAAAACCTTGGTAATTCTCAGGGTATCAGGAGAGAAACCAAGAGCTCATGGACACAGGCTCCCTATCAGGTGCAGAGCCCTGTAGGTTGCTCACAGCTCTTTTAAGTCCTAATTACCCCAATCTAGGGTTGTCAGAAACCCCTAGAACTGTCCAGGAGCAGCATGACCTATTCTACCCACCCTCACCACAACCTTCCTCTGCAGAGAAGCTTCACTTGGAAAGAAACATCACACATGAGCTCTGGGCTGCCTCTCCCAGGCCACACTGCCACTGGAAGAGCTCAGATTTTAAGGCTAAGTACATGAACAATGAAGGGGAATAGATCTGCATCTGTGATGTATCCAGTGGCCTGAAAAATAGAGTTCTGTACATACATAATGATGCCAGTGTGCTGTGGTTTTGTCACTACTACAATCCAGTAAATGCCAGCGATACATTGCTTTCATTGAAGTACCAGAAAGCCAAGTTAGAAACAGTAATAGCTTTGTATAAGGAGGTATTTACTGTTTGGGTTAGAATAACCATATGTCAAACAAACTTTTTAGACAATAACATGGTCTGCTGTGCCAAACATGTTATCATCTCCTCACTGCCACACTTGTTCATCAGTCCCCAGAGTGCCCAGCACAGCCTTGTACCAAAGGATGCCAGCACATTCTCTAACAGCCAGGGTGCCTACAGGAAGTTTATTCACCATCTGGATATTTTGGGATACCCCCTCTTCTCCCTCCAAGGCCACCCATTTAACGTGGAAGCAGAATACCCATCACCAGAAGCCTGCAAAGTGACCCCTTAACACAAGTCAGAGAAGAAGTAAGAACAGTGGAATCTTGATTTAGCTTCAGTAACCTAATGCAGAAGCACTGCTGGGAATGCTTGAAATAATTGTCTTAATTACAGAAGTACTAAATAAATAGTTATGAGGGATTTTTTTAAAACACAAACCATTTTAAATGCATCATCTTCCTGTGCATTCAGCTACCCTCTCTCTAAAATTATGTTTAGATTTTTCATTTCTTCTATTTGGCCTTTGTGTGTTTTTAGCATCAACAGGGATAAACTCAGCAGCTACCCAAAAGGCTGCTACATGATGCCTGTAGACCTAAGGCAAGAAAATCCAAGGCTTACATATGAGAATAATTTATGTCTATTGTTCTAACCAGGGGTTATTGTTTTCACCAGGGGTTATATTGTATAGGGACACACATTCATGGTGCTCAGAGCAGCCAACAGGACCCCAGCTGTAAGCTCACACACATTTTCTCAGCATCTCCTACACAGAGACTGATAAGTGAAAATGAGGAGCCATTATGAGTTGCTGTGCCAAGACCTGAAGCCTGCAGTGAGCAAAAGTCCATTGATTTCTTGATATTATTTCAGCAATCTAAGTATAGTTTACAGCTTGCACCACCATCAAAGCCAGCAATTGTGAAATGCTAAACTTCCAAATAATTCTTTGTTCAAATAGACATAGCAAAGATAAATGGCTGGGTACTACTCAGAGCAAAGCACTTACCCAAATTATTCATTATGAAAGGACTAATTAAGCAACAGGGAGCCTGATCACTGTTGTGAATGACACTGGAGCGAGACAAAAGCTCACCTGTGGAGGTGAGCGGTCAGGAGAGGCACGTCCATTTCAGAAAGAAGACAAAGAGAAATAGACATATTCTGTAATTCATCTGTGACTGCAGCCATGGGGCAGGACCAGTAGATACACTAAAGGACTCCACATTGAAATCCAACAAGACATGTAAATGACAAGGAAATGTACAAATTTCTTTCTGGCAGTACACGTGCACAAGAAACCATCAACTCTGAAGCCTCTCCTCATGTGTAGGTGATTTGCCTGAGCATTCTGTCCCTGAAGAGGTAGGCACAGGCAGGAGTGCCCAGAGCACAGCAGACGGTGCCCGTGGGGATACAGCAGTACCAGGGTGATGTGCCACTCTCCATGGCACAGACAGGAGCCAAATGCCCTGACAGCAGCAGGGCACCCCCAGAGCCTGAGCCCCACAGCCACCAGCCCGGACAAAGAACACATTCACTTACAGCACCTCCCCAGCCGAGTTTTCAGCCCGGCTCGGCCTCGCTCATTCCCGCAGCCACCATGCAGAGCCCTGCTGCCACCAGCCATGGAGCTGGGGCTCATCTTCAGCACGGCCCCTCAGCCGCTGCTCCCGGGGCAGCTCCAGCCGACAGCCGAGCCTGGCTGAAGGGGTGTCCCAGCACCACCCCTGCCACCCTCACAGCGCCGCCGCCCCGCCATGGCTCACCTCCATCGGATCCATCGCCCCCTCGGTGGGGCCCGCACGCTGCCCGGCCGCCCGCGCCTCTCTTCAGCGGCATTCCCTGCTCCAGGGCTCTCGAGAGCCTCCTTAGTCCCGGCTGGTGCTCTTCCATGTGCTTTATCAACTCTTTACACTGAAACGTCCCCGAGCACAGCAGCCCCACCACCTCTCCCTGTTGGAAAATATCCCGATTTTCCTGCTGCTTCGGCAGCATCCCCACAGCCCAAGCACAGCGAGCCTTCAGCTCCCAAAAGGGCTTTAGCTCGGGCAGCTTCCAGCAGGTTCCATGGGCCCGCAGGCACTCCGAACCTGCAGCAGCCCTTCCCATCAAAGATGCTTCTGGCAAAGCCCCACCATCCCCAGGAGCGGCTCCCCTCTTGCATTTATCCTCCCTGGAGAGCTCCCGCCCCAGCCAGCTACCCCAGTGAGGCTGAGGGCACATGGCACAGAGCAGACCTCTGCTTCCATCAGGTTTTGCCAAGAGTCACCTGTCCGTGAGGGGAAGAGACCGAGCAGCACAATGCCCTAACCACTTTCAGGTGTGCCTTTTCGATACCAGGCTCATTAACATTCCTCATTAACACCTGTGGGGCACTACCGGCAGAAAGGCAGAGCTGCCTCTCAGGTGTGCCATCAGATACAACCAGATACAACATTCCCTATTTGAAATAAAATAAAAGGAGGGGGGCTCGTGTGTGTAAGTTGTGTCCTGGGATGAGGGTTCCTGGGTTAAAATAACACAGCAGGTATTCTCTGGGCAGTAGCTACAACACTTTAATACTGTGTATTTTTACCTCTGCTCAGCATGAAAGAACATGTAATTAGGGATCAGCTGTTAAACTCTTACAAAACCAAAGTGTTATGGTCAGCACGGGCTGCTGTGTGCTCATTCCTGGTGTGGTGGTTTGACCAGGAAGGAGTGGGAATTCTGGGAAGCTGTGGTCAAACCAATGAAGGTTTTGGGTTTGAGACTGGCACCCGGTGTAGCCAGTGGGGTTTGGACACACCTCCGAGAATACACAGGGGTTAAAAGCAGGGCACTGCCCTTGGCACGCTCTCTTGGGACGTCGCGGCGAAGAGGTCAGATCTCTCCCCCGTCCAGCCCAGCCGCTGCTGCTGGGCGGGGAAGGAGCAGCCATGCGGTAGGCCCGGGGCCTGGACAGAGATGGGGGTGAGAAAGTTCTCAAGGATGGAAGGGTGGCGGAGCCCCAAGAGACATCGAGACATCGGGCAGCCAGCCCCCCCCCCCCCCCCCAGGAGGGAGAGAGAGAGAGGAGAGCCGGCGTCTGAATGTGATGTGATAGCAGCCAGCCCGGGAGGAGAAGGGGGGAGGAAGAGTGCCCGGCCGGAGCGGCAGCGTGTGGGCAGCGTGTGTGGGAGTGCCACTCCGGGACAGATAGAGACTGAAAACTTTTAACACTTTCTTTCATGATTGGGGCCTTGCAAAAATGCTAATCCTCCTCGAAGCTGAATAAGAAGGGAGATAAGAGATGAGATGAGACAAGGACCTGGCCCGAAGAACGTAGAGATGATTGGATGGGGAGAGATGATTTGGAGTGGCCTTTTGGCTGGACTTTTCTTGTGGCCATGGACTCAGTTGTTCCTGTGACACAGACTGCATTTAGGGGGAGGCAGTGCCTCAAAACCAGGAGGGTTCATTCGTGAGGACCCCCCGGCCCCAGGGGGTTGGAAAAATATGGGGGGGACAGATGTCCCAAAGCAGAGACTGTGCCTTTTTGGAGTGAGACAAGGCATCCTTGAAAGACAACCCTAAAAGCAGCTCTGGTCCATGCCGTCAGTGGTGAGAGCACTGGGCATGGAAGGAAGATGTCACAAGCGGCAAAAGGACTTTTTCTGGGCGGTGCCGAAGTGACAAAGAAGCACACGGGGTTTCAGTGTGTTTCCAGGAGAAGCCTATGGAACAAGAAGGACTCCTTTCCTCTTCATGAACTGCAGTTTGAGTATACTAAAGTGTGGGGCCAAGGCTGGGCAGTTGATTTGGGAGAATGTATCGGATTGGGAAAGTCAGGGAGTGGGGAGGAGGAAAGTTTTTTTTGTAAGGTTTTCAATTTCTTTTTTTCTTTTCCTTATAGTCTTTCCCTATTTTCCTGTAGTTTAAGTAATAAAGTGTTCTTTATGTTTAAGTTAGAGCCTGTTTTGCTTATTCCTGGTCACATCTCACAGCAGACACCAGGGTGAGGCATTTTCATGGGGGGGCACTGGCTCTGTGCCAGGCTCAAACCATGACACCTGGAGAGGAGCAGAGAAGCACAAAGAACTCTTTTCCACCACTTACTCATTTCCACTGTACCTCTTGGAACCAGGTGTCCTCTCCCATCGACAGCTCTGGCAGTTTGTGGTGGAGCTGCAGCCAGTGAAGCAGGTGAAGATCACAGGCCCCAAACTCTGCTCTGGCAGCCAGACCTTTCTCACTGCCTCATGAGCTGCAGGACCCCCAGTGCCTCCAACCCCCCTGTATGGCACTCCAGGGTCTGATGTCACCATCACATCAGAGAACCATTTAGGTTCTAAAGACCTTTGTGATATCAAGCCCAACCATTAACCCAGCTCTAAGCCATGTCCCTGAGCACCACAGCCACCCATCTTGTCAATACCTCCAGAACTGGGGCCTCGGCCACTTCCCTGAGCAGTCTATGCCATTGCTTGGCAAGCCTTTCAAGGTGATGAAATGTTTCCAAATATCCAATCTAAACCTTCACTGGTGCCACTTGAGTCTGTTTCCTCATTTCCTATCGCTCGTTACTTTGGAAAAGAGAGGTCAAGGTCAAGATATAAGGGTGTTCTGAAGAACAAAACAAGTCACCACTCCATCAACTAAGTTAGTACATCTAAAAACACCAGCTGACTGAGTGTGCAAGGTGTCTGATTTTAGTAAACTGACTGAATAATTGAGATCTGAAGCGCTGATCCCAGACCAGTACAGCAAACATACAAAGGAACACCAGTGGCAAATAAGCAAGCGATGAAAGCTGCCAAAAAGTGATTCTCAAAGTTACATAAACACTAAATATGTCACTTTTCCATTTTATGTCTCCCATGATAAACTGTTATGAGACATGCACATGGCTTGAAACAGATAATTGTTGATAACCCTGACTGGTGGGAGAAGGAGCCATCTGGCAGATGGAAAACAAGAAGGTGCCAAGAATTTAGCAGACTAGGGGGCCTGTGAATTTATGCATAGAGGTCTGCAGAGAGGAATATTTAGACAAAAGTTCAGCAACTCTGTTTCTATCTATACACAAAACAAATTGGAACATCAAAACTATCCGAATAATTATGAAAATTATTCCTGTTTGAAATTCATCTTGAAACTGTGAGGAAAATCAGGGAATCTAAAACTGTGAACTTAGAAGTGAGGAATTCTTTCTGCACATCATGATTAATCACAAATGGTTACAGCACATAGCATCACATTTCTTCTTCTGTCCTTCAGGTTTCTATCCTCACTGCCTTTAACATGCAAATGGCTTTATTCATCCTCTCCTGACCTTGCTGCATGGTATCATTTGTTTCTTTCAGTTTTCCTTACCAGTATTTCTTTCTTCCTATAGCAGAGAAAGAGCAATGTCTGATAAGCCCCTTTTTGTATTCCTTTCCTTTCTTCTAAGTGAATTTCTTTTGCCTTTGCTCTCCTCTTTATCCCTCCTGGGTAGAACAAGGGATATTGCTGGATGCAGCATTCTAATTGTGAATCCCCATTTTTCCACTGAGATCACTGCTCATTAGCCACTCTGCTGCTGACCCTTTGCAACAGCTGAGCTGCAGCCAACGTTTCTTGCAGTTAAAGGGAAGTGAGGACATGACCCACGTCAGTAGTCACAGGCAAAACACAATATTAATAAATTTATGTAACATGTTTAGTGATTCTGGGGCTGGTTTTGCTGGAGCATCATGGATCACCACAAGGACCCCACAACACTGGGGCTCCCCAGGGAGATTGTGCAGTCTCTGTCCTTGCAGGTTTACAGGACGCACCAAGATAAAACCTGGAGCAGCCTAGTTTGATCTCATACGCTGACCCTGCTTCAAGCAATAGTTTGGACCAGAAACCCCCATAGGCCCCCTCAGTACAAATTTATGAGGCCATGACTTCCAGAGGCACCCTGAAATATAACTCCCACTGACTCCTGCATAATACTCCAACTCCAACGAAAATGGCACATGCAGATATTCTTCAAGATCACACTTAAAGCTTACTAGAATGTTCAGATTTCTTAATATTGTATCTGTAGAGCCCCTTCCAGTTAGCAACTTCCACTTCAGCTGCTGCTGGGACAAAAGTAGCTCAGCAGATCCTTTCTCGCTCAGGCTGCTTTGCTAATAACATTTAATTTGGGGAATTCCTGCAACCACATTTTCATCTTGTTTTTCAGCATGAAAGTCCTATTCCATTCAAATCCCAGAGAAGAGCTGTTATTTAGACACGTTAACAAAACTCATTAGTTGCCAGGGAACCCAAATACCAGATAAACCATATTTTTTACTTTAAATTTGCACAATATAATGAGTACTGCTGAAATGTTATCCTATGTATTCTTTAATTATAAAACATGCATATTTTTGTAAGATCTTGCTGAGGATCTCTGATACAAAATGCAAACCCTATGTACTGACTACCAGGATTACTTAGCAGGAAGCACAGATAGTTGAAGTCAGATACATCAATGGCAAGCAGTCTCATATTCTCTCAGAGCCTCCAAATTAAATGTGCTTACCTTATTCATATGCATAATTCCAGCAGAGTAATATTTATACAACACCCTTAATTGGAATGGCAGTAGAATATGAGAACATTTGTGATCCATTCAATGAAGTAACAGAGGCAGCACTTGCCCCATGTTCAGTCTGTTCATGTAAAGCAGCCCCACACAGCTGGGCACAGCTGGCATCCACCTCTCCAAAGGGACCCATGCCTGCATTTATGGGATGCACAGGAGCAAAGCTGGAACACCAACTCTTAGACCACCTGTGAGGTGTGCAAGGGCTCACTTTAAACACTTTTCATTTCCAACACACCACTAGCAAATAGAAATGAAGGGGGAAATAATCTCACTATTCTTCTCACAGCCGACAGGATGAGAAACCCTTGTTTCAGGATTGCTTATAACCATCAGTATTTCACCTCTGAGGACCCAAGTTCTAATCGTAATGGAAATACAAGGTTTGTGGGTTTAAATTATGTTCCTCTTCCCAGTCACAGCATGATGTTTAATGTCTGACAAATTACAAAGTGATTGGAAAAATAAGGGACTTCCTCCTTTTGTTAAGAAAGAATGAAAGATACTTGGTCTAACATTTTTTCATTGTCAGCTCTGAGCTTAGCAGCAGCAACTTGCACAGATTTACACATCTTGTGGTTTAGTTGATTCAGTGGAAGACAGAGGGTTTTCCTGTTTTCATGCAGTGAATGATCATTGCAATTTACCACACCTGTTTGTTCTGGCTTTATTCACAGCAGAAAGCAACACGTAGCTGCCCATTGGCCTTTCTCTTCCATCAAACCAACGTGCCAAGTCTTCAGAAGCATCCCCCCCCCATGCAACTGAGTGCACTCTGCACCTTGCTTATGCTATTGATCCTTCACTAATACAAGCATTGAATAAGCATGCTGTAATTATTAAATCAGACAGAAAGCAAACCCAGGACTATTTTCAAGCTTAAAAGTCAAGTTTATTCTGACTACAGCTAGCTATCCCTCCTCACAAAAGGGGGACATTTAACCCCTTTTGTAACCATGTCCTTCATCTTTCTGATACCCTATTTTTCCCTGTAATTCTCCACCTTTAAAACTTTTTTTCAACTCTGTTTGGCTTGTTAAAGTTCCTCTACTTCTATTTCCTGAATACAAAAAAGGGCTAAAAATCGTATTTTAACTGCCAGTTGTTCACATACATATTTAATAGAGCAGCACTAAACATAGGGCTCAGCCCACCAGCATTTTAAACAAGCAGGGTCCCATTCAGTTCTCCTGAACAAACATGCAGTGCTTTATTTCCACAGAATGAACATTGCACTATTTCTTCTGTTCACCAAAGCTCACCAGGGTGCAGTTGTTCAGCATGTTGGGTGATTCCTTGCTGCAATGTAGTAGGTGGAGCCCAAACTATGGACCAGATTCAGATGCTGTAACTCTGCTGGCAGTGCTGGTACCGCGAAAGTGAAGCAGATGCTTGCAATGCACCACTATTAGAAGAGCAGCAAGTGCTCTCTCAGAAGGACAGGGTGAGCTTTTTAACATAATTAGGAGCCAAAGGTCATTTTTGGAAGCTAAGTCAATTGGGCTCATCTGTTTCACACTCCCAGAGGAAATCAATTCCTGTTCACTTTACTCATCCTGAAAACTTTCCCAGAAAGGACCAAGGAGTTCTGCACGCAGAAATGACCATGCACCATCTCCCAGAATCCGAGGGGGTTTTTCTGTAGCACGGAGAGGCCCATGCGGAGCCCCGGGCACAGCTCCCCTGTGGGCAGCCGAGGCGGGGGCGCTGTCCCGGGCGGGGCCGCCGTTCCACGGGCGCTCCCGGCTCCAGCCCTGCCCGCGGCTCGGGGGGAGCACCGGCAGGGCAGGGCAGGGCAGGGGGGGCCGGCAGCCTCGGAACGCTGCCATGGAGAGAAAGCAAGCACCGTGCTCTACAGGTCAGATTTCCAAGCACTGCTCCCGGACACAACAACCGGAGAAAATAAAAAACCCCGCTGGGTACAACCCAAAGCCAAACAGCCAAAATCCTCTCAGCAGCACTGCACTGAACATGCACATGGTAACACAAAACACATCATTCCACAACAACACAAGTACCTTAATCTGTATTTGAAACATCAAATTAACTATCCCTCCCGTTTCTAGCACCCTGTCCTAACAGGCCAATTAAAAGGTCTCCCATTGCTAGATTTTATGTTATTTCACTGATGGTGAAAATGAGATGAGGGAACCAACATATAATGCAGTCATTCAGCAAGTGTATAGGCAACCTTATGCAATAATCTTTTAACTAGTTTATTAAATGTTTTTCCTTTTCAGAATAAATTCAACATCTAATGCCAAAATTTCATCAAGAACTCAAAAATCTTAGTAGCCAGTTATCAGCTGTTTAACTTGAGTTACAAGAAATAGACATATTACACACCACTAAAATTTTCACACATACACCCACACATACACACACACGTATCAGCATCCTGTTTATATTAATTTATTTTCACAAATCAATCTCCTTTTTCCTACTCATACTCTTCACATTTTCTGAAGGCACAACACCCAAATAGGCAATGTAAAATGTACTTCCTGTAGAAAAGTCTGTAGTCTCCTAAGAGAACAGTTTGGCAAAACTACGTTTGTTTAAAAACTCAAGTTCCAAAATGAGCCTTCAAAGAGCAGCAGAGAACACCAAGATTAAAAACTACTTAGGGTGTCTGCACTTTTCATATGCAACACACCACTTAACCTTTAATAAATCAGGACTTTTTCCAAGAAATTACAAAAGCGGAAGTAGTAAAATCTCTTTTTTTTCTTTTTTTTTTAATCATCAAGTTTTAACGATGGGACAGACTCTAGGCAGAGCTCCCAGAAAGAGCCAGACCACCATCTGGCTCCATCACAGAGCAATGACAATTCACAGGCAATGAGTCTCCAACCAGCGCTCTGAAATCAAACGCTGGGCTGGCTCCATCAAAGCTCTGTTACAGCCATGAACACACAGCTGTACATTTCCTCCCTCCTCATACATAAATATACCCTCAGACACAGACAAAGGGAAAAAATAAATCATTTTATGCATTTCTCTATGCTTCCCTGCTCTGCCTGTTACCAATCAGTGTCAAGAAATATCTTACATCTTATGTTTTGTTAGCACTATAGAATATATAGAATATATATAATTTTATTTTTGTTGTCACACATGCTAATGTTTCCAGTATGATAAATGTCTTTTTAAATCCTGCATTTCTTGTCACGCTGTAGATCCACTTCTATTTGACAGTGACTCCTGGACATACATGTCAAGACAAAAATAAATACTGCTGCGATGGCAAACGTTTTTAAACTCTTAGGACACCAATACAGTGGCACTTGAAAGACTTTTTAAATACAACAGAAAAGACAATAGTTAAATAGAAACCTGCACTACACTTGCAAGATCTGTATTTGTTTCTGCAAGAGCAGCTCCTGATCTTTGAACACATCAAATGTTGCACTCCAGCCCTCCGCCCATACCCTTTAAGAAGTCCACGTTATTTTAAGCAAGCATCCCCTCCAGCTGTACATAAGCAACACTGTATTTCCCAAACAATTGAGGTAATTATAAAAATGAATATCATTTATTATTTTCTTTTATTACTATCATGTCTGAACATTTGCTTTCATACAAAAGTCTGATTTTCAGCATTATGTTTTCCAAGGGCATCCCCTCCGCACCAAGGGAGATAAAGATGTGTTAGGAATTGTGCAAGAGTTTTTGTTACCATCTTCAAACGCACGAGAACTTCATGAACAAGATATTGGCGTTTTACAGAAGGAGGAAGGGGCTTTACACATATTTTCAGTTCCACGTGATTTTGTTTTTTTAAATCGCATCTAACCCAATGCAAAGGGGATGGGTCAAAAAAAAAAAAAAAAAAAAAAAAAAAAAGAAAAACCACGAAATCATCACATTACTGTATGTTACCCTTCGGCAGTCTTTGGAGGAAATCGGAGCCCAGGTTGCTTTTCCCGGCTCCCTCCCTCACTCAGGGCAGCCGGAGCGGCTCCTCTGCCCGGGCTGCGCCAGCCCCGGCGCCGCTGCCCCGTCACAGCCGCGGCTTCCTGAGCAACGTTCGGCTGAGGTCCTTCACCTCCTCGGGGCTGCCCACCCGCTCGTAGCCCAGCAGGGCCATGGGCTGCTGGCAGTACTCCTCCACCTGCTTGATCTGCTGGTAGCTGAGCGCGGTCCTCCAGGCACTCAGCGCCTGGCTGGCGTTCCGGGCCGACACCACGAACGGCTTGGAGGAGTAGCCGGGGCCGCTGGTCATGTTGAGGGCGAACTTCTCCATCTCCGGGCTGACCGCCAGGTTCACAAAGCCGTACACCTGCCGCAGGGTCTTGATGGGCTCCACCACCAGGTCCTCGTAGCGCACGGCCATGTAATTGCCCTGGAGCCAGTCAGGGGGGTGCAGAGCAGTCTGCAGGGTCTTGGCCATGCTGCTGCAGATGACCTCCATGGCACCCAGGGCATGGTAGTCCGAGCCGCCCCCCCCCTCCTTCTTCCCGCCCAGCTTGTGGCCGGCATCGAGGAAGGGCATGCGGTGGATGTGGGGGTCCCGGCTCCGCACCACCTGCAGGCTCTCCCGGATGAGGCCGTGCCGGGACTTGATGCGGGAGCTGGCGACGGCCCGGGGGTCCCGCACCAGATGGATGACTTTGAGGTCCAGGGTCGGGTCCCGCATGAGCGGGGCCAGGACGGCCAGGTCAAAGACACGGACGCCCTTGATGACCAGCGTGTGGTACTTGTGGCATTCCTCCTGGAAGCGGCTGAGGCGCTGCGGGGGACACTTTTTGCACACCCGGTCGTCCACCATGCCCACCACCTCCTTGCGATAGGCCGGGCAGAGGGGCGAGGAGCAGATGACCTTGTTGGTGGCCGCCCCGAAGATGCCGAGCGTGGTGAGGTTCTTGCCGGCGCCCGCCGTGCTGTAGAGCTGGAAGACGGAGAGGTCGCATCGGTACAGGGAGCTCAGCATGTCGCGGGCCGCCCCTTGCAGCGAGACGGCGTCACCGGGGTACAGCTTCTGCCAGACGTGCCACACCGGCTCGTAGAGGAAAAAGACCTCGGGGTTCTGGTTGAAGAGCTCCCCGAAGAAGGACGAGCCCGAGCGCCAGGTGGTGAAGACATAGACCAGCTGCCTCCGGGCGCCCCCCGGGCCGCGGCTCCCGGCCGGCGGCGGCGGCGGCGGGGGGTGGTGCCGGGGGGCTGCCGGGGGCTCCCCGCAGCGCCGCGGCTCCCGCCGCCACTTGTACTCCAGCAGGTTGAGCGCGGCGAGCAGCAGCAGCAGCGCGTAGCCCAGGCACAGCGCCAGCGCCTTCCGCCGGCACACTTTCATGCTGGGCGGCGGCGGGGCCAACTGTTGCTCAGCGCCCCGGCGCCCCGGGGCCCGCGGCGGGCAGCAGGGCGCGCCGCCCCCGGCGCCGTCTCCCGGCCGGCCCCCCGCGCCCGGCCCGCATAGCGCAGCCGCCGCGACGGCCCCGCCGCCGCCGCCGCCGCCGCCGCCCCCGCCCCTGCCCTACTTAGCAGCGGCACGGCCGCCCGCCCGCCCCGCGCTTCTCCCGCGCCGCCATCGCCGAGCGGCCGCGGGCGCCGCCGCAGCGCAGCTCTCGGCGGCCGCCGGAGCGAGGCGGAACCGCGCTCCGCTCCGCCCCACAGCGCGGGGCGGTGGCGAGGGGCGGGCGGGGGCTGCGCCGCCCCGACAGAGCGCATCGCGCCCCGCCCCGCCCCCGCCGCGCCGGGAGCGCTCCGGTGCCGCCGCCGCCACCGAGGGGCGGCCCCGATTGGCGGCCCCGCTCCGCGCTCGCCACTGGCGGCCCCGCCGCCCGGCCGCGGGCTGCAGCGCCCCGCCCGCTCCGAGCGCCCGCTCCCGGGGGCAGCCCGGACCGATCGGCACCGAGCCCGGCCGGGCCCCGCACCGCCGGAGGGCGGCGGGCGCTTCTGGGAGCCCCTCTGTGCTCCGCCGGGGCGCTCCAGTCAGCCCGGCCCGGCGGGAGGCTCCTCACCGGGTACCCCTCGCTCAGCGGAGCCGTGCCGGTAACGGGAAAAACAGAAGAGGAATGAAAGATCCCTGAAAGGCCTGAGAGGATTCCGGAGCCAGCCCCGCCGCCCTTATCTTGGTTTGTGCGGAAACTCGGAGTTCTCAGAGGTTCTCCAAAACGTTTAAAAAAAACTCTCACAGTGGATCTTCCTGGCAGAGCTCAGCACAAATCCATCCGCCCGCAGTTCTTCAGTCTGTTTTTATAGCCGGTGTCCGGTCACCGGGCGGCCCCTTCGGTGCTGCCCCGGCCCACGGGCAGAGCCCAGCGCAGCCCCGAGCCCAGCGCGGCCCCGCTCCCGCCCCGGCTGGAGCAGCCCCGAGCCGGCAGCTGGCCGGCGATGGGCCCCAGACTCGCTGCCCCGGGCGGGAATGGAAACGGGCAGCGCTCCCTTTTCCCCTGTGTACTGAGACACCGCGCTGTGGGGAGGGCAGCGCAAGCCGTGGTGCAGCTCCAGACAGCAGCGGTGCTTTAAAGCCGAACACATCCCAAAAGGCGCCTGAGAAGGGCGCGGAGCGGCGGTCCCGCGGGACAGCGCACTCGTGGGGCTTCGGCAAAGCTCAGTGACTCTTAGGGAATTTTCTCAGCGGTTTCCTCCGCCCCCGACCGAGCTCGGAGCACTCCGTTCGGCCGCTCTCTCCTGTCCATTGCTCTCTCCTCGGCAGCTCTCGCACTGGTGCAGCCTTTCCCACCACGCACAGGTACCCACGGCCCATCTCCCCGGGCAGGTGGGGGCTGCCCTGCCTCACACCAATCCCTCCACAACTGATGACACTGGGGAGATTTTGCTGGAAGGTTTATTAACAGCACGGATCTGACACTACAGCAAAAGGTTTTCCACTCAGAAAGCAGATAAAGCACAAATTCACCCGGTGTGTGCCTTGCCTGGCAGCACACTTTAATAAATGCAAGAAAACAGTACAAGAGGGTGAAGGAGCTAAATGCGCAAGCAATCTTCACATGCCTCATCAAAACATTTCCATACTCCTCCCACGTTTTCTGCAGGGATATTTAACAGCCAAGCTCCCTTTCTGGAACAACTTCTAAGCCCCTTCCAGCCTCCAGGTGATGTGTGGCAGGAGGGCTCCTCTCTCCGAGCCCTGTCAGGGCAGGGTGGCCGCGGGATGGGGGCAGGAGCTGCCCTGGCGTGCGACACCGGTGCCACCTGAGCCGCCCTGCGGCCACCGCAGCCCTGGGCCAGCTCGGAGCCGTCCCGCGGGCTGCCCCTGACCCGGCGGCAGCGTTCAAGTGTCACTGCGACCTTTCACACAGAAGTAATTCGTTAATAGCAGACTTTAAATAACCATTAAATATTCAAGAAAAAGTCTCTATTTCATCAAAGTGAGGGGGAAGGGGAAGCCGTTTTTTTACCCTACAGTGCTCCAGAGGAAGTCACATTGTGTACATCTTTAAAACCACATTGTGTACAAATTATTTGTATCTAGTTGGCAAAAGAAATGTGCTGCTTAAATGAGCTGAAAACGATTCACTTGTAACTCTTGAAACACAGTATATAATGAAAAATAAACCTCTGGAGCATCTTGTAGCATAAAATTCTTGCAGTTATTTTGTTCTTTAGTTCTAATCCATGAGTTCTTCACATAAAACAAGACTTTTGCTTTTTAATATTTTTTTATAAAGGTTCACATCAAATATTTATCTGGCTTTCTGTGCTCACTACAGATGAAGTGACCATCACCTAGCTAAAGCAGAAATGTTTCTTTTTCATTCTGGAATGGTCTGTAGTAGCATCAATTAGCCTATATTAGGTGATGAATGACAACGGCAGTACTGAGATGCTGGAGTTCATAAAGCAATATCTCCCACCACTATTGTTCTGCAGCACTAATGCAATAAAGGACAGAGACTACAGGGAGCAAAACCAATTCACAGCAGTGAAAAATCATTACAATACCATGAAGTTCAAATTAATCCCTTCTTTCCATTTCACTTGGTTGAAGAGAGATATGAAATTTTCTGAAAAAAACAACAATGCCAGCTCCATTTCTTACAGCATTTAAAAATTAACAAGTAACAAATAAAGATAAGCAAACATGAACTGCAGGTATAACATCTGAAATAGTAAAACTAATCAGTAAATCCAAACATGAAAAGCTGTAATTGGATTCTGCACCTTCCCTGCTGCTACACAGTGGTTACATCTCTCTGAATCAGCGAGTGAGAACTGAAAGCAGCACTGCCTTCATCAAACTGCTCCAACTCAACGAGGAAAACACGAGGCCAGCAGCTCTTTACCTACATGCTGCTAAACAGAATCTTACTTTGCACAACTGGAGCAATGCAGGTATTCATGCTGGGCAGGTGGATCCAAGTGCCCGCACACAACACAACTGTGATCAGTCAGGTTCAGCGCAGCTGCTTTAGCTGATCTTCCCACAAGTTTCAGATCTGATAGTCAAGTAGCACTTGAAGAACTCAACACCAATGAATATTGAATAAGTTTATATGGAAGAGATGTATACAGCCAACTTTCAATTCACAAGTTGGGAGCTTTGTTTGGTTGGGGTTTTTTAAATAATTTATATATCTGTTATGTGTAACTGTATACAACATATATGGCAAAGAAACACAAAAGTATTAAAAAATGGTAAGAGGTACAGAAAGTGTGTGAAAGAAGAACATTCTGCAGCTGGCAAATGCAGTTCTTCACAAATATATTCAGTTACTTCAGTGTACATTTTCCACCCTCTATTTTACTTCATGTCAATCTATTTTAGGCTCACTAATTTCAGTATACTAGATCACCCATATCAAATAATGAAAAGTTTCCTTTCATCAAAAAGCAAAATTCATCATTCAAAAAGTAAAATTCAAAGCCCCAACACTTCTTTCTAGGCCAGCTTAACTTTTTGACAATTACATGTAGTTTGCTTTGAGGAGCAGAAGAGAATGCTGCTTTTCCAGTGCAGATTGTTACACACTACAAAACTCAGAAGTAGGTTGGCTCTATTAACCTCAAACTCTGCAGCCAGAAATGTGTAAAGTGAGGGATAAGTACCTGCAATTAAAATTCCCCAATTTAAAAAATGAGGGGAAAATATTTTTTTTCATTCAATACTTAGATATTTTACGTTACAGTTTAGTATTTTATAAACTATGTTTATGAATCTTACATGTAATATTTAGGCAACTCAAATCCTGACTAGCTGAATTTATTCCTCCCTCAAAGTGACACTGCCCCAGTCAGAATTCTCCAAGATCCCCCCCACGACATCCCTTCATTTAAGCAATGGGGCTGAAAAAGGTTTCATCCTTGTTGGAACACTTCCCAACTATCTATTTTTTCATGCTTTAAGATTTGCCTTTCTCATGTTCACAAGCATGCAATGGGCACAATAAGTTTTTCCTGAAGTCAAACTTGAGCAAGATTTTCTCTTTTAAAAGAAATTGAAAGATGGAGATTTATGCTGTTATAAATCTAGTGTGAGACAAGTTTTGGGTGCTGATTAAATAGTCCTGTATCTATCTAGTCAGGATAAATAGAGATCACTGCCCAAAAGTGAGGTTCTTAAAACTAAAGAACAAATTATAGACTACAAAAAATATATATAAAATTGAGTAGCTCTCAAAACTTGGAAAACCTATGAACTTGTTTATGACTGCATTTTAGTCTCACCACTGGAGATGGGTGAGAAGTATCTCTACAGCAGCATTTAGAATTGCAGGTGTTTATATTTTGCACCCTTCCTTTTAGTATTGTGCATGATGTCTTAACAGCATATTCAACTTGTCATGCAGCAGTGGCAGCTGATTTCCCTCAAAATACATTTTTTCCACTAATGTTGAATCCTCCAGCAGCCATTCCATCAAGTGATGGTTGCCACAATCTGCCTCCTAAAGAATCCATTTTTTCTTGGATGTTCCTTCTGAACTGTGTGTGCAGAAGCAGCTGGCAGAGACCAAAATTAAAGCAGCCACTCATAAACCAGAAATACAAAACAAAGTGGACAACTTGTCTGCAACAAGCTGTTCCCTGCCACCCCAGTTTCTCTTTCATGTTCATTTCCAGTTGCACAGGTGACATTTTCAATAAACTGCTTTTCAATAAATATTTATAAATGTCTGTTTGTGCAGCTGAAGGAATTCCAGAACTTTGCAAATGTCCTGGGGACAGTGCAGTGTAGATCAGTCTCTACTTGACTTTTATTAAAATTAGATTTTTTTTTCAGCTGTTGTGTAACTGGTTCAAGTTTTTAAGGAAATTAAGAGATTCTACTTTTATAGCCACACACCTTTAAAACAATGGGCAATGCACTGTTTCACATCACATCTTCCCAAACCTTTAGCAGGTCACACCTATCAGCTACCTCAGCCCCACACATTTGGGCATCTCTGAAACTCAAATCCATGATCCAAATACCCTTCACCCCCAGGGCTTGGGGTGCCCAGGAGCCCTTCAGCTGCTCAGGGCAGCCCTGTCCCTGGATAACATCCCAGTCCTGGGGGCTGGGTAACATCCCTGTCCATAGCATCCCTGTCCCAGAGGCTGGATAACATCCCAGTCCATAGCATCCCTGTCCCAGAGGCTGGGTAACATCCCAGTCCATAGCATCCCTGTCCCAGAGGCTGGGTAACATCCCAGTCCATAGCATCCCTGTCCCAGAGGCTGGGTAACATCCCAGTCCATAGCATCCCTGTCCTGGGGGCTGGATAACATCCCAGTCCATAGCATCCCTGTCCCAGAGGCTGGGTAACATCCCAGTCCATAGCATCCCTGTCCTGGGGGCTGGATAACATCCCAGTCCATAGCATCCCTGTCCCAGAGGCTGGGTAACATCCCAGTCCATAACATCCCTGTCCCAGAGGCTGGGTAACATCCCAGTCCATAGCATCCCTGTCCCAGGGGCTCTGCCTGGCACCCCTCACTGCTGCACAGTCCCAGGGGCCTCACTTGCCTCTCCTGGCCCCGAAGGCAGCAGGCAGAAGCCACACAGCAATGTTCCCTTGGATCTGAGCTCTCAGGTGATGGAGCAAAATAGCCAGTCCTCATTTGACTAGAGATTGGACAAATTTAAATGCCAGGGAAGAGAGTTGCCAATCCTTGTGTAAAAATTCAAACACAGAGCTTTGGGCAAAAGAGTGAGAATTCAGGTTCTCTCATAAGTAACATACAATGTGCTATAAATGACTGTCTAGGAAGGTTCTTGAAGTTAATCCATTGCATCTCTTCAAAACTCAAAGTAACATAAATCATTCACTAATTACTCTTGAAAATCCCAAGGACTTGAGAAAAAGAGACACTATCTGTAGCATTTTCATATTTCTTCTCCATACCACAGTGAAGACTTCCTGCAGGCTGGCATGAAAGATGAGTTTTCCCTTGGTGAAACTGCCTAGAAATCAGGATTTATTACAAACTTATCTTCTTCCTTTTTCTCTATTTATTTACTTATTTAGCACAATTACCCTGTGCAAAAACAGAGGATGAGAATCTCCAGCCCCATAGTTCACACAATGGTCAGAATCCAATCCCAGTCTGATGCCTAAAAGTTTACAGCAAATTCTTTTCCAGAACTTGCCCAAGGCAAAAGTCTCCATTCAGTTAATCAGCAGCCTGTTCTTTTCTCATAGCACAGGGTAGATAACCTAAAAAGCCAGGAAAAAAAAATCACCAGCAATTAAAGAGATGCAGATTTCATGGTGAAAATGCCCAATATCAGCTGCAGTGCAAACCTCTGTACCATAACAAGTTCAGAAGATTCACCTCTACCCTCCTGAGTCTCTATTTGCAGCAATGTGGTCAGTGTTTGCTTTAGCAGAACCCAGCGGGTGAAAACATTTGGCTAAATCATTCCTGAAACACCAGAGCTGTATCTCTTTAGCACGGCTCTAAAAATATGAAAACTGGTTTCTACTCCCAGTGATGGCTTTGGTGATGATTCTGATGGCTTGTAATGATCCTGGAAGTTCAATCCTGGGCAGAGGCTGCTCCATCTTCCACAAATCCAAATTGTATGCATCAATTCCACCCTCCTCTTCCCACGCCAGCTAAATTTTAAAACAAGAACGATTTGTCATACAGAATTAAGAAATTCTGTAAGATTAAGTCTTTCTGTGAAAGGTTTCTGAGACCTTTACAAGACCTTATGCTTACTGTTTCTCCTTGCTCACCTCTCTGCAGGCATAGTTACCATACACAAGCTCTAATCACAGACCCAGGTCCAGCCTCAGGAGGCCAAGAAAGATTCAGGAAACACATTCCACACTTGCTTGCAGGCAGCCTCTTAACAAGGTCTTGAAGGGTCAAACTGATGGTTTGTATTTAAGGCCAACAGCTACAGCAAGTTCCCCAGTCCACACAAGAGTAAAAATAGAGCAGGTCCAGGGATCTCAAAACATCCCATGTTTAAGAACTCTGAGCTCTAAGCAGAGGTCTCAGTAACTGGGATTTGTAATCTATCCCAAAGGAATACTCCGGCCTCCAGCATCAAGGGTTCATATCCCAGCCTTTCCCATCTTGTGGGGGCATCTGAGGTCTCCTCCCTCTTTTTCATCTTTCACAGATCTTGCAGAACCTCAATTGCCTTGGAGGCATTTGCTCCTCTCAGGTTTGAGTGCTGGGTTCAAGTGTCCCTGGAGCAAAGGGGACAAGGACAGAGGCACAGAGGAAACAGCTCATGGCTGCTGAGGGATGGCCCCAGCTCTGCACATCCTGCCCTGCACCTCATCCTGGGAGCCCACTCACCCCTGCCACAAGGCAAGCTGTCAAACAAGGCAGCAGGAAGGACAGGGAGGGCTGGAACAGGACCTGCCCCAGAACAGCACCAGGGGGTGACAGTGGCCCTGCCACAGCACTCCAGGTCCCAGTACAGCACCCCCAGCTCCACGCCCTGTGGGCTCCTGCAAACCTGTGCCAGTGCTAACGAGCTGCTCATCATCTCCCTGTCCAGCAGCAGCCCCCGGTGGGAGGTTGCTTTGTTCAAGGGAGATTCACACAGACAAGCAGAGCAGCAGCCCATGCCTCATTAATGAGTGAGAGGAGCACCGAGGTCACTGCTGACAGAGGAACAGAGCAGCCATCAGGGCTGGAGAGCACAGGCAGAACAGCACCGAGAAGCACAAGAGCTGCTGAGGCCCAGGAGCTGTTCATGTGGAACAGGCACCAACACTGCTCTCTTCCAGGTTAAAAAGAAATCCATTTCTGGCAATCAGCAAACTGACAATTTTATTGTTGCCATGTCAATTGGAAAATTTTCTGTATAAAATACAAACCCAAAAGCAAGTAAGACAAAAAAGTCCCTGTGAAATTACCATTTCCTCTTTAAATAACCACAAACAGAAAAGTTTCTAGCTTATGACAGAGTCACACTGCAGAACATCCCAGCACAAGACCAGACATCAGAAGTGGCAAATGGCACAGGCTCACCCACGAAAGCCAACACTGCACAGACAGAAGCAGGTGGAGGAAAAAACAGTATGCAATTGTTTAAGACTTCTGTATTCTACAGGGGAAAGAGATTTGGACAGAATTAAATTAGCATTTTAGTTGTTATCTGTAACTTTTTGCATTTTTGTTACTGCCTCAGTGATTATAGAGTCAGAGCAGATTTGCCATTTGTGGCTGACCTTGCTTTTCTCATCGCAAGATTCTGGTTTTTAAGGTGTTTCATGAGCTCTTTGCTCTTGTGTCACCAGGACAGATGAACCCACATCAGCAATAGCTGCAATTCTAAACAGATGCTTTGGGAAACATTGTTATCCTTCTTCCTAAGTGGTTGTTGGTTCTTACACTTCAATACCTGCAGAGGGGAGGTGGGGAGGACCACATGCACATGTACAGTGCCTGAATAATAACCTGACACTGATGCTCAGAAACCAACTCTTCCTCAAACAGCATTAGAAAAAATCCACACAGCTGTTGTGCAGGGAAGTCAAAGGAAGCCAGAATTTAAAAAAGGCAGTTCAGAGACAACCACTTCTGTAACACTGGGAAGATTTTAGTTGTTGCAAGGAGGCTCCATGTACTATGGAGCTTTCTGCAGCAGCACAGGGCCCACAGTCAGCACTGAGCTGACCAAGCCTTGTGGGGACACTGCCGGGGCAGGACGGGGTCAGAGCAGATGCACCCACAGCTGTGTCCCTTCAAGGCTCTCCTGCAAACATGGGGATGTGCAGGAGGGCAGGGCAGGCTTCACCGGAGCTCATCAGCACAGATCTGGGAACAGAGCAGGGACATTCCCTTCCCAAGGCCACCCCACTCTGTTCCAGGCTGCACAGGGGCTCCCAGCCAGGCCAGAACCACGCTGTACAAGCTACACTCACTTTCTCTGCTTTGGCCAAGCCTGAACACTGAAGCAGGAACATTTCCCTCTGGTTTCCCTGAGGCAGGGCAGGAGAGGAACCGGTTACCCACTCGTGTCTCCACGCCCTCCCAGAGTGAAGAGCTGGACACATACACTCTCTCACAGGATAATGGGCTCCCTCTCCCTCTACAGGCACAGAAACCATCGGCAGACACAGGACCACACCTCCTCAGGACAGGACTATTTCACAAGGCTTCATCTGAATGCGACCTCCTGAATCCCAGATCAGTTCTTTACATTACCCACTCAGCACTTCACCCCAAAATGCTGCAGAACACAAGTCCCATAGTAATGGCACACGGTGACTGTACCTTGTCACTGCAATGAGACCTAAAGAAAAATGAATTTCATAAGCAGCCTGATTCTAAATCTTCAATAATACTTTGCATCTTTTACAAAATATTTATTAGCAGATACCGCCCCCTTCCCGCTTCTCTTTGTGGAAAAGCCAAGCTATAAACAAAAGTACAAAAGCAGGAGGAAATTAGGACTAAGCAAGATCAAAAGATACTTTTTTCTACAGGGCAAAAAAGTCCAGGCAATTCAGTAAAAGATACAGATTCTTAATTGCTTTTATGAGACTGTTGGGTAAGAGCAGCTGTTTGAGCCCAGGACATGAAGCAAAGAACAAGAGGTATGGCAATGGTATTGAGAGAACAGATTACTGAAAAGGGCATTGCATAATAGAGCAGTTACAAAATACACCGTAATGGGTGTGCTCTTTTAGCTCTCTTGCTACTTGGCTTAAGCTTTCCATAATCACTGATGAGAATTTTGTAAAAGCTGAAATGAAAATTAATTATTGAAAAGTACCTGAAATGCTAAGTGATTTTCTACCCTGAGGGGTTTTAGCTATTAAATGAAATATACAATCAATTCTGCAGATAAAATACTTATGTGGCAAAGCATCTGTAGTCCCACTTGACCCAGAACACTGACATTTATCACTCCTGCATTTATAAACAGCTACAAGATAAAAGTAATGAAGTTAATTGGATCTGAAGTGATCGTCTTCCCACTGCACAGTTAGGATTCTCCCTGTCCTCAACTGATTTTAGTACCTACTTTTCTTTTAGAAACCCTCATCTCATCTCTGCCAGGTATAAATAAATAGCATTTAAGAAAAAAAAAATGAATTTGTTTATAATAGTTTAGCAACCAAAATCTCTGCTGAATCCTATCCTGAAACATCTTATGTTACAGGAGGGAAAAAAATACAAAAAATAAACTGCATATTTCTAAAAGAGATTCTTTATAATGTATTATAAACAGATAAAAGGTGTATTCTTTTCTTATTATCAATGCATCTATTCAATACTATTCTAAGAAAGTCTTTACAGTATGTATGCACTCTTCATATTTTCAGTGTTCCGGATCACTGCAGAGTTCTCATTAGCAAACATCACATATGTGATGTGTTGCATCACATATGCAACAATTTACATAATCTTATAACAATGTCTCTCACTGGGGAAAAAAGAGAAATTTTTTTTCTTTTTTGTAAGCCCCTTTAGATGTTGCCTCTGGAGGTGCAGCCAGTGACGCTATTTACATGTCCAACTGGTTTTCCCCACCACATTTACAAATCTCTAACTGTGACAAGCCTGTGGACACACCAATGAAGCAGCAGGCCATCCTGCAGTCCTCTGTGCCTGCAGCTCAGCACAGCTTTGGCTTTTACAAACAGCTCACCAGAGGCCAAGTCCCTTTAGATTTTAGAATTTTATTTCCATCTCCCCACACCTCCACATATAAACACTGAAACCTCCCCGTTTCTCCTCCCTCCCCCTCTCCCACCCACAGAAAGGTTGCATGGTGAGGAGGTGATGCAATTCAAAGCCACATCAATGCCAAACACACAGAACAGGTTTGGAGAAGCGAAATCCTAATATGAAAAAAAGAAGTTAAACAGCCTCTTGAATCAAAAATATCAATAAATATGTAGTAAAATTTAACTTTTCCCATCTTGAAGAATTTTCACAGAGGAATAAATTCAGTAAGATAATGTAAAAGCTGTCCTTTTGCAGGAAAAATCAGTTTTAGAAAACAAGAGTACTGAAGGCTGCAATTATTGTACCTGTATGTAAAAACTCACAGAGCCTCAGGCCTGCTGTCCTTTGGTGCTCCCCATGAGTGCCACAAAGGTGGCTTGTTACTGAGACATCAGTGCACATATGCTACACACACACCCCCAGAGGATGTGTCTTTGCAGAGGCCCTTTTGTAAAAATGAACTTAAAACATCACAGTGCTGTTATAAATATTCCCTGTGGTTAAAATGCAGACATAGGAAGCAAAGATTTACCTGTAAAGCTTATCAGGGTAGGTACCAGACTGCTGGACTCTTCTTACAGTAAAATCTCAGAGCAGGAAAGAAAGCTCATCCACAGAAGGTGCCTGTACCTGGAGCCAAACCATGAGAACAGAACAGAGCCACGCTGCACTGACCCATCCAGCACCCCAGCCTGAGACACAGCACTCCCAAACAAACCTGCACCCCTCAGGGATCTGCATCACCACCGGGGCAAGAAAACAACACCTTCATTTTCTGTTCAGATTTTATTTGAAATCTAATTCAAATTGTCAAAGCTACAAAAAGGGGGAACATTTGGGTTATTTCTGCTATGTCACAACATTCTAAAAACAAAATATCACTACTGCCAGCAGATCAGTTACACACATTTCTGATGAAACTTCTAAACACAAAAATGTTTCTTTTGGGAAATAGTCACAATGAAGGTATTTTGTACAATATAAAACAATGACAGGTCTACAGATGCCGATACTCATGAGTATACACGTGCATTCACAAAAAAAAAATAAATCAGGAATGCTTTTTTGTTTTTAAACAGACTGTTCAGGCACAAAAACAAAACCGCATTTCCAGTAAGTGACAGCATCATAAAAAATATTAACATTGTCAGTGTTTGCTTTTCTTTGACTTCTTGTGAGATCTGTGAGGAGAACGGGACTGAGACCTGGATTTTTTCCCTGACTTTTTAGGGGATCTGGATCGTGATCTTCTTGATCTTTTGGGTGTCCTGGAGCCAGAGGGCGACCTGCCAAAAAAAAAAAAAATCAAATATTAATAGAGAAAGCACTTTTTCCTGAAGTTATTTGTATTCATTTATTGAGCCAAACGAGGCAGAAAACATCTTCCCTAACAATGAAAGTTACAGGATGATATCTTGCTTTTAAGAAAAAGGCCATTTTTACATTATAAGGTTTTGAGAGTATTTTGGGCTTAACTTCAGTGCTTAGGACCCACATGAATAACAACACACACTCATGTCCTTAAACCCACATCAGGAACTCACAGCCTTTCACATAAGCCTCAGCCAGCTTGGCTCTTGTATGAATTGCAGCCTGTGACCACAGAGAAATGAAAAACTATGTTCAACTGTGAAATACTTTTGATTCTCATCAAGCATATTCACAATGTGATGCAGCCCCAGAGAAAAAGAAAGGACACAATAAATTTACTGTCATCTAATCCAAACCTAATATATTGATCTAAGATAATGAAACCTGAATGAGCATCATATTAACTCAAAAAAATCTCAACTACTCTTCTACTTTTGTTTGAAATCTTTATATAAATAAGCACAAGAACAGTTATGTAGTTATGTGAAATGATTTTTTCAACACCATCACAGGAGTATTCCTCAGCCTGACTGAGGAATTTTACATCTGTAATATATTCTGTACCTCTAAAAGAAGTGGAAGGTGAACTTTCAAGATACAGCAGCTTTAGCAGAATAATAAAATTTCACCTCAAGTTTAACATTAACTAAAGACAAATATTTGTGTCAGAGGTTAGGAAATATCTAGCTCAGAAACAAAACCCCATAAGCAGTATCTGATTTTTCTTTCCCTTAAAAAACAAACTATGGGAGTGAGGAGCTTCATGTAAGCTTATCATCAGTGAAAAGCTGCATGGTCACTCCAATATGACAGGTTCTACAGAAGTGCTACAGGAATTATAGGGCTACAGAGATTTATCCTTTGAAAATAAAAAGCTAAGAAGGCAGCAAGGTACTCTGGTTTAATGCAGCATTTCTTAAAATCACCAGTAAACACGTAAATAGGTAAATAAACAGGTAAAAAAACAACAGCAGAGCAGAATCTGGAGCTGATTATCAGGGCAGGAGGCTGTGTGGATTTCCAACCCCAGTGCTCAAAGGCATTAATGAGGAATGTGCACTAAAGATCCTGGGAGAGAAAGCACCTGAGTATCAAATGCGCTCTGCCAAACACCCCCTCGCCCCCCAAAGCCCAGGCAAGCACACCCACCAGCTCCCTGAACCAGAGAAGATACCAGCTCACCTTTTGCCTTTTTTACTGACATCTCTGGGAGAGTCTTTGTGCGAGGAGCGGGAGCGGGAGCTCTCCTTGTGGGAGCGCTCGGAGCGCTCGGATTTGGGTGAGGGGGACTTGGCGCGGCGGCTGCCGCTGCTGCGGGACGGGCTGGGGGAGGCGCTGTGCCGCCTCTTCCTGCGGGCAGGAAAACACGGTCAGGACACGGCTCCCCCCCGCAGGCACGTGCTTTAGCCAGTGGCATGGCAGGAACTGGTGAGTAATTAAGGGATTGTAGGCTTTTTATTATTAAAACAAAAAATCAAGTGTAACGTGTGCAACAGATTTTCTCTGCTTGAAAAAAAATGAAGGCCTGTGAGGCATTTGGTAATAATGATGGTGGAATGGTAAACACATTCTGTCACAGCTCCCTGAAAAGCAAGGCCTTTTACCAGAGCTACACCTAAACCACGGCAGAGTTTGGCTATGCAAGCATCAGAAGATCAGTGTCCCATCAGCTGCCCCAAGCCCAGCTGCTCAGGATCTGCACTGGGGGGGGAGAGGAAACCACTGCAAGCACTGCCCACCATCTGTGCAGGAGTGCACTGCAAGCACTGCCCACCATCTGTGCAGCACCACTGCAAGCACTGCCCACCATCTGTGCAGCACCACTGCAAGCACTGCCCACCATCTGTGGCCAGTCCTCAGGACAGCTCTGAGGCACTGCAGGCAATTCACTTCACTGCCATAAGACAGTGGTAATCATTTGTCCATGCTTCCCCAGGGCATAAATGAGCCAAAGGGCAGCTCTGTTCAAAGGGACCCCACTTGTCAATTGTCAAAAATGACAATTCCTTTAACATTTTGGAGCATGTTTTAATAGCCAAAGCATGGGTTTTGTTTGGTTTTTTGTTTTGTTGGGTGGTTCTGTGTTTTTCTTCTAACATCAGATGTGTGATACAAGGTAATTTCAAGGCTGCCACTGCCTGCAAAGATACTGTGAGGGTTTTCCTTCCATCCACTTCAGCCCAACAAGAGCCATACCTTTCTTTTCGTGTTGGTGTACATTCCTCTTTTTCCTTCTTATCTTTGGACCTGGTCTCAGACTTTTCCTTGTCTTTTTTGTCTCTGTCCCGTTCTCTTTCCATCTCTTTTTCTTTTTCCTAGATTATTAAAAGGATCAGGATTTCAGATAAGGTGTGAGTAATTATTAGAGGCAATCAAGCCAATGACAAACAGCATAAAAGCAGTGAGCACTGATGGATCACAGCACATGATCTGAACTAATGGTCACACCCTCCCAGCTCTTTGGGCCTTTCCTCCTGCTTGGGACACAGCACAAACATTTCCTGTTACACAAACTAACTAAAACATGAGGGATATCAGCCTGGGTGAGAAAATCTGAGTATCTAACTGGAAATGAACAGTCTTCAGTGTTATCAATTTCAGCAAAATCTTACAGCTGTAATACATTTTCTAAACTAAATTAAACATGGAAGAATACCAGGAACCTCTTTCTGCTTTAAACATATGCAGTCATCCATATTAATCCATACTAAAAATTGATATACACTCATAACTAGAAGTTATCTAAAGACAAAACAAAAACACAAAACACAAGCAAGATTCTGCAGTAACATCTACTCTGTCAAAAACAAACAACTATAGTCAAGTTGTAGGTATCAACAGGACCATTGTGAGAGAAAATATATATCCTGAGCACACTGAGTCTGTCAAATAGAAAATTAACTACACAAAAACAAAGCTCATCAGCAAGTCTGAACACAGAGATCAGATGCTGTGGTTTTTAGTACTGATCATTCATTTAAAAAATTAATTCCATGACAAAAAATAAACAGATATTCCCAGCATACCCCATAAAGAAGATAAAGAAGGGGTGATTTAGCTCAATGGAAGAAAGGAGGGATGGTGGAAAAAAATAAAAATAAATAAAAACAGGGAAGGAGAGGAGGTAACCAAAGTGCAGGAAACACCAGGACATTAAACCTCATCTAGTCTCAAGTTCTTTTTACTGGGAAGGCTCAGCAGTAAAACCTGCAATTGTCCTTATCCTTACACCTATTCTTGCAAACTGCTGCTAGGTAGCTCTAAAATCACTGCACTCTCAAGATGTGCCAGGTTTACTTGACAGCATAACTACATATTTCATCTTGATAAATAAGAAAAAAGTTTCTAGTCTCTAAACAATATACAATGCTGCTGGGAAATTACTCTTGGAAAGCTTATTGTAAGTCTGATAAAAAAGAACAACCAACCACCAAGTTCATGGGAAATGTAATCAGGATCAGTATTACATTCCTGTTACAAAAACTAACTTTATTATGGTATTAAAGCAAAAGATGAAGTTATTCCCTTAACAACAGAGTTACCATTGTTTTCAATGATGGTAAGAAATATTTCTTTCTTTCTTGAGAGTAAAAGAGACAATTATTAAAAATCAAAAATATTGTGAGCTGGTTGAACTAATTCAACACAAGGCATCTAAAATTTTATCAGGACTGTTATTATCAATTTCTGTTTGTTTAAGCTACTGTCTCACTAAGCATTCTGTCCTTAGTGTACAAATAATTTTACAGAAAAGTAAGAAAACTTACACTTCCACCAAGGAAGTAGAATGTTTTACAATACAACTACATTTAGAAAGAAAATTATAAAAGCCTTATAAAGTCTTAACTGCAAACATTAACCTCCAATGTGTGCATCTCCTTCAGGGATCAGTTTACCTAATTTTTAAAAGTCTTTTTCTTCAAGGTACTGTGAATCAGTCAGATATTGAGCACCAAATAATGCAAATAACAAGTGACAGAAGAACCCCTGGTGGAAACTGCTCATTTGTGTTTAACTTCCAAGGAACTGCATGGGTACCTAATTCCATCAGTGACCTGTCAGGCTCTAAACCAGATGAGAAAAGCAACTGTCATTTATCCTCCCTCACTATATGCAATGTCCAAAGAGGTTGTTCTCTCATTATGTTTCAAAGGTTTGAGATCACATCACATCACATATAAGATGTTAACTTTTAAAATCACTCTGACTTCACAGTCCAGAGAGGTCTCCTAAAGATGGTCATGGTACAGAATTAGGCACATTTGGGTGAATGGACAAGCTGGAATTATTCAGGAAGCTTAGACACTGGAGAATCAGAAACAGATACACTGCTTCGAACTATTTTCTCCCTTCCTTGGGAAGCCTTTAGTGCAGCAGATCAATTACTAAAAGCAAAAGCAGAAGTCTGATGAGCAGCTTCAATTGAGAGCTGTCCTTTCCTTTCCTTTCCCACACTAACAGTTTGCTTCATGCAGTAGATGCAGAGGAGTCTCTAAGGTTTCTGTTCAGGCTGTGGTACCCAGCTGTGCAGTGGAAACACGACAGGACTTGGATTAAAAAAGGAGATTGTATGTATTCTGCAGAAAGCACTGGGACTTCGACATGCAGACTGACACTGCAGCAGTATTTTAACAAGAACCATGTGTTGTTATGTTTACAGCCACCTTACATTCAATAAACCCAATAGAAGCCTATCACAGAATCAGAGGCAAACACAAAGAACAGTTCTTACCCTCTGGAGCAGCTTGTCTCTATAGTGTTCAACCTGTTCCTGAAAACTCTGGCCGGGCTTCTTGGGTCTCTTCCCAGACTCTAACTCATCCTGAAACTTCATCACCTTAAGCTGTGAAAATAATACTGATCATTAGATTATTTGACCTATTATAATCCAGTTAGGCAGGTGGCTGAAAATGAAATTTCCATTACATATAATCTGTATTCTTCATTCCTTCTATACAAGCTTGTGCACAGAGATACGAAATTTATTTAAACTGGATCTAAGTACCAAAACCACACACTCATCTGCAGGCACCTGCAGTTGTTTACAGACATGGTGAGAACTAAAAATAGAGGCAATTTTTTTCTGTTTTTTCTACTAAATTCTGCCCCCATCATTAGTACATTGCACCCTTGTATTTCTTGGGTCATTATCTGGGTTTTTTTTCTTTCAAAATGAAATCATGTACTGCAGGTGTCAATATATTCTTTCAACTTCTCTTGTCTATTTCAAAGTTTCCTTTGGAAACAGCCTTTTTTTCCATTTAACCCTGAAAGTTAAAATCAAATGACTGACATAATTAGGACATAAAACAATGCAGCTCCTCTTCAGGGTTGTTTGCACAGAGTGCCTGATTTGAAAGAACTGATTTTTACTAACATAATACTTTTTCATGTGCTAACAAGCTCAGCAAGCTAATTCAGTTCCCAAGTGCTGCTAAATGTAACACTAAATCTGCTGCAGTATCCCTGACAGAGCCACAAAGTTAAGCAAATGTTAGAATTTCTCCATGTGGGTTTTTGTTTTTGGTGGGTTGTTTTGGTATTGTTTTGTTTGGGGTTTTTGGTCTAGATGAACTAAAACCTTCTCCAAGTTGATTCACATCATGAAACTTCACTCACATCTCGTATCATTTGTCATTCTTTCTTCCTAGTGACAAGTCCTTGTACAAACAATCATTCAGTTTTTTTGGAGGAGAAGGTGTCTCTTTTCTGGGGAAGGAGGGAAGAGCTTTCAGGTTGCACATGTCAGCCCTCTTCCCAATGTTCATGCTCTGACCCTCCTGCACATCCTGTTCCAACACTGACATTCTACATATGAGTAGATTTTTTCAGTGCTTGACCTTTTATTTTTAGCAAACAAAGTTGTTCTCTCTCTGAAAATATTTAATTCTTCCCTACTGAAAACACACAAAGGAAAAGACTTTGCAACTGTGTCCATTTTGATTAACTGAAAGGATTCTCATTCTCCAGGTCCTCAATTCCCTAATATGAAGCAGTCACAAAATCAAACTCTACAGGTTTTTTCTTCCCTCTCAAAAATCCAGCAGACTGGATCTAATCAGCCCTTCCAATTACTGACAGAAAGGAAAGGTATCACAACCTAATCATGAGTATGTTAAGAAACACAAAACCCAAGCAAGGATAACACTACTTTGAACAAGATCCCCTTTCCCTTCAGTTACAGAGCTTATGCCAACACCACATTTTTCATTTTAGTCTCAAATATAAAGGAACAACTTGCTTTGGGGAAAAAAGACATAAAATAAAATTTTTATAAAGCACTGTTATCTCATACCACAGTAAACTTCTGTCTCCTCCCTCACTCACAGAGCCTGCTCTACCTGCAGTTGAGCATTTTTTTCTGACAATTCAGCCAATGGTAAACTGTCACCATCATTTGTCACATATCATCTTCTACAAAGGCATGTTTTTCTTCCCCCACTTTAAAAGCAGAGTTTCAAAGGCAGAAATACCTTTTGGAACCATACACTCAGTATCACTGTGTACCCCCTGTTCTGCAAAGAAATCAGGATAGCATTTCCTACCAGCACATAAACTCCAAGCTCAGCAGCTGCTCAGCACCTTCAGTACCAGAGAGCAGGAGTGCAGGGAGGCTCAGCTGATCCAGGAAGCCTCTTGGGCTGTCATGGCATGAATATGCCCATAAGATTTTAACTCTCTTTTCTCAACTAAATAACCCATATAGTTTAAAAAACAAAACAAAAAAAAAAAAAAACCACACAAAAAAAAAACCAAACCAAAAACCAACAGAAGTCCACAAAACATCTCCATCCTCATAAGATGTTTCTTTACATTTTTAGCCACAAAGCTGTGACAATCTCTGTTTAATCATATTTTGAAAGCAAGGAAGCCTAAATCTATAGGCCAAAGTAACCTGAGATGAAAATAAACTAGCAATCCAAACAACAGGCTTCACCTGATTTAATAAGCTCAACAGATGCAAAAGATGCTGATATGCATGGCACACAACCCACTGCTGGCAGCAAGTTTAAAATGGCAAGAGGAATTATTTGCATGCAGCTCCTCCAGAAACTGAGGGTGGAGTGGGGGCTGAAGGTGGTCATTAGCAGGTGCCTTGAAAAGAGAGAAAAACAGGAAAGGCTGCACTGTGCTAACAACTCACTCAACACCCCCAGACTCCAGCCATGGCAGGATCATGAGGGGAAGGTGCCTGACAGCCAACAGAAGGCTGTTACTGGATTTCTGGTTTTATTTGTTGGTGATGCTGTTGTTGTTTGCCTTGTTATACATACAAACTAGTAAACAACTGTTATTCCTTTCCCCAGAAGCAGAGCAAAGTATTTCTTTGAAAGCTTGATTTTTCCAGCAAGTCTGTAAGTAGTGGCATTTCTGCAGCTACAATATTATCAACAACAGATGACAGACATACTGACATACTCATGTAAAGTATCTCTTCTGCCACAGAGCCCTCTGGCCTGCTCAGTCACACTCTCAGGCTGCCATGTGTCTTGGAGCTAAGCATTTCCTTGCTTTTGGCTTCACGTAGAACAGAAATAGAGTCAAAGATTTAAAACAGACCAGAATCTTCTGAGTAGTCAACACCTTCAAGAAAAAACTACTATAAATTGCAAAACTATTGGTTAAACAAAAGCCAATTTGTCTCATCTGTTGTTGTTATTAAGCCACAATAAGGCCTAATAGGATATTTAATAGGGTGTCTTTATGCCATTTTGCAGTAGCCTTAAATGAGCCAGCTACAGAGACCTCCACAGACTGCAAAAACCAAAGGGTTATATTTTGTTCTAGTGATAATTCCAGATACTCCTGTGACCTGACAAAAAAATACCCAAAAGTTGAATATTCTGCACACTAAGCACCATAATCCAGAGAAAAGAAATAATGGAAACTGTATGGAACCTCTCGACAAAGGTACACACCTGTCCTTTGTGACAGGCAGGAAAATCTCTGTGGCTCTGGGTAGAAAGATGAATGGACTTTCAATAGCAATGAGAGGGCAGGGGTGTTTGGTGTGAGTCTGTGCAGGGAGGCAGTGGCAGAGCACAGCCCCAGGAGGGTGTCACAGATCCAGCCCTGCCCCCTGCAGCCGGGGTGTCAGCAGCAAGGCCCAGCAGGAACCCTCACCCCCACCCACCTCCTCCCTCAGCCCGACTCTGCTTTCGGGTGGCCGGCACAAAGGTGAGGAAAGACAGCTACTAAAAAGGACTAAAATCCTCTTTAACCCTTTTGGAAGCACCAATATGTCAGAACTTGTGATGAGCCTGCCTCCTGCTGCAGATGAAGCCTGTGCTTTGCATTTTTGTTTGGAGAAGGATTATCAAAATTTGTGCAGCAAGGTGGAGGCAGAAGTGAGATACCCTAGAGAAAGGTCCAAAGAGGACTGAGCTGCTTCATTTTGTCTGTGAGTTTACCTACACTCTAAGGGAACATGCTTAATGAACAATTTAAATAATAAATTCTCATTTTTTTCACCACTTCATAGCACTACAGTCCCTTTACAAAGAGGAATACAGTTTTTTTTACATGTCTCAGGGAGGAAGAAAGACACACAAAGCACCATAAAGACCACTCTGAAATTTGAGTTATAATATACAGCAAAGTGCCAGTCTTCCCACACTTAAAAAATGTCAAGAAATCACTGTTCTTCAGTGTTATAGGAAATGCTCTGCTCCTGCTAGGTTCAGGAAATAGAAGGATTACCAGGGGCATGAGGGAAGCAAACAAAAGGTTACTAACTTGCCTCCTCTGATGGCACCAGTCTAATGGCTGAGGCCAAAGTTTGTTTCTTACTTCACTTCTCCTTCCAGCTAACAAGCTTAATTTACTAACTGTGCCAAGAGAAAGAACTGTTGCTTTATTAATGAATTTCAAAAAAATGCATGAAAAAAAAAGTTTTCTAGCTTCCCTGGCAGTCGCTGTGTAGACTGTGCAGCTGGAGCATTAAACTTCACCAATTTTTTTGCCAAGTATTTTACACAACACTTTTTACAATGCCTATTACTTGGCATAATTATAAAAGCTTGTAATTGGTTGTTTTTTTCCTCAGCTCCTTTCCTCAAATTTAATAATAGATGTGGGTTTTGGCACGGATTGGGTACATACAAAGAAGAAACCATGAGTGTAAATGCTTTGAAGAAGTACAGGGAGTACTTTCCTGTCAATGACAAACTTGAGGAAAATTTTAAGTACTCCTACATAGTGTCTGAAATGTTCTCAAAAGCAAAAAAATTTTTCTCCTCCTCAGGCAATTCCAAAAGTCTGAAACCAAAACGGCAATTTACTTACCAAAAAGAAGAAAATGGAAGCATGCACTTGAAAAACTCAAGCATTTGCCACCTAAAATTTTTACTGACAGAATACACTGCTGAAAGAGCTTAAAAACACTTGTGCAGTGTAAAACTGACAATAGTAAAGCAAATCACTACCTAATCTGCCTCCACAACTGCCAAGATAATGTCAGCAAAACAGATACTCAGTGTGAAAGGAGCTCTTTCCATAACTGCTACAATCAATATTACAGCAACGTGAAAATTAGTTTCACTTGTACTTTCATTAGTCTGACATCATGTATTTCCTACAAAGATACTGCCACCATGAGTCAGGTCAGACATAAATCCCATTCAGCCTCTCACACTCAGAATTTATTCACTTAATATGGCTGTATATCAGGGACTATCAAACTGCTGTGCAAAGCAAGAGATTTCTAAGTGCTTAGTGAGAGTCTATCAATTTTAATAAAATCTGAATAGTTAACAAGAGGCACATTTAAGAGAAACAACATTTGTTACATTCAAAAATATTATTGGCTGAACATTTCAGAAGAATATTATGGTGCTTTGCTAATGTCTGATTTTAGCTAACTAGCACAGTACAGCATGAACAGGTAGGCAGCCACAATTCCACCTTTCAAACATTACCCAGGTAATTACCTGTCATCTGGAGATGCTACAACTGCAATAAGCATTTAGCAACTTCTTAGTATCATTTTAATGCACTGAACAGAACAATTCTGATATTCAATGTACCCCTGGGTCTGAATATTGAATACAAGCCAGGAAGTCAATTTAAAACCCGATTTTACATGGCAGTGTATGGCAGAAAGGCTTCACTGCTACCCAAAGCTCATGCTAAATTCCAGTTCTAGTTGCCTTTTCAGTCAAGCACAAGCTCAGAAGCCAGAACAACCTCAGCTGGTTAAGCTGAACAGCTACACTAACACCTGTGCTTGGAGAAAGGAGAGAATCCTGAGCCCTATGAACTGCATGCAGGACTTCAATTAGAATACCTCCAACTCATGACTACATGGGTTAGCTCTATCTACTTCTTTGATTCATGGCTGAGACAGTGAAAAGAAACACTTTTAAATGCAATAAAATACAGATACTTCAAGGCAAGAAACAGAAAAAACAAGAAAGGTACAGGACTAAGGCTACACCCAAAAGTTAATTTTCCAAGAGGAGCAAAGTGTAAGGGTATCCAAGTGATCTAAAGCTACAGTGGTACTGAAACAGAACATTTAAAAAGAACAGTCACTCTCAACAGGCAATATGCCCTGACTCTATTCTTCATTTTTTCCTTCATTATTTTAAACATCAAAACCAGGCAAGGTGAGGGTGTGAACAAACCAACCTTTACAAAAATACACCAGACTACAACAAAATCCACTATATATTATAGGACTATAACTACTGCAGAAAAAAAACCCTCCCAGCTGTATGTAGAGAACTCAGGGTGGGCTGAGAACTGGGAAGGTACAGAAGGGTGGCACAAAACACCCCATGCTCACCTCTATCTCTCGGAGTTTGGCACGCTTTTCTTCACTCATTTCTGAGTATTTGACTGATGACTTGGAGTCAGGCATCTCCTCTTTAATAGGGTTTGAATACATGTGCTGTTCTTCTGACTTAGAACTCTGTGTGTCTTCTTCATCTTCACTTTCTTCTTCTTGACTTTACAGAAAACACACAGAATTAACTGAGATGTCACAGATCTCTTAAGTATATATGAAATGTACTATTTCTCTTACTTAGTCTCTAGGATTAGTTATTAGTTTTGAAATTTGTTAAGTTAAATTATGTAAGCGTGTAGCTACAAATTAGTCTCCATCTGTGAGACAGATCTCTCATTTAATTAACTGTTGGTTTTTATGATTCACACAATTTACACTTTTCACAGAAACACAGTGCAGAAGAACTCATGAAATTTACAGTCATTAAGTACATATCTATCTCAGCTACAAAAGCAAACCCACTCCTTCAGCAGAAGCTCAAAGTGCTGTAACGGTGCTCTTCAGGGATATTAAGTTAAACAGAAGAACAATATTTACTACTTTTGCTTTTGGGAGATAACCCTGAGAGATGGCAGATACCCAAAATTATATTCCCAGGCTGGCCACTAGAGTGCTGCAGGACTCCATGCAAGGCAGGAAGTATTTACAGCATGAACAGACCCTCTCAGATGCCTGAACAGCAAAGTAAAAGAGAACTCACAACCACCTTCTGCTGGCATGGAGCCCATCAGCATCCAGTGAAACACCCCAGAACATGACTCACTGTGCTCTCTCAGCACAAGGAAGAGGTTCAGATTTATTCATATATACTTGACAAGCAAGATTTCCATACTGTTACCTTAGCTCTTATTATTTGATGCTGCATTCTCAAATCAGCATAAATTCAAAGATTATAGTTAGCAACTCTACCAAAAGATGTAATTTATCATGTTAGAAAAAAATCATGGGGGCTGAAAGCATGCTGCACTAAAATCCTGAGTTTTCTCCATTTTCTCATTTTCCTGCTTTCAAAATTTCATTTTTGATCTACTCATGTAGTAAATAACATATATATCTTATAAGGAGTTCAATAAACTCAACCTAAGACACATAACATAAGTATGCTTTCATTAGAATGAAAAAGTATTTACTTTTGAATTTCCTCCTCCTCAGATTCTTCATGTTGGTCGAAAAGCTCCCACTTAGAAGTAGTAACGGCTAAAAGAGACAGTAGGATAATTTTAACAACAAAAAAGCTGCTACTTAATCTTAAAATTAGTATTTGCAATATAATTATAGTAAGATATACATAGTATATAACATATAATAAGAATAACAGTGTGGTAAAATTTGCCAGCATCTAGCACTTAATACAGACTTATTTCACAGAAATATTCAACCACCCCATTATCAGAATATTTATGATGCACAGAGCTACTCATTCCCACTGCATATCATACTCAGTAAATCCTTCAAAAGCAGACATGTATTGGTCAGTTCGTAAAACATTATCTTTCAAACCAAGATTTAAAAAGACTGCCAGCCACATGCTCATATTTTTGTTGTTTGTTTTCAGTATTTATTCTTAATAAACTGGAAGTTACTTTTAAAGGTTGATTAGTTATTAAAGTAGAATAACCATAACAGAACACACCATTTTCCTTTTTGGTTAAAAATTCAATGAACAAGTTACAAGAGAAAATCCTACTATGTTACATGAATCCTATTAGCATTTTAATACAGATCAGCTGAAAATAATCATTACATAAGTGACATTATGCTTTCAGTTTACTTCAGAAAAGATACTTTCAGAACTAACCTTGAGCTTCCAGTTCCGATTCATCCACTGCTTCCCACTTTGAAGGGGCAACCTTAAATATAGGCTCATTCTTTTTTGAGTCTTCAGCCGTATCCACTGGTGGAGAAAGAGACACAGAAAAACAACTTAGAAAGCTTCTCAGAAGTTGAAACCAAAAAGTACTAACAGTCAGAACTAAACAATGAAATGGATTATACAATCTTAGTATTTGCAAAGTAAAGAAGCCAGGGTTTAGATCATGCTGGGTTACATCACAAACACCTCCTGTGTTTCTGAAGCAATTACTATCTCAAGACAGTAGAGCATATTGAAATTAATCAACATTTTACAAAGCTCCACGCCAGATCAATTCTGGGCTGTATTTCTAAAAACTACTCAGGAAGAAAAGATGCAAGACTGAAGAAGCAATCTGAAAGTTGAAACATTTCGTACAAGGAACTCCATCCAGATCATCATCCAGAGATTTAATTGGGACTCCATCCAGATCATCAATAGGAGCAGCATCAATAGGAATTCCATCCACATCTTCTAGTGGAGCACCATCGAGCTCTTCCTCAATGGGAGCACCATCAAGATCATCTGGTACTTCCTGAAAGCAAATAAGAAGTCATTATTTCAAGCACAAATTTATATTGCTTTTCTTCACTTCTCCAATTATCAAATAGTTTCTTTTTAAAGAAGCACTTTTATAAATACCGAAACCTCCAAAAGACCTACTTCAACAATTTTTGCTAAGCCGTATAGTTGCGTATTGTAGAGGAAATAACACAAAAATATCTTCCTTTAAAAAATTATAGGCAAAAGCTTTAATTTGTCCACAATGTACTAGAAGCTTTCCAATACCTATATTCAAAAGAAGAGCTATCTAGTTGAGGTTTAGCTCAAAATCAGTCAATCAGATAAATCATTACTTGATATGAAAGTTTCCCCAAGACCAGTAAAATGAACAACTGACACAAAGGGACCATTTAGCAGGAACACCAATTTAAGGAACACAGAAATTTTAAATACAGCTGTGTATTCTAACTTGTTAGGTACAGGCACTGTCCTTCATGTGTGTGTTCACCCTGCTTTTCCACTCCAAGAAATCAGCTTTAGTTAAATTATACTGCAGGTGTCCCTCCCACTGCTCTGAGGGGTATCTTTCCACAGAGTCACAAGGCCTGAAACTCCACTCAGAATTCAAAGACAGGTATTACAGAGCATTTCCAGCACAAAGGAAGTACCTGTCATTCTCTACTAGTCTTTGCTCTGAAACACTTTCACAATGTAACTCCACCACAGCACCTAATCTACAAGCAAGAAACACAAGAGCAGAATAAACAGTATTTGTTTCTGCAAATATGGTACACCTCTATTTAGGAGCAAGGACTTGGAAGAAAGAAAGGCTTATTCACCCTAAAAGAGAGAGCAAAAGAATCCTTGCCAGCTCTATTTTATATTAACACATTTATTCCCTGCCATCTGCAGGCATCACCCCTGAGGTCACTCACCTCTGTTTCTTTATCCTCCATGATATTTACAAGTCCCAGGAAAATATTCTGTAGTTTGATCAGAAATGGTTCTGGATAGATTGCCCAGTCTTCCCATGCTCGGAAGCATGTCATCACCCGTTGCTAGAAGCAAGAGGAAAAAATAAATGCTAAAACATTTCTATTGAGAAATTTTATGTGATGGGAAAAAGACCACAGAGAGCTACTACTGTAGGCAATTATTCTTAGGTAGTTCCATACTGAAGTATATTGTAACGATACCATACTGGGGAAGACTAGTAATTTTACAAAAATACATATACAGGAACTAAATTTTAAGTAATCTCACTTGGGTTTCATTTTCCCTTTAAATTCCTGTTACATTATCCATTTTGGCTGTTGCCAGTTCTACCCTGACAGTAAATTTCATTCTGCCCCAATGTTCAAAGCAGGTGCCTCTACCAAATGTAAGAGAAGATACCTGTTAGTAAAATAAAATAACTAAAATTAACATTGGCTTATACATATTATCGAACTTAAATTGTGTTCCTACTTTCATTTTATTCAGCCTGGAGAAGAGAAGGCTCTGGGGAGACCTTAGAGCCCCTTCCAGCACCCAAAGTCGCTAAAACACACCTGGAGAAGGATTTCTTACAAGGACAGGCAGTGACAAGAAAAGGGGGAACGGCTTTAAACAGAAAGAGGGTTGGCTTAGATTAGCTATTATCAAGAAATTATTCAGTGTGAAGGTGCTGTGGCAATGGCACAGGCTGCCCATGAAGCTGTGGCTGCCCCATCCCTGGAGTGTTCAAGGCCAGGCTGGATGGAGTTGGAGCAACCTGGTTCAATGAAAGGCATTCCTGCCCATGGCAGGGGGCTGGAACAGCAGATCTTTAAAGTCCCTTCCAAAACCAAATCATTTTATCATTTTCCTTTTTAAAAAGCATATTTGAAAAGATGTGTTTCAGTTCAAGTTTGACACACTAAATGTAACTGAAGATGTATAGGTATTAAAGAAATCTTCCTCTCTTTATCATATAATTTAAGAAAGTTTTAAAACAGCAGATAACTAAAAATTGATTCTCAATCTAGAGCAATTGAGAGCAGAAGGAGGACAACCAGGATGAAGACCTTGATTCAGACAAACTAACTGCTCTGTAAGCTATGTATTTAAAGCTTCTGACTGAAAAACAAAAAGAAAAAAGTGCAGAGACATCAGGAAGAGAAAGACAGGGGTCAAGCATGAGAAGCAGAGAGCATTTGACCTCCAAAACCACTTTCAAGTACCCATGGTCAGACTGCTTATCAGAACTCTAAAATAAAGCCAGACGCAAAAAATCAAAGTTTAGAAGTAACTTTATGCTGTTCTGCCCAGGAGCTTCTTTCCCACACTGAGCACTTGCACACAAGTTCACTTCTGAAATTGAAATACAGGTGGCCCTGAGCAGTAAGAAAGCTAGAAAGCCTTGTTTGCAATTCAAGTGATAGATTAGATACCCTCTCAACTCCACAACTGTACACCTACTGGTGCACTTCAGCTGGCAGATGCTCATTTCCTTCCTTCTCCTTTTCAAAAAGAGAAAACTTTTTGAAAATTATTCTTTTAAAAGCCTAAATAGAGACCTTGATGCCTAAGCCATCTGATAGTATGCAATCTCTTGTGCAGGAACATCTATTTATGTGACTTCTATGTCATGTAAATAACAATGAAATACATACCTTGAAATTTTCAGACTGTAAATGGCCTTGTATTGTACGGTAAGTAGCATTGAGATCAGAGAATATCTGACATAATTTTGTTTCAAAACTAGAATTAAACATATACATTTCTTTAGTTAAACTTCGTAATATATGTTTTCTGGACATACACAATTCATGAAAATACCTGGGACACAGGACTCAAAAGCACAAAGTTCTGATCCTTATAGTAGCCATGAACTGAACTATAAAGCAAATATGATTACTATATATTAAATCACCTTGGACAACAACAGAACTGTGAAGGGAGATCTTCACATCTGCTGCAGTCTCTTTATACACCCTGGAAAGATTGGAGGACGATAAAAGGAGTTTTACAACCTTAAATAAAATGAAAGAATTGTCTCAAAATTCAATCTGTATTTTAAAAAAATCTTAGTTATACTTGTATTCTAATTTATTCAGTGAGGCCCTCAATGAAAGCACAGTGAGCAACAGTTGCCCGGCTTCCCTTGAGCTTCTCACAATGTGCAAAAAATAAACCAGCACAGCACAGACACATTGCAACAGGAAACATCAATTGCAATCACTAGTTTTGTAACATGCTGAGTATTTCCCACCATGCTGCCCTAACATTAGAGACACTCCAGGAACTAGACATAAACATTGAATATGACAAAGATACTATCCCATGGACATTTTTCCTAAATTCTTCTCAGCAACTTAGAAATAAACTACATTAATATCCCTTTATAGCTTATTCAAGGTTTATGGAAAGTTACACCACACGAATTTTAATTAAAATAAATCTGCTAAAAAATGTACTTCTTTTCTTGAACTATCTGCTATACCATATCTTGAATATTATCTACAGCTCTTTCTGCCAAGAGGCACTCAGGTATTCTCACCTTTATGGAGCTCCATGCAAGGGGTCCCTTGCATAGGGTACACACATTTTTTGCATTACCAACATGCTACATCTTACACATTTTCATGCAAACAGATATAAATATCATCAGTCTGTAATAGCAGTAGCACAGAAAAGTCTGAATTTCCCACAACCACGTTTATCCAGAGATGTACATACAGAGATGAATATAAGAGGGTTTTTTTTAACAGCCAATCACCTAAAATATACTTACAATTTTCTATAGTAAGAAGCATTGGCAACTTTAGCTGAAGAGTTGTATAACACATCCGACACTAGATACAATCTTGCAATCTACAATAAAAATGATCAAATTAAGGTAAGTCCAATTTAAATTTTTCTGAAAATAAAAACATTTTCACTGAAAGAATACAAGACAGTTTCAATATCTGGAAGTACCTAATTAGAATTAGGTGTAGCACAGCTGTATTAATAAACATGTTAAGAGGCAATGATCCCCCTGTGATGCTGCAGGGCACTAACTACTGTAACATACCACCACAGCACCACAAAGGAGGATCATGGCATTCCTCTTTTAATTTTCTCATTTGAATAGATCATTTCACTCATCTTAATTTCACAGTAAGGCAGAATATTACTTACAAGCAACTTCAGAAAGAATAAAAAATATGTAACAAAATTCCACAGGAAGAGATGATACTAAAATTCAAGACCACACTTCAATATAAAATTTCAACACTACCTGAAACTTATGAAATAATGCTCGTAAATTACACATACATGCTGCTACGTGAGCTCTGCCCCCAAACGACAAGATTACAGAAAATCTCCACACCTTCTTAGGAAGAGGAGTCTTGAGGATGGACAGGGACTCTGTAATGCAGTCCACAATTTCTTCAGCAGCTTCTGCATTATTTAGACAGAAGACCATTGCATCACCAATGTCGTTCTTCCGAGGTGTTAACCCACGCAGGATTTCCTCTAGTTTGTCCCTCTGTCTGAAATACCAGCAATTTTAATGCTTTCAATATGAAATGAAAAGTACTTCTGTGAATTTCCATTTAACAATGTGTATTTTGTTTTCCCATCTTTAGGAGAACAGCAATTTTCAATATTTTTATATTCTTTTGCCTGAGTTCTTTAAGTGGTTCGTGAATTTATATGTCCATATTACATAGAGTGCAAAAAATTCTCACTCAAGTCTTGCTTACATACAGAAATTAAGGAAAAATACCTGAGAAATACTTAATTAAGCACATCAGTATCACTAATAAAGTAATTCTATTTCTGGATTTAGTTTAGGTCTAAACAAAATGGATAAATCTAAAGCGTGCAAGTCATTTCTACTACAAAATAAGAAACACTAGAGTCAGAAAGCGAGTAAATAAACAACTGCTTCACATTTTTCCTGACCTCCATATGAGAGAAATTTTTTTAAATAATCTTTTTCTAAGCCTTTCTAAAAGAAGGTATAAGAAACAAACTGTGTATTAAAACCTACAGAAGCATGACTGTTGTGGTAATTATGATGATAAGAATAAAACACAAAAAATATCCACATGTTAGTAACACATCTGTAACAACAGCAGCAAAATTAGGAAAAGCAGGTCTCTATTTCCAGTGCCACAGCCGCCCCCAGTACACTGACACTTCACAGCAAAGAACTCTGATGATCTCTCTCTTCCTGTTTATTAACAACAGCTCCCAATTTTAATTTCTGATGAACAGTATCAGTAAGTTTAAGATTACAGCAACAGTTTAGTTTGTGAGGTCCTAACAATGTTGAGAAAGATGCTACATATCCTCAGCTACAGACAGCAGCAGAAAAAGGGGAAAAACTCTCATCTTCCTAATTCCTTTCAAATGAAGGGTTCATAACATTGGAATGAAAGGTTCAGTGATGACAAAGCTAACCAAATCAAGAATGTATGAGCTACAGGTATGAGCAGAAACACTGAGGTGAAGAGACACTTACTCAGACACGTACATAATGCTATGACAAGCATGACAGCTCAGGGGATGACACCTCAGAGCTACAAACCCACAAAGGGCAAACCCAGGCAGCCCTGCTATCAAGGCAGCACCATCCATCAATGGTGGTACTTACTCTTCTTTGAGTGCACCCTTCTTGTTTGGTTCCTCCACAAATGCTTCCGTTTCTTGCTCCTCTGACATCCCATGCAAGTATGGATTCAATGGTGGTGGCCTCCAGAAGGATCCATTTTTGAACATGCGGAAATCTTCCGTCCTCCACTTGGTTGGAGCATCCCCCTGTGAAAAAAACCAGAAGTATTTTTACTTTGGTGTTATTTCACTTCACTATGCTTGAAGCTATGAACTATCATGAAAATTCTACTTGCCTGAAGAATTGAATAAAGCTTCCATCTATAATACACATGGGCTGGAGTCTGGTTTTCAAATAAAAACCTAAACCAAAGAGCAAAGAAAATACATAGAGCATATTACAAATCTTGAACTGACAAAAATTTAAAGGAAACAATAACAAAAACCCCAGCCAAACCCTGTTCAGAATCCCACCTCAGCTGCAGAGAGAACACAAGGAGCTAAAATCATGTACACACACAGCACAGTCAGGCAGAACATGTGCAACTGCTCCACACACACACACACACCCCCCATGTGCAGAGAGAAGAGCTCCCCAAAGGCACAGCACTGCTCAGAACAAAGAGGGTCAGCCAGAACAACTGTGCAACCTCACAGCAAAGCAGAAGAATCATCAGTGCAGACACTACAGGAGCAGCTGCAGCCTCAGCACAAGTGATGCAGGAGTTTGCAGTTGCACAGTGAGGTCATCAAATACTAAATGACTTGAAGTTTTCCACCAGTAAATTGTCTGGCAGAGCACTGGCAACATCTGATGGAGGATGTGGGGAACAAGCAGCCCATTTTTAACGGCCAGGATATTTTCACCTGCATACCTTCTCACTTTACATATAAAAATCAAAATGAAGCACTTCAAATTTACTGCAAACAAAACACTGCTAAAAAGTCATTTAACATTTCCCTCAAAACCTTTTCTGAGAGACTGCACTTCACAAGAAATTTAGAAACTGGTCCTTTTGTATTCCATTAAGGACAAGTGCTCAAAATTCTCAAAACTTCCCTATGTCAGCTGAAGTTTAATTCTATTTTAATTGACATACAAGAAAAATTACTCCCAGCTCTTGCTAAAGGTTACAAAATAGGCTCCAGGAAGAGTAGACCTCACATTGAGTTTTTCTGTTTGGGGGAGGAGGGGGATTTTTTCTTTTTTTAGAACATATGCTACTGCTTCAACTGACTGTGAATCCCTCAAAAGACTATGTGTTAAATGGCATTTATTAAAATATATAGAAATTTATTACATAGTGAGTGTACTAATGTACTTATTTGTATGTACACATTAGTAACAATTGGAATAAAAGTGTGTTCTGCCTTATAAAAGGATTGTACAGCCATAGGTGTGATTTGTAAAGTTTGCATCTGCACACAAAGATACACCCAGCAGAAGTCAGTCTTATTAGCATTTAGAGAATGCAGAGTATTAACAGCAGTGAAACCAGCTGGAGTTATTTGCAAGGGAAGCAATGCAATAAGCACCTGAACATTGGGTTGTTGATTTCTCGGTTCATGATCATGGCTTCGAACATGGGCCCTTCCCGAACCACAAACTCTATCATTCGATGGATCAAAGCGAGCAAATTCCTACAACAACAACACAGTTAAAGAAAAATTGATTCAGACCTAACACTATATAAAACTACACTCCACCTAAGATACTACAACTGTGCAGGAGATTATTTTGCTGTATTGTTAAGAAATCTGCATAAAAGATAAGGCAACATGGAACATATTATAGCTTTGCATCACAGACACGGGCATTCTAAAAACCAAACCATGCCTAGCAGTGGTGGAGTAAGAATTTAAGAGACCTTCCTGAATTTCCATGTCTTAGCCTACAACCATGTCTTGCTTAGCAGAAACCTGACACACAAATATGGGCACCTGAGCACCAAACTACAATTAGCTATCAAAAACTAAGCCCTCCTCTACATTGTCTAGAAGTAAGACTGAAGTGTTAGCTGAAGTTCCACAGGGGAACAAGTGGCTGCATATTCTGCTCAAAATAAAACACACATGCTTCTAAATGAGCAATACAATCTGAATTCAGCTTTCAAACTATTCAAGTATGAAAGGAAAAGCAAATAGCCTTCTTGATGCAAAACAGGGCAATGTATTTATTAAATTTAGATCTTATCTTTTTGGTCAAGACTCGATTACTGGCATAGAACAAAACTGTCCATTCTTTTGTGTCATAGCATCCCATGTTCCCTCCCTCAGACACACAACAGAACTAAATCACAATTAAAAAAAAATAAAAATCTGTATTCCTTCATTCAGCACTACATCCTGAGACAGGCAAGAAGTGGATGTGAAGTGCACATTTTTCAATGCAGAGTCACTTCTAACCATGCTAACAGGAGACAGTCAGAAAAGCTTTATCAAAAACAGTGATAGCCAGTTTCCACCCCTTTGGGGTTTTGTGGAAACAGTGTCCTGAGTTTTTAAAATAGATTACCTACATATGCCAAAAGCTTCACAGCACGTGTCCTTTGAATGTGATGCAAGCCCAAAAAAATACCGATTTTTGCATTTTTAAATTTCTTTTCTTAGATGCAACAAATGAATATTGGATTTTTACATGTAATTAATTAGATTTCCATATAGCAATTTTTAAATGACTAAAATTCCATAAATTTTACATTGTAAAGTTGCAGAATTTTCTATTACTTCTTAGCAGTGAAGTGACTATTTTCTACCATGAGTATTCCAAGTTCTGCCACAGATATAATGCACTAGATCAAAAAAAATCAACTTAAAAATAGTAATAATAGAATAGTAATAGAATCCTACCCCAGCCATCTGCAAGTGCTCTTTTAAGCCATCTAGCACTGAATCTACATTTGCCTTAAATATTACACAAATAAAATCAAACAGCTACCAGTTCAATTTTCCTGTCTGCTTTTTATAATCACAGAAACACTGCAAAGAGGAGATAGTTTCAACAATTCTGTAGCCATTTTATTTACAGCAGTGTTCTGAAAGTCTGAACAGCCAGACTCTTCTTGTTATATGAACTGTATTTGAAAACATCAGCAAGAAACAAACCTACAATAGCTTTCAAGCCTCTGAGCTATGACAGCATTCATTTATTTTAAGGCAAATCCAGTGTGATCACTTCTGGCTTCCTGCAAATCATCACTGGTTTTCATCTAATTTTTCCTTCATCAAGTAAAATCTAGTTGTGTAAGAGCAGCTTATGCTTGAAGAAGAACATCTGCTTCATAAGACCTCCAATGTATGAAAATAGATTCAGCTCATCCCATATCTGAAATGCTACAGGCATTTTGGTATGCAAGATGTGACTACTTGGAAGTGAATTTCTCAAAAAAAAATTGATTATACATACTCACGGTTTGCTGTTTACTAAGAACAAAGAGATGTGAAAAATAGTATTGAAAATTTCTAATCAAAGGAGAATAATTAAACCTATTATCCCACTGAAGTCAGTCAAAATTTCTGCATGATGGGATGCACTGACTAAGAAATGGTCTTAGCAATTATCATTGACAACTTCCAAAATCAGCAGGAAAAGAATTATTAGAAATGTTTTCAAATACAATTCATTTAACGTGAGTTCTTATCATGCAGGCTTTTAAAATGCTACAGTAAATAAAATGGACATGGAAAATTAAAAATTTTACTCTGTGAGCACTGTACAGTTTTACAAGTACTTGTTCTGCTACTCAATGTGTTTCTCAAATCAAGACTCCTGGTTGGTCGCCCCAATTATTCAAGTTTCTACCCAACAAAAATTGTACTGTCTTAAAATTCCATCAAAAATACAGTACATTGGACATGTACTGGCAAGTTTGTTAATGCACTACAACCAGCTCAGAAATCTCCTTCTTCCCCCTCCCCCCACACGAAAAAAAGAAAAAAGGGACTTTGTGACAGTTAAGACAGTGGAGTAAAAAACCCATAGTGCATTATTTTAAAAGGTCATTTAGCTTAAGTTGGCCAACAAAAAAAGGTTTTTCAGTTATAATAAAACCACATTTATTGGAGCCGATCGTACCAATGTCTGGTCAAAAACTGTATACTTTCCCAATCCATCCCATGATGTTTTCCTGGTCCCCCGCTGCCGCAGACAGTTCAGCTGGTGTTGCTCACCAAGGCCAATGTCAAAGAGAATTTGGTAATCTTTTGTGCTTCTTTACTTTTAAAACAGTGTTGTGTTCCTATGTTTGGGAAAAGGCTTTAGCTTAACTGAGCAAGAGTATACCTAGACTAGCGTGAAGGTAGGAACAGGGATGGGGACCAAAATGGAAAAATATTCTTGCAATAATACAAAAGTGACAAAAATTATTAACTGCTACATTTAAAAAAATAGCAGAATCAAAACTGAACTGGCCTCAATGGAACTGGTTAAAAAATGAACAAGTCAAAAAAAAAAAAGGGAAAGAAAAAAGAAAGAAAAAAAGAAATAAAGAAAAAAACCCAAGAAAAAATAAAATTAAAAAAAAATCCCACAGCTGCATCCCCATATGCAGAGGTTAATGTCAGGACTTACATCTGTAAGACAGTGTTTCACCCTAGTGTTCACTCACAAAATTACCCTGCATCACTTTCTAGGGATCAAATTAAATGCAAAAGATAATTACTTAAGTCTACCCTCAAAAAAACCCCCAAAACAGTTAATAAGACAAGAATAGTTAGACTGCAAACCACACACATTTCTTTTAACTGTTATAAAATAACCATTGCTCAGTCAAGCCATTACCTTTTCCACAACATCACCATTTTTCTTTAAAATTCCGAAGGGGAAATTTTCTATATTTAGATCAGTAATAATAAAGAAAAACATGTACCTTTCTGTTGGGATAACCACTTTGACTATGGCTTGCGACAGAGTCTGTATATGAAGTCACATCAGATAATAAACATAGAATATGTGAGTATTGTTAACAAGTAACAAGCAAAAATATACATATGCAATGAAAATACTACACATCTATCACAAACTTTGCAGGCAATCACTGCTGTGAAGTTATAACTAAGCAATTACACAAAATTCAAATGGTTGTGGCAGTGAACCATGAAGGTTCACCAATTGCAAAGTATCAGAACATTCCTGTCAGAATGTACATTGAGGCACTGAATAGGAACTATGCTGAATATATAAGAAAGGAGTTCTTACGTTTATGAAAAGATTCTAAACTATTTGACTTGGATCACGTTGGTATTACTTTATTCCCAAGTCTTACAAAAAACAGCCCTGGCATTAAAGTGTCATTCAAAGAATCAATAAATTCTTACAAATGTAAATCAAGTTGGTTTGTGATTTCAAGATACTTACCCTTTTATCAGCTAATATTCCACAAAAAGAAAAGTTTGAAAACTGACTCCATAAGTAGCATAAAATACTTACTCAATGTCCAGATTAATTACCTTCTATACAAAATACATCAACTCTTCTAGGGTAAAAATAATGCTACCCAAATTAAAATGTAGGATTTTCTATAAGGAAAACAATTTAGATACTGCAATTTGGCAGCCAAGAAAATGGGGGGACGTAGGAGAAAAAAATCCAGGGAGCCTGGAGGGGGAAAATGATAGCCAGATTTTAAGCAGCACTAAATTAACCAAGAGCCAATATATTGTACCCTAACACAGACATGAAACAGAGCTTCAGGAATTACGTAGGTTCCCTTGGGCTACAGCAGGGAGCCAGATTTTGCAGACTAAGGGCTGCCAAAGTCAGCCTGAATAATGCAAATCTATGAAGCCATTGAAATACTGTCACAGATGTAGTATTTAACAATGAGATACGGCCCAGGGTACTGTAAGTTACCTTCTCAAAATCCTCCTTGTTTTTTGGTGGTGGTAACATTGGAGCATTGGGATTCTTCAACCTCTCCCTAGGCTGGGCATTGAAGGGCAGTCCTGACGGCGGCGGCGGCAGGGTGTGCTCCATCATGGAGGGCGGAATGTAGATGGGGTGTGGTGGGATAGGAACAGCTTTGCCCCAGCCCAGCTTCATTTCAAACGACATTATCATCTTGCCTGAAAAAGTGAAAAAAAACCACCTCCATTACCATGTTATAAAGTGGTTCTGAATCACTTGAGAGTTCCCCTTGCTAAGTGCAATATTTAGGTTTGCCAGCATTTACCCTTTGCTTACATTGCTGATTACTGTTATTACATCTACCAGACTACAACACAGGCTAATGAAGGCCTATTACACAAAATGTTTTATTAGTCTTCCCCCAACATCTGTCTTCAGGACACTACAGTACACAATTACTATTGTTTGGCAATATCCAGCTGCCAGTAGAACAGTCAAGTGTAAACTCACTGCTGGTCTGGTATCTACTGGAGTTACAGAACACACATCTCACTTGGCTGCTAAAACAACCTGAAAATGTGCTTACAGTCTGCAAAGATAATTACAGCCCTGAACTGAGAAACCTGTTTACCATTTAAATTCTTCAATGCTCTTTCAGCATCTCTTCTGTTCATAAAGGCAACAAAGCCACAATTTCTTTCTCTTGCTCTTTCTTCATCAGTTCTTGGCCACATAATTTTAACACTCGCTAATGGTCCAAAGCGGCCAAATTCTTGACATAACATCTCTTCATTCATCTACATGAAAAAGAGGTAAAAATTAACATTTTGCCACTGTATTTCTGTGACAGCTATTCGTATTATTGTCCAAATGCCAAAATTTTCATTTTTTTATTTTTTGACATAACATAACTTCACTGACAGCTCCCCAATGCAATCTAGTGCAGAAACAAGAATCTAAAAAACTGCATTTTTAACTGAGCACACTCAAATGTCTGAGGTATGATCCACCTCGCTTAGGGATACCAATGGAAAAAGAATTTTAACTGAGCTAGAGATTGGTAATCTAAACTTTAACTTTTCAGCATTATGTTCAGAGCACTTATTCAAATGGATATTGCAAAAAAATTTGTCTGGGTCCAAACATGCCAACACTGCACTCCCTGGCTCTAAACTCACCTGAGGATTGATGTTTCCCAGGTACAAATTTGTTGTGCTTGGATCTCCAACATCATGTGACCCTGGTGCATAATCATCCAGTACTAAAATACAGGAAAACAACAAACAAAAAAAGAAGTCATAATCCCTGCTATACATTTAAATGACAACATTAAATTGAGTAAGAAAAGAATCTGTATTACCACCAGACGATCTGTTTCTTCTTGAAGGAGCATCCACTGAATATAGAGAAGAAAAATATGTACAATTTAGTCTACAAATCTTGTAGCCCAGACTAACATAAAAAACAACATCTACTTACTTGAACGCCGCTGCCCATCTGAGTCAGACTGGGGTGGTTCAAAACGACTCAATCTACCTTTTGTTTTGTGCCTTTCATCACGCTCCTCTTGGATTCTAAGAAGCAAGTTTAAAGTCAGCAACAACTTAAAACCATTCTGAAGTTTTTATTCTAAAATTTTGAGTTGACTTAACAATTATGAGAATTTTCAATATGAAACAATGAGTTTGTTAGAACTTCCAAGTTGCCAGTATGTCTGAACTTCTGTTTCATCAACTGGAACATATCTACCAGAATCACTCCAGCTGCATGCTTCCTCATTCATATTGTCAGGGCATTTCATTCCCAAACAAAACTGGAAATAAGAACTGTGCTCTGAAAAAGTGACTCCAATTCCACATCCCAGAGGTCCACAGACCACTCAAGTGACTTTTCAAGATGCACACAACTCCTCAGTGTCTAGTTATGCTTCCAGCTTTTCTAAGCCTTACTCAGAGGCACACCCACATGGCTATTTCCAGAATAAACTGGATTTTATCTCAGTTTCTGAGGACAGTACTCACAAGTATTTGGTCCCCTGCAGTCTGGCCTTAAATCCGGATATGAAGATACTGAATCCCAGGATACAGGGATGTTCCTTCAACTCATTTACACCAAGTAAGGAACATGCAGCAGTGAGGCTCAGGCAGTCCTCACAAAAGCCACATGTGGGTTTAGAATGTTGTACCTACTGCTTTCTAATGTACAGAGACTCATTTGTTTTCCATCACTAGCAGCAGGATAAATAGATGGCACTCAGCTGCACTCAATCCATGGGCTGCTCTTTGCTGTATTCCAACACATATGGAAGTGAAACAATCTGCTTTTTCAAGCATTATCCAACTTACTATCTAAGCTGAAGTCTCTAGACTTGAATCACAATTCTTATTTCTGCATTATACAAAAGCTCAGCCTTCTCCTACAAACTCCTCTGGATACAGATTAGAAACACTGGCAAAGCTCACTCTTGTCAAGAGTGCCAGACATCTCATTCTGCACCAATCTCTCTGCTACACCCCTGCACTGGGCAGGTTTTGGTAGTGGGGGGCTACAGGGGTGGCCTCTGTGAGAAGCTGCCAGAAGCTTCCACCATGGCAGATAAAGCCAACACCCGCCAGCTCCAAGATGGACCCAACGATGGCCAAGCCCATCAGCAATGGCAGTGATTAAGCGTAACTAAGTTCTTTTAAGCTAATTAGTTATACCATTTCCCAAGCATTTGAGGAAGAAAAAAAGTAAAAACCTTCCTTTGAAGACAACTTAGCAAGGATGATCTTAAATACTGGCAAGGCAAAAACCCTGGACTTTGTTTATTTACAGTAAAAACTAGCAAACTTACTGCTTTAATTCTTCTTTAAAAAGTTCCAAATTACTCTTTTTCTTTTCCTTCTCTCCTTTCTTCAAAGGCTAAAATTAAAGATATATAAAACAACATTTCAGAAGACAAAATGAACAGAATTAAAAATAACATAACAAAACCATAGATAATTTCCATGCATATTTTACCCACAGCTTTCAAACCAAGTAACTACAGGAGAAAAAAAAATGAAAAAAAACCAAAACAACAACCAAACAGACTTGAAACATTCAGACTGAGCGCTATCAAACACAAAGCTAGAAAATAAAAATTCAGAACAGTTGAAAAAAAAATTTGTTACTTCTCATTCTCACAATGCAGCACATATGATCAAACACTCTCTCTACGACATACACATTTAAAATAACTGTGAGGTATTTTGTCACTTTGTTCCATTTGGAAACTAGGATGCTGACTACACCCCTAGCATACCGTCATGCTCTAATGAATTTGACAGATGTGTGTGCATATATATGTAAGTTATTTTACATATATATTTTCAATTATTTTATCTACAAACATTCTACTTGAAAAGAATTTCCTTCTCTTGCTTCCCTTTGGATGTAAATACAGTCTGAAAAAACAGTTACTTTAAATAGTTCAAGATCCTCAGGAAAAGCTCTTGAATGACGAAGAATATGGATACTGCAATGTATTTTTTTTTAACAGTAATATATGTTCCTTAACTAACTCATGTGAAATGTTATCTTCAACAACATTGTTTTTATATAATCAAATTTAAATGAAAACGTTTCCAATAGGCAGACATACAAAATACTTGTGTTACACACTACAGCTTTGGAAAAACTGGACTTCCTACTCACCCCAGGCAAAGTTGTTTGTTTGTTTTTGTTTTTGGGGAGGGTCTGCCAAATAAATAAAATCATTTTTACCTCATTATCTTCAATCACCATTGGACATGGCAAGTGAGTAAACTGATTGCATTACTTCACAAGTATTTATGAAAAATTTGAAAAGCAGTAATAGTCTTACAGAACAAACACTTGCATATGACAGAACAGAGCTCAGAAAAATAAAAAAATGCTACAATTCATTTCTGTATATGTAGAGCTTTACATACAATGAAAATCAAAACTGCCATCCAGCAGTACCCCACTGCTCTAACACTGCCATTTGTTTAAACCTGGAGGGAGGTTATGATAGAACTGACCACAATTATCACATTACATTCATTTCCCACCCTAACAGGCAGCATCTTCCACGTTTCACTTATGCTCTAAAATTGTAGTAAGCTCTATTAAGACTTTTAAGACATCCAAGACATTCATTACACATACACAGTAGTAACAGTAATCATATGCAATTATCACTTGACTTGAAGACTGCTGGTTCTTATTTCTAATACTTTTAATACCTTTTATGACGAACCTTGGTTAAAAGAAAACCAAAAAACAACCCAAAAACAAAACAAAGCAAAACAAAACTCCATCAAATCATTCAGAAGACAAAATAAATTAAATAGAACAAGGTTTTCAGCTTCTGGAGTGTGCAAGTTCTGGAACTCAAAGAGGGACTCCTAAAGGAATTTCTCAAACTTCACCCCCCCACAAAATAAAACCAAACCAAAACAAACAAATAAACTCAAAGAACCCTACCAAGAAAAACTTGGATCAACACAAAGGTCAATTTATTTTTTGGTTTAAAGTTTAAAAAAAAATCAAAAACAGATAGTAGCAATAGAAATTGAGAATTGCTCCTAAACCCAGAAATTCTCAGGACTGAAGAAGCTATCCCTTTGCAACAGTCACTAAATCCATACCCATGAGAAGCCTGTGCACCTTAGCAGGAACACAATAACAGGGCAGTGCAGCACCAGGCTCAGGCTGGACTGGCTCAGGACACTCCAAATGTCCACGTGCTCTCAGATGTGACACGTGCAGATAAACTACTCTGCAAGCACTCAGGGCCCTTTTGCTAAGCACTTCTAAATGCATCAGCATGGAGTTAAGATTCAAGTGAGAAACTTACAGGCTTTTTGGTTTCTATCATTAGGAGGGATGGAGGTTTCTCATTAGATGGCTGACTTGGCTGATTTTTTTGATCTGAGAATCGTGACGAAGGTTTATAGATTTTACCCCGTTTTTCATCTGTTTCATGCTCCTCTGAAATGAAAGACAAGTTGAAAGCAAATCTTATTAACTCATGCTGCACAACACTGTTCATTAGAAAGAATGCTGTTTTTTCCTCCTGGTCATTCAATGCAATATATTATCTCATTTTAAAAAAGCTGACAATATGAATTTTGTATAATTTAACATCTTTTAATATGAAGGAAAAGAACATCGATTACGTAGTCTAAACCAAGGCGTTTTTTCTTCTTATAGTTAAAGCACAAACCACACCACTGCTATCTCAATCAAAGCATAAAGTAGATTTTAGCATCAAGGGGTTTTTTTGCTTCTAATGTAAAATACTAATTTTAAAATGCAATTTAAAGTCAATCTTCATCTCTACTCAAAGCCAAATGACCCACCACCTCCAAAAAAAGATTAGTTATACCTTTAGATGCATTAACGATTCCTCCTCTTACAAATGTTTTCACTTTATTACCATCACCTCCTTCAAAGGCAGCAAGGAATTCTTCATAAATTTCTGCAGCAGCCTTCTCATCCTCCTACATAGCAAATGTTCATCTATTTACTATCATCACAGAACAACTTTCACTAGACAGTTACTCTTAAATTAGCTATGTGACATTCATTTTTATTTTCTAGAGTTCAAGCTACAAACAGCATCAAAGCAGCTTCAATTTTAGATAATTCAAATTTCTGAGAAATGTGGGCAGAACACAGCACATAACACACAAATCCACTGAGGCTGTGTGTTCCTTTCCAGGAGTTTACATGGCAATTTAACATTCAAAAGATGCCAAACAGAAAAGCTCAAATCAAAGGCTTATGAGCCTGGAGCTTTGCTGGCCTCAGCATGAGAGAACGGTGCCCATTCCATCTCAGCCTTTACCATCAACCCACATGGCCAAAGGAGATCCCCAAGAGGATCACCCTTCCCTATTTCAGGAAGCCAGAGAACTTGATTTCTCACAGACAAGGAAAGAGTAAGTCTCTTGGTATCATAAAGCCATGGATGCCAAAAATACATTATACATGTAAAATACAATTCATTTTCACTCTTAAGAGAGCTACAATTACCAAAATTAAGATAGCTGGTTCCATTTTAACAGCAAATTTATTTGAGCTCTGCGTACAAAGTAAAATTTTCATTGTACACCATTACCTTCTTTTTTAATTCTTCTTGCTCCTTCTTACTCAGTGTCCGTTTGGCAGCACTCATTTTGCCAATACTGAATGCTTTAAGTTTACTTTCCATTAGAGGCTGCAAAGGGAGTGAGAAAACAGACATCAAATTGTTTACAAAACAATGCAAATAATGCTGCTTTTGACCTTGGCCGACACCAGTAACTCAAACAAAACAAAGAAAAGCCTTTCTGTACTGATCTGGGAAGTTTTCATTATCTAATACAACAAAAAAAAAAAGTGTGGCTTTTGTAAGACAAATTATCCTTGGTTTAATGAGGAAGCTTTTAATACACCACTCAAACACAGCTGAAATCTGAAGGACACTGAGCCTGGACATTTATCACTGTGCAGTTTCTAAACCTCCACAAATACATGCTTTGCCTTACAGTTCTTCCCCCTTCCCTCACAAAAGCTTCTCTGACTCCTTTGGCAAGAATGATGTTTGTGAAAGGTTGGACAGGTAATGGAACAACTATATGGATGCTAAATTTCCATTGTACTTCAAGGTAAAAGTCAACAGCTTTGCTGGAACAACAAAATGCATTCTAGAGGTTTTCAGCTATACAGAAACCTCACACAAAAACTTCACATTCAGCTCCTAGACTGTTTCTAATTTCTTTCCAAAACCCCGATGAAGGAAGTACTCCACATAACAGTAATTTCTGGAGCACGAAATGGAATTCTTAAGATTCTATTCTGATAGTTAACAAGCAGCAAAGCATCAAGAGAAGAAAGACAACAGGATGGAGAGCATGTTCCAAAGACATGGGCAGTGGGAAGTTAAAAGAGAGAAGATACCTCTCTGGAAACTCCTGCCTTAACACAATAATTCATGAAGAACCAGCACAACAACAAAGCCCCAGAAGCTACAGTCTTGTTTTCAAAATATTTGTGGTGCTCTTACACAGAGCACACAGTGATGCTTAGAACTATGATTTTTGCAATGACAGTTCTTAAAAAAAAATCAACTCAATACAACATCAAGACAAATAAGGTGATGTCATCTTATGAAAAAATATTCTGATACCAACTGGAAAGGGTTTCCTCTAGGAATAATTGTCTTTGCAAAGAGTTTTATTTCTAGGATCAGCTTCCTATTAAAAATTTTTTTCATAAAAAAGCACCATGAAAAACAAACTGTTTGAAATATCTTCAATTTATAATCCTTGCTTAGCATCACTCCCAGATCTGTGCCAAGCACAGGACCAAGCAGTTCATATTTCCTTGAAACTGTTCCCTCTTCATCACTGAAAGTAAAGCTATCAGTGACAAATTTATGCAGTGTTCTCTGTGAAGTTATCTGGTTTATGACACCATGTTTGTCAACGTGAGCTGCTGTGACAGGCTTATCAGGAGCTTTTAATTCATCTGTGTGTTTTTAAATTTAATAAAATCCCATCTCCCAGATGTCTGAAAAGCAGCTTCTATTTCAATATATCAAACAATATACAACCTTGGCATGAGCACCCAGCAACGCAGGCAGAGCAAATACCACACTCCTACCCAAGGCTTATCCTGTCATCAGAAAATAATCTCTCCCAGTAATGTCACAGGATACCTGCAGGTCAGCCACAGGAGTATTTGTTCCAGTGACATAAAGGAAGCAGCTGCAAGATAAAGAGTTCTGGCACTAAGAGCTGCTCAGTTTAGAAAGGGTCTCAGGAAAAAAAACACCTGCCAACTGGCAGGAACAATATAAAGTTAAGATTGAACTAATTTATGCCTGCTAGTTAGATTCCAGTGGGCAATTATAACATTGTCATTAACCATATGCAGCTTCACAGAATTCCTAACAACAGAACTACACAAAACTTGAAGGTCTTCCTCCTTCAAAAAATGCAAGATACTGTGAAAAGGGTAAAGCAAATGACAGAAGCAAAGAGAAACTTACAGCTGAGTAACCAAATCTCTGTATGAAAGCAAGCTTCTGTTTAACCAGAATACTGCACTGACTGTGAAGTGACACAAAGCACTGAAGTTCCAGTCCCATCAGTACAAAATACTCAGAAGAGATTTAAGAGTAATTGCCCAAATTGTAGCAAGCAAAAGAAATCAATAAAACAAGCTACTTCTCTATGAAAAGTTTCTGCTACCACAACTCAACTAATGCTCTTACAAGCAATTTAACAGCTGGTAATTGACTTCTGCATGTACAAAATCAAATTGAAATCTTGAAGAAAATCCAAACCACAGAATGAATCATCTGGTAGTAACTCCCAGTTTGGCTCTTGCTGCCTGTTTTCATTTTAGCTCAGAAACAGGTAAGTCTTCATGCAACATACCAACCACACAACCAGGCAAAGGTCTCGTCACTGAGGGGATAAGGGGCAGGGGGACAGCAGGACCAGGTTATTCTTCTTACCTTTTCCTTTATCATATTCTATTAGAAAGAAAAATAAAAATAAAGGATGGAATTAGGGCCACACTGTCTCAGCCTTGAGAAGCCAACTGTATGTGAAAAAGCACTTGAATATCCCATGATTCCCAGGACTGATCACCTTGCATCCTCAAGCACTCCCCAGTGTAAGAGACAAACCCATACAGAGTCCTTGCAGCTTTTTTCTCTTCCAGTACCCATTATGGATGCAGTGCCATGCAGCACAGCTTCCTACATTGCTGCTTGTTTTCAAAGTTTCAAGGAGTATTTTTAAACATGAAATCATTGGTTCATTTGCAAACACCTACAGGTTACATACCCAATGCACCAGACTCTGCCTGTAGCAAGCAGGTTTCTTTAAAAACAGGCCTAGTTTGATTTTGGGTTTGGTTGGAATTTGTTTGTTTTTTTGTTTAAGTGTTTTGGACTTACATGTGAATCAGCAGATCCAGTGCTATGTACTGCATCTGGCCCTCTGACCTGAGGAGAGAATGAGGAGGAGGTGAGGCACACAACAAGAAACAAATAAACAACCTCAGGGGGGTTTTTCCCAGTTCTTGGAATGTGAATTTTCATTTCAATTTCAACATCCAAACACAAGTTATAGGTATATATATATATGTATATAATGTATATAAACATATAATGTATTTTATGATATAATGTATTTTAATGATCTATCTGACCTAGGTCACTTCAGGAGTAATGTCAATATAAGGCAAATAAGGGGCGGACCTAAAGACAGGCCATTAAAACATCTCAATTTCCACAGCTGGATTTTATAAATACATCAGTAATGGGGAAAAAAGTAGGTTAGTTACATTGCATCTTCAAGGGTTGTCATTAAAGGCTGTCAAAGATTATATTAAGTGCTTGATTACATTTGGCTTCCTATAAAATAATTTCCAAAACTGTTTTTACTATATTGTGCATAGATGGAACCTGGCCACTTCAAAAAACACAACTTGTGACCAGGTACTAACTGGTGTTGTTACTTTAAACCCTAACTGAACTTTAACACCTAAACCAGCATATACACAAAATCAGGTTTTAAGTGAGCTTAAGTGATTGAGAACACACTTTTAAATTATGTAATACCCAAATTCCAGAAAATTAAAGTATTATTGCCTGATGCACAATTCATACCTTAATTGAAATTTAAGTCAAAATAACACATTTCCATTAGCTGAAATCTGTTCATTAGTTACAGAACATTAGCATTTCTCCTCATTACCAGGAGTTTATAATTTATACCAGAAATAGTAATATATGATGCTCATTTCCAGTCTTTCAAAACCAACAAGCACCAAATACTACACTAGAAGATCATTTACTAGGCTTTGTTTTTATTGTGCATTCTGCTTTTTCATCAGCTAAGACAGAGACATTTCTTTTTTAACAAGTGTACTCCTATGTTATATAGTAAAATCAATTTAGAAAGAAATAGTCTTCAACAGAAACCAGAATTAAGTGCAGAAAGGCAGAGTGCAACACACAGATACAGCCCTAGCAAGGGAGAAGCAAAAGGCCTCTAGGAATATGTTTGGAGGGTTTTTTAAGAAAGATAAATGAGGCAGGGAAAAAATGGGGGGAAAAAAATCGTGTTTTACTCTCAAGGACCTTCCAAATCCCCTTCCTTGCAGCACTGTACATGACTCACAAGCACAACTCTGCACAGAAGCCAATAACGAGCTGAGCTCACATGCAGCTGTAGCAGTTCATTAGAATACACATGCAAGCAAATATCTCAAGCATCTTTTACTAATGCCACTGCCTGCAAACTTCTCCTGTGTACTTGGTGCTGGATTTTTTTGTGATCCCCAACTGCCTGTGGCACTCAGATCAGTAATCTGTTATGCACAGGTATCTAGACTGCACAAATGTAGCCTAAGGAAAGCTGTCCTCCCCTCAAAACTTTATGAAAGTGTAGCCCAACATCACACAGACAGAAGCTGTACACTGTGCAAAAGAATTGCAGAGCACGGGAGCAGCATTCTCCTGCTGCCAGCTGCCGCCCTGCGGCAAGCAGCACCCAGCTGCAAGTCAGCCTCCCAACAGACAGCGAGAGCTGCAGCCCAAAGCATCAGTGCCAAAGGGGGAGTGTGCAGGGCTGCCTGCCCCGCTGGGCTGCTCCAGGAAAGGAGCTGCTCTGGCAGCAGCACACGGCAGCGGCCACGCCCTGACTCCCCACATCTGTTTCACTGATGCAAGTTTTGATAGTGACAGCTCCCAACAGGGGGGGGCTGAAGCTGCTCACAGGGGGGACACCAACAAAGCATTACACACAGTAACAGTGGCAGTGCTCAGTACTGACACAGATTATCCTCAGGAAGAACATAAAAAGAAGTAAGACACTAAATCTGCTTCTCCAGCAGCAAGCAGATGATGCTGCTCAGAAAGGCTGCAGTGTGTGGTGGCACACAGAGATTCTGTGGGAGTCCAGTGGCACTTCCCAACCCACCCAAGAGACCACGGCACTGTGGAGCCACTGAACATTAGCTGAGCAGCACAATTTCTATTAAGGTGCACTCAGAAAACTTGTAAAAGCAATTTTAGTTTTCAAACCAACTGTACCCCACAATAACTAGCAGCTTTGGAGAGCCATGTCATCTTCCTCCTTCAACAATTCTTATTTTTAAGGTCTTCTTTTTCCTATGTGTAAATTTAGTTCTACCTTGTATAAATTTAGTTCTACCTTTGATACTGCTCCTGACCAACCAAGCAACTCTTCTGACAAAGTACAAGATGAAAGGTTCCTGACAAAATTACACATTGCTATCTGCCAGTTTCCAAACAGCAGTTATTTTAAAAAATCCCAAATTCTCCCAGCACTGCACTTTGCATCCATCTGCACTGCCTTGACAAAAGGGGCCATTTTGTTTCCTTAGGAGTCAGACCAGCTGCTCTGACTCAGCGGAATCGGTGTCTAACAGAGGGAAACATTTCAGAAGATGTTGCCCACCTGCGTTGAAATCTAGAGCAGGATTGTTTTTTCTGTTCTCATCACGTCAAGCAGCTCAAATGAATTTAACTGCTGAGAGACACACAAAGCTCTGCCCTGCACATGAGATGTGAGTGAGGACAGCTCCCTCCTGTTCAAAATGCCAATAGAAAAAATGCAGTGAATCCAACTTTCAGTCACTGCCAGCACAGACAATTGACAAATACCTTCTTACCCCCAATTCACTGCATCTCTGCATGAAAACTATCTTCCTTTTTTTTGTCCTCACCCAGACTTTTTTTAAGCTGGATCACTTTTTCCATCACTTTCACACTGCACATTTGTCAAAGCATGTGCCAGCACAGCTGAAGTGTCATTTCAGCAGCCTGGATTAAAATACAGCCCTGTCAAAGCCCAGCCCTGGAGCTCAGGTCACCCAAAGCTGAATCCAGCCAACTTCACTCAACCTCTAAAAGAAAAACCAAAAACTTCAAAGGACCAGACAAATGAGATTTATGACAAACTTCCATGAAAATGCCAAAGCAGAGACATCTCTGAGATCCTGATTTTCTTCTAGCTTCATGGAAGCTTCCAAGGAAAACAGAGAACAGCTCTTCCAACGTCTTTCTTCCTGCCCACAAATCCAGCTCTTCATGGTTTCTCCAGAATTAAAGATCTCTCAGTAAACCTGGCATCACTGTGTTATTTCACAAGTATTTAAAATACGCTGCATAAAATATTTTTTTTAATTAATACTGATGTCATTTAGTGAAACAAAGAGCAATAAAAGCACAAAGGCTGCCAATAGAACCCAGGAGACAATCTGTGGTCCTATAAATGCTGAATGGTATTTTTACAACTGTAACTGCTACAATTTAAAATATAAATGAAAGCGCTGTGCTTGAAAGAACCAATAGCTTCAGGGAGAAATGTTTACAAGAAGCTCTGCTGAAAGCCCTGTTTAACACCTTCCACTGATCCTGCCCCACAGTGGTCACACTGAACTCCAGCACTGCTCCTGGTCCAGCTCATCACCCACCACAGGGAGATGGGGAGCTTCAGCCAAAGCATCTCCCAGCTCAGAGCAGCAGCCGCTGCCCAAATCATGCCAAAGCAACCAGAGAGGACAATGCTTGCTAGGGAAGGAGTAGTGAAGGCTGGACTCCTTGTGTCAGCACTGACAGCAAGGAAAAACAAATGGAACACATCATAAATTAAGATGTCAAAATTCAGCTAAAGGAGGTTCCCAGATTGCCTTATATTCTTTAATCTTCCTTTCTCTCTAGAAAATAAGTGCTTGAAAACACCTGCCAATTATTTCACAGCTAATGTATTTAGTGTTTACAGTCACTGCAATAATGCAGACTAGAATTAGTTCCTACCTGAGCAATCATAACTGCAAACACAACAGCAAATGGACAGTGGCTTTCTCCAGAACTATTTGTACAGAATTGTATTCCACTAGAACCTTCAACTCAGGCAACAGGTCCAGCTTTTGGAGTGAAAAAGGGAAAAGTACAGCCTGGTCAGGATTTCTTCTGCATATGGCACCCAATTTGGACAGCAGTCTATGTAAGAGCAATGGCCATGCCAGACAGTAACTATTCTCAGAAGATACAATAACAAAATCAAAGAGTCACTGAGCAGCTAAAATTTCATTACATAAATAACTGAACATCTGTATCTGTCATTTCAGAATCATGCCCTACACTGATATCCTGTGCAGTCTTTGCAATGTCTATTTTCTATTCTTTAATTATCCTTCTTTCCTACTTGGATTTCTGGAAATCTCAAGCACCAATCTTGCTATTCTAATCTCAAAGTGCCAAAGGAATAGTTAAAGCTTTTGCAACGCATTGCACATGGGAGACTCTCAAAGTGATTTAGCAGCTGCCAGTATCACACAAAGCAGCTGCCACTACAGCAATGCAGGCATGGGGGCTCCCTGAACCTGCACCACCTCCAGCAACGCTTTCCAGTCAGTGAATCAAATAATATCTGGCTGAAAAAAAGTGATTTTTACACTATACATATATATATATAAACTGGGTCAAATTCAGTACTTGGACAACAAGACTGAAGAACAAATTCCAACCATTCTGAAGGGGAGAAATTCTTTTATTTCAGGCACTAGGTCACAGCTCCTCACAGAGCACAGAAAATAAAAGCCACTGTGTCTTTCCAGCAGGTATCTAGAAGCCAGCAAAGGCACTGAATTGGAACTGCCACTGAAACATATCCTATGAGTCTGTGAGATACAGATATTACTGTATTTGCAAAACAAATGTAATTGCAAAAGAAGCCTACAACTTCATTTTAATTATGTAAGTAAATGAATCCTAAAATTATTTTAAAAATCAAAATGTCTGATAAATAATTACTTCATAAAATCTAGCAAAATTGTTATTTGCTCAACTGTTAAACCATAAACATTCTCATATAGGCTCAACTAAAAATACACATTTTAATCCCTGTGTGAATAAACTAATTAAAACAAATATTACTAATTTCAATACCACTTCTTTCTGCAGACATCTGAAAAGTATCTCAATGTATATCACAAGCACTTATGGAATAATAAAACAAAGATAGCAAAGGGGACACACACTGTTCAGCCCCCCAAGATTTCCCAAGTTTTTTTTTTTTTGAGAAATAAATCCCAAGAGACAGGCGGGTCTTATTTTATTTCACTTTTCAACAGAAACATTCTCATGGATCCAAGCAGGTACTACCCCTATTTTCCGTGGCACATACAGTAACACTGACAAGAAGGAACAAGTCAGATCTAAAATGTAAAGTGGAATGTGGATGTCACGGGGAGCTGAGGGGTGAGGGGAGTGCACAGAGCTGGCAGTGCAGGTACAGACTGTCCTCAGCAGGCCTGGCAGATGAACAGTCTGACCTTACATTCCCTAGGTGGCTTCCATGGCATGGAAGAGTTAACGGCCTGAACACACCTCTGCAGGACTGACATCTGGGACAGAAAACAATCCCTATACATTAATTATTACTGTATATTGAAAGAAAGAGTATCATCAGTACAGAAATAGCAAATGACACAAATAGCCTACAATGTAACTGCAAAAAGAGAGGAATCACATCTGGCTTGGTGTTCTGTACCACGCTATCAGCTGCACTCATCAATAATTAAGTATTCTATTTCTAATTATACTTGAAATCCCAAAATGTCCTATTCCCTGAAAGGCACTGCCCACAAATTAAGATCTATTTTACTACTGAAGTTTTCTGTCCAGCTCTTATTTGCCATTCCAAGCCAAAAGCAAGATTAAAAAAAACTTTTCTTAGCAATATTTGGAACAGATCGTAACAGGGAAACAAAAATAAAACGCTGCTACTCTACTAACAACTGAGTAAACATGCAAAGACTTTAAGTAACTACATTTCACTACCAACTGCATTAATTACTACAGTTTCTTGGCAGCAAAATAAAATTTTAAAAAACTAAATAATCCTGGTCTTGCTTAATAAAAAGATGGGCAAAAATTATTCATTTATAGCACTGGAAATTCCTGAGCCATAACATGGCTTTCTCTTTGAATGACTTACACACACACACACACCAAAACCTGGAGGATTTATATATTTCTGACCTAAAACCTGAAACGAAAGTGAATGAAAGGGAGCAATCCTCAAACCATCAGCGGCCAGCGCACCCCGAAAGTATCTCACCCTCCCGGTGGAGCGATGCCGGGAGCGCAGGCAGCTCCGTGCTGTGCCCGCTGTTCCAGAGCACAGCTCTGGGCCAGGTTTTGCAGAGCTGCTGCGCTACCTGCGCTCCTGGGCTGGAAATCCACCCAGCAGCACCTACAGGAAGTACAGAGGGCTCCGTGAAAAGCGCGGGGAACGCCGCAGCAATTCTATGAAACTTATAATTTCACCGCGCTTCAAAAGAACCCACTCCATCCCAATTCGTGGTTTTTCTTCCCACCCGCGAGTTGGAAACTCACCCTGCGCGGGCTTCGGCCCACGTGGAGGGAGGAAGGGAGGGAAGAAGGGAGTAAGGGCAATAAAATGAAAGCCGTCGGTGGGCACGGCTGGGCTCGGGCACTGCGGGCCGGCACAGCGCCGCCGCCGCCGAGCCCCGCGCCCTCCCCGCCAGGCCACGGGGACGGACACGTGCCCGGGCCGGTCTCGAGGAGCGGGCGTGCCCCGCAAGAAGCCCGGGACTCCGAGCCCCCATCCCGCCCCCCACCCCGTCCCGGGGCCCGCGGTCACCCCGGGCTCAGAGCAGGCCGCGCCGCCCGCGCCTCGCCGCCCCGCCGCTACCGGGCCCCGCCGCGGCGGCAGCGAGCCGCGGACCGCGTTCCCCGAGCGCATGGGAGCGGGCCGCGGGCCGTGCCTCCCGAGGCGAAGGGAGCGGGCGCGGGCCCGGGGCGGAGCGGCCTCACCTTCCCGGCGGGTTTCTGCGAGCCGCCGGGCGCCTTGTCCGCCATCTTGCCTTTCCCCTCGCCCAGCCCTGGCGGCGGCCGAGCGAGCGCCGATCCCACCGAGCCCGCGAGCGGAGGGCGCGAAGCCGATGGCCGAGCCGCCGATGGCTCCCCCCGCCCCCCCGCGCGGCAGGGCCGCCCCGTCCGCAGGCAGAGCTCGGCCCGCACGGCAGCGACGGGAAACGGAGCGGACACCGCTGGGAACAACACGAAATGCTGCACCTCAGTGAAAAAAGCCCTTCAGTACTGAAAAGGCTAACACAGCACACCCTTCCTTACTGGGTTTGATATCACACTACAACTGCAAGTGTATTGAAGGCTATTTAATTGGGGATTATAACCAGCCGTCACATTTATCACGAGTCTTGAATCCCCGTGCTTTCATGGATTTTCAGAGTAGAATATGCAGGGGCTGAGATAATACTTAAGGAAAAGACAGGAAGATACAGGAAGTTAATGAAAGCTTTAATCCACCACCTGCCGACACGCACTGCCCTGTGAGCGGCGGGAGGAGCAGGGCCTGTGCTAACAACCGCTGGGGCATCGGAGAATGAAAGTTCCAGAAGGAAGGGGGGGGGGGGAAAGCAAAAGGAAAGGTTGAAGAGGGCAGAGGCAACTGCAGAGGGCTGGGAGTTTATAGAGGAGGGCAAAACTCTCAGGAAACCTCACCGGCTGCAGATGTGCGTCCAAGTGTGCAGGGACATGGTCTGGTGAGAGCCGCTGCTCTGCCCGCAGCGGTGTCAGGGTGACGGCTCAGCTGCGAGCACGTCCATGGCAGTGTCACCGCGTGTCACCAGCGCTGAGCAGGCTGGGCAGGGCGCACAGCGGCGCGGCAGCGAGGCTCACGGCGGACCGGAGAACGGCAGGGAAGTCTGTGTCCCTGAAGGGCGGAGGACGCGGGTCAATGTGCAGGAAGAGCAGGGCGGGCCGCAGGAAGAGCTCCCCGGGTTTGCTGCCCCGCAGGCGCCGCCAGGGGGCAGGCACGGCCCGTGCCGAGCGCCCGCCCGAGGCGGCCCGTGCCACGTAACGTGACTCAACCCGAAGTTACACAAAAAATGGCAAAATAAAAAATAACGCTCCCCATCGTTCCTTAGGTACGAGCTGCTTTACTCCGCAGTTCAGTCTGCAGCTGCAGCTGAGGCAGGGAGAAAGGCTACACGGCACCGCGCGTTCTCGGGCTGCTGGCGCCGCCCTCCGCCACACAAGGCGGAATGTTCCGGTACCGGCGGGGCGGCCGAGGCCCACAGAGGGAGGATTTGTACCGAACACACCGGAGCGACTGCAGCGATAAGCGCGTGCTGGTCCCATATCCAGCCTGCAGGAGCCTGCACGGCTCTCTTGGATAAATTTGAGGAGGAATCACTGAGGATTGGCAGGAAGGAGAGGGAAATCAAACCCACGCATTGACAGGCACAACTCCACCAGTCTTTTTTAGGATATTTGGAGCCCCAAACGTTCCCATAGAGGAGTCCTTCCACATGAAGGGATGGCGTTGGTCAAGGAGCATTATGGATGGATTAGGCAGGATTTACTGCTTCACAAGCCAAGCCCTTCTCTTCCCCCATCTTTCCTCCTGTTTACTTGAGAACCATTTCACTGCCTTGCAGAGATACAGGATTAGTATAATCTGTGACCTGCTTTTGGGGTGGTTTTTACCATATTAGTGCAAACAGGTGCAGCAATGAGTTGAAAGCAAACCAGCTACGGAACTTGGGGCCACAGGAGAAGACACTAGATGATGCTCAACTCTGCTGGCACCATATTAATAAACCTGGCATGAAAGATGACTGACACTTCTGGATGAGAAACAGACATCTAGCTGGAAAGAGGAATGTGCCTTTGGATGATAAGAGGTTTGGGGCCCAATAATGTTTAGAAAATTTGTGCTCCATTTGGCCTCAATCCCTTTATTTTATCCACCTCATTAATCCATTTTAATTATCCACCTCATTGTTCAAGTCCTCCTCTTACTGCTTAGCCTCTATGCTCTTTTCTAATTAATAAACTGCACCAAATTAAGAGCATCACAATCCAGAGCATGCTGAGAAAAACAGGAAAGAAATAGCTAAGAGTTTCAAAGGTCATCTCTAAAGATAATTTTTCAGAATGAACTGTACTCCTCAATCTGTGCTATTTATAACACATTGCAATAGTACAGTAGCACTTGTATACAGTTAGTGAATGAGAACACATGTCACAGTTTTGGGCTTCATGGAAAAGCGAGGGCAGGAAGGAAAGGAAAGGAAAGGAAACAGTGAGATGCAGAAATCCATGGAGAATTAATGCTGGAAAGGGTAGCTAATAATAATAATAATATTTAAAAGCAAATTGTAGGCATTTTTCATTATAATGCAGTAGGTCTGGTTGCCTGCAGACCTGGGAATTGTTTATTAACTGTAGTCACAATGACAAGTATCATTAGGCAATATACTTGGGAAAATCACGAATTATCATAAATAATTAACACTAAGCTACATTAAGTAAACCACATGCTGCAGTGTGTTACACTTGTCTTTCTGGCTGCTTTTTTCCCAACTTTCAGAAGAAAGCTCTCCATTGCTCTTACTCCAGACCAGGGCACAGAACTGCTGCAATTCTCTAGCAAACGTGGGTGTGAGGGAAAGGGAGAGGAAGGATTTCGGGTGCTGTGGAAGTTCCCTAGCCTGTGGCAAAGGAAGCACGTTCGAGGCCATGAGGCAGGCAGATAGTGAGTAGGACAGGAGTGCAGCTGCTGGGTGTACCGGTTTGTAACTCTGTAGTTTCGCACTTTGCTGTGTAGTTTCGCAGAGTGGCTCACGGATCCCTAAAGCCGCCAGCTGTGTGTGTGTTCCCCAGTGCTTAGGCAGCCGTCTTCCAGCTTCTTCCCTTATTCCGCCCTGCGGCTCCTCCGCCCGCGAGGGTTCCCAGCAGAGGCGGCTGCAGCTCCGCCGTGCCCCGCGGGTTGCTAGGGAGCGCTGCGAGCAGAGGCGGGCAGCGCTCAGCCTGGCCTCAATTGAGATGCCTTAGCAGGGACCACGGAATAACGAAAAAGAGCTAGAGGGGCTGTCTGGGAGAGGGCACTTTGCCTCTCAGCAAGTCTGGTCTTGCTGCCACTGCTCTGTCTGCTCTCTGTTCCCCGGCAGGAGCCATCTCTGTGTTACTCCCTCTCTCAGTGCTAGTGCTTCACCTTCCCTAAGCTGTGACTGCTGCTCTACTCCTGCCATTCAGCAGCTGCTCTCCCTTCCCTAACCCTAACCCTGCTCTCTCCTGGGACACGTCTTATCAGGGAACCCGGGCTCGTCCTCCCCCTGGGATGCCTCAAGCAAAGAGGGGCATTGCGCAAAGCAGTCACAGGGGCAGCATCTGACCTGCGCCGTCTGCCTGAGAAGGGTCGGTCATTTGCGGTGTAGTTTGCAGGCATTAGTGCAAGTATCAAATGAAGGCTTAATTTCAAAAGTTCTCCTGCAGCTTCTTGTCAGAGAGAATTAGCCTACGTGGCTAGAATCCAGATGTGCACATCTATCAGCTGTTTCGAAAGCACGGAAGTTCAAGATGAGTGCAATGCCAGTCATTCCTTCGCCATACTGAGAGTCCCTCCTGTCAGGTTACTAACAGTGAGTAGCAATTTGTGCTCTGCAAAACACTCCCACTCTGCACATACAAACAAAACAATTTCTTAGTTATGCACTTTGTAAGTGACGGTTCAGTTCTGCAACCCTTGCAAAGGACAAGCTGTACTTTGCTCTTACCACAAGCCCCTGGAATCTGGGGCAGCGGTGGATTTTGACCATGGAAAACATGAAATATGCACCCACCCGATACGTTATTCTTCATCACAGTGAAACTAATTTCACGGCAATACTTACGCTCAGATTTGCTGCTGTCAAGAAAAAGACAAGTTTTACCTCAAATCTTTCAAAACTCTAAGAAGACAACAACTAAACTTCCAGAGAAATTTTCTTTAAATGTGAAGTATTTTAGCCAGTTTGCTGTGCTTGGTGTTTTTTCAGATGGGTTTCATTACTGGTCTTTAAAGCATAAAGGATACAAACCTGGAGATATTCAAGGTAAAGAGGGCAGAAAATTAGAAGCTCCTGATCACTGAGACATTAAAATGAACATTGCTGTGCAACTATGGTGTTGGTTACTGCTATTTCCATTCACAATATCTACCTTTTCTCTCCTCCAGCTGAAGCTTTAAAATATAGGTATCACTCCCATTTTTTTTTTATCTATCAAGGTACTAGCTTTATAGAGTATAATTGACCCTAGTTGGTTAGTCAAGAAGGAGAAAGTGATGCAAGGTTTCCTGTTTATCCAGTCTTACAAAGACAGTGGAGCAGAATCTTTAAAGGCAAGTTAATCACTTCAGTATTAGATCAAAGCACATTGTCTACTCAATTATTACAAAGTATTGCAATCAGTGCAGTGAAAAGTTACCTATCAAACCATTATTTGCAAGAGATTGATACACATTCAAGAAAGGATAAAAAAAACCCAACACAGAACAAAAGAATTATTTTTGTATGTCCATGTATCTCTTCAGATGTTCTCCCAGAGAAAGTGCAACCATGAGGTACAGCAAACAAAGTTGGATGAGGCCAAAGCTTCCCTTTCTTTAATAGCTACTCTTTTTAAATAGAGCCAAATTCTACCCTCTCTCTGGTTTAGTGGGGTTGCATGAAAGATGTCACAACAGAGTCAGAGTTATTCAAAAGGTTTCAGTGCAGAAGAAAAATCCAGAGGAAACAAAGAGGGTAAGTGTTTCTACCCAGATAAAACTCATTACTGAGAAAGAAATCATCAATATCTGTCCTAGAAGTGAAGATATAAAAAGAAAAAAGGTATTATACAGGTGGAATTGTATGGTGGAGGATTAAGTCAAACAAGTTCTACTAAGACTGATATTTGCCAGCATGAGTTGAATTGGGTGAGGCTAAAGGTTTATCTTCAAAAGCATCTTAAATCTTCCAAACACCATCACTAAATATTCACATTAGGACTTTCTCTCTTTTTAAGTTTTTTTTTTTAATTAGTTTATTTAGTCAAAAAAGCTGTGTATAGTAGGAGGGCTAAGTACAACCTCTTCCCTAGTGTGCTGAGTATGTTTGAGTGCAAAACATGCATTTAGCTTTTATTTCTTCATTTCCGAATCAAAAGGCATAATTTCACTGGGTAGGGTTGAAGTAATTTAGAATATTTTTTAGGGCTTCTGATATTTCAGACAAAATAACACCTCAGAAATGACTTCAACATTGAATAAAACAAAAGTATAATGTAGAAACAAACTCACATTTGGTATTTTAGTACATCTTTTCCTTTGAGTCTTCATCCAGCTCTGATTAACATTAGCTTCCATTACTTACCTCATTAGGCAGCACCTTCATCAGTGCTTTAAAAGTCTTCTAAGAGGTTATCTGGAGATAAAGCCTGCAGAAAATTCTACACATGGTAGGATTAACCATGGTATATGCTGACCATGCCCTTCTAAATATAAACTCTGGTTAGAGAAATGGAGAGGCTCTTCATGCACTACATTACGTGGACTCCTCTCTGTGACCTCCAGATGTCCTGATTCTCCCTGGCTCACCACATAATAGTCATGTAATACTAACCTTGATGGACTACATATGAATAAGAGGCTATTTTGAGGTTGTAAGTGCTTCAAATTGTAAGGTTCCCTGCACACTATCCCACAGCTGGCTTGGGAGGAGAATACTCAAGTCAATGTAATATGTATGCAGGAGTCTTTATGAAAGCCCAGGCTGTCCTCAGAGATCATTCTCCCTGTGAGGAGTATGCCTTGGAAATAAGCAAAAGACTTAGATCATTAGCAATGAGTTCCATGAAAGTGGCTGCTAAAGCATTAGTGCGTACCTCCACCAACAGCCAGACAGTCCAGGGTGCACCAGGACTGTCAGTGTTGAATCACAAGCAAAGCCCACCTGCTCCTCCCAGGGGGCCATAAACCCAGTGGGTGTCTCCCAGGCAGCCAGGCCACAGCCCAGAGCTCCCTGAGGCCTGAAAGCCTCCCACATCCCTGACCGTGGGGAGGCTGCAGCAAACTCAGAACGTGTCAAACGAGCCCTGCTGCTGCTGCAAGGCCAGCAGTTCCCAATCAGCAGTGGATGCTGTCGTTCTCTAGACACCATCTGTTGCAACAACTGCTGGTGGCTTTCCAACAGCCTCTTTAGTGCAGGTTTGAAACTGATTGCTCTCAGTCAACCACCCCTTCTTATCTAACCTTCATGAGAGAGACTGAAGATCATGGTCACTCTGGCCCTCTACCACAGGGCACGCAGTGGCATTGACTGGCAGTCTCACTGCCATATGGGACTGAGACAGGATCACCACAGCCCTCCTGGGAGTGCCTGCGTGTGTGGTGGGCTGGGAGCAGGACAGGGGTGGGTGTTGTTTAGCAAAGAGCCCCCTCCCCACTGCCTGCCTCTGCAGGGATGCAGCGCCCAGTCCAGCATCTGGCCTGTCTCCCTGTGGCCTCTCTAGTGGAGAGCAGCACCATGAGAAGCCTGACCTCTACCAGAGGCAGAGCAGTTTCCAGTAATCCCCAAAAGCCTTTCCTCTCCCGAAATCCCACACTTCAGAGCCCACAAGGAGCTGGGCCCTGCTCACTCCTGAGGCTCCCTGCAGGCAGAGCCCTGTCAGTCCCTCCCCAGGGAGTGTCTGCTTGCTGTGTCCCTGCACTCCAGCATGCACCCCCTCTAAAACACACAGGTACCAGAGCATATTAGGCCTGCGGTGTGAAAAATGTCTTTTGTTTAATATTTTGCTCCCTATGTTGGCTTCTCAGCACTGTTCAGTTATGCTTATTTTCTTAGCAGGTCTCCTGTGTAATTTTTATAAAGATTATAAACAGTGTCACCAGTCTGCCCTACTTTTTAATGAAAAATGCATTTAAAATCACTTTCAGCAGTACACTTTTAAGACTTTATTTCTACTAACTTAGAAAACTTATTTCTGATTGCCCCCTTGTTCAGAAGATTTTTCACATTGTTGTGATTCACTACCAAATAGAAGATTTTAATGAAAATCTTTGGACAAAGCATTCTAATTACACTTGACCTCAGTTAATGTCATGTGACCATGCACGTATCTGAATATCACCATGTAAAATGCACTTTTGGCAACCGAGAGCTATTGGATATTTAAGACTATCTGAAAACAAACAAAAAGGAAACACGTTGAAGCAGCAGAGAGCAATCCCTTAGTCTGGCTCCTACCTGTATCTGCATTACTGGTGCAGGTGCATTAACCTTTTATTTCCTTCAGATGCCTTAAGGAAAAGTAACACCCGTACAGCGCTTTCCCCCTTATTTTTAAATTCCGATTATGTAACTGTGCTGCTTGCATAACCGCGACAATAAGTGTAGGATTTGTCCAAGGATCAACACGGAGCAGCTCCTGCCAGCCGTTCCCGAGTGTCCCTCCCAGCCGCCCCGCTCGGAGCGCGCAGATAAGGTGGGTGCCGTGTGTGTCAGTGACGCTCACCCCATGCAGCCCGGCCGGGAAGGTTTAGCCTAAAATAACGTTTGCATTCACTGCATGAGATAATGTCACCAAAGAAATCAGGTCTCAGCGGCCTTACCGAAGCACACAGGACAGACCGCCACCCAGCTGCCACCCGTCCCCTGTCTGGGGGTACTTCTCCGCTGTGTCGCGCCGCCGGGGATCCCCCAGCGCCGCGGGTCCATCTCCCTTTTCCCGGGGCTCCCGCCGCACGCGCGGGCGCAGCCGCGCTCGGGGCTGGGCGGGCGCCCCGGTGCCCCCTTTGTGCTTTTTACAGCAGAACAGCCCCGCGGGCAGGCCCCGCACCGAGCAGCGCCGGTGCCAGTGACCCTGCGGCCGGGAAGGGGCGCCGCGGGTCCGCTCCGGCCACACGCCTCGCTGCGGGGGCTCTTACGGACCCGCCCCCCCGCTGCGGCCGCATCAATCATTAACGGCGGCTCGGGTGTCCAGTGCCTCCCACCCCGGGAAACCCTACCCGGGGCGGCGGGGGCGTCTCTTCCCGCTCCTCGGGAGCGCTGGATGCGCCGCCGGTCTCCAGTTACCGCGATGCCGGGCGGCGGGGCGGGAGGAGCCGCGGCGGTGCTGCCACTGCCCCTGCTGCAATGAGTGATGCTGCCGGGGGCGGCGGCGGGGGCGGAGAGGCGCAGAGCTACCGCGGATCCTCCGCCGGCGGCTGCGGGCGCAGCGGCTCTGCCTCGCCCGGTCGGCGGCGAGGCGGCGGGCCCGGGGCCGGCCGGGGCAGCGGCAGCATGCCGGCGGGCGATGGGGACAAGAAGGAGGCGGCGCCGCCGCCGCCTCGCCCTGCCGCCCTGCTACGGTGGGATGAGGTGCCCGAGGACTTCGTAGAGTGCTTCATCCTCTCGGGCTACCGGCGGTTGCACTGCTCGGCACAGGAGTGCCTGGCCTCGGTGCTGCAGCCCACCAACGAGACCCTCAACTTCTGGACCCACTTCATCCCACTGCTGCTCTTCCTCACCCGCTTCGGGCGGCTGCTTCTGCTGCGGGGCGCCGGGGACGTGCCCTTCCACCACCCAGCCCTGCTGCCCCTCTGGTGCTACGCCTCGGGGGTGCTGCTCACCTTCGCCATGAGCTGCACGGCCCACCTCTTCAGCTGCCTCTCCCCGCGCCTCCGCGCCACCTTCTTCTACCTGGACTACGCCTCCATCAGCTACTACGGCTTCGCCAGCACCGTGGCCTACTCCTACTACCTGCTGCCGGGGCTGAGCCTGCTGGACGCCGGCGCCATGAGCCGCTACGTGCAGCAGCGGCTGGGCTGGCAGCTGGACTGCAGCCTGCCCATCGCGGCCTACCGCGTGCTGGTGCTGCCCGTGGCGCTGGCGCTGGCCGTGGGCTGCACGGCCGCCTGCTGCCGCAGCCGCGCCGCGTGCTGCGCCTACCCCTTCGCCGTGCGCACCTTCGTGTTCGCCATGCCGCTCAGCATGGCCTGCCCCATCATGCTGGAGAGCCTCTTCTTCGACCTCCGCGCACGCAACCCCACGCTCTTCGTCTACTTTTACCGCCGCTACTTCTGGCTGCTGGTGGCCGCCTTCTTCAACGTCAGCAAAATCCCCGAGCGGATCCAGCCGGGGCTCTTCGACATCGTGGGGCATAGCCACCAGCTTTTCCACATCTTCACCTTCCTCAGCATCTACGACCAGGTGCACTACGTGGAGGACGGGCTGGCCGAGTTTCTCAAGGCACCCCTGGCCGCCCCCACCTACCTAGGCACCGTGGGCTATATGCTGCTCCTGACCGTCTGCCTTGCTGTTGTCGTCAGGAGGTTCCTCAACGTTGCAGACATCTGCAAGCAGGACTGACCAGCCCGGCGACCCTCGGGACAGCGACCGCCATGCCAGTGACCCCTGGCCTGGAGGTCCTTGGGCCGGTGACCTTCAGACTGGTGACCCTCAGTCCAGAGCCACCATGTCCTGAAGAAGCTGTGGCACCTGGGGAAACACACCTGTGGAAGAGCCAGGTCCCTTTCTTGGAGGTTTGCTGGAGAAAATGACCATGGCAGAACTGCTCGTGCTCTTTAAGCTACTAGGTTACCAGGGGAAGCAAGCAAATGCTTACTGGTATGTTGCTGCTTAGAGTATAAGCTGAAATAATTTAGCTCTGCTACTAGGAAGAATGCATGAATGGTGAATGCCACTTACTAATTTCATAACAATTAGGTCTAAACTAGCTCTGTATATACATATATATTTATATATCTAGCTATATATTTATTAGCTACATATATGTGTATATATATGTATACACCTGAAGACATTTGTGCAATGATTTCTCATAGACTTTTAATCAACTCCTATGTGAAATTTCCTAGCAGATTATGCACTGACATTTATTTTCCTCTCTGATATTGTAACAGGCCTTTGCAGCCACATACTGGATTTTAAATGCAAAGTAATCAATAGCTATCCATAGTTTCTAAGGTCTTGCAGCCTTTTCAGCCAGGGAACAATAGATTTAAGAGCGAGAGGAAAAACAGCTGTGAATTATTACAGAATTACCAATTAATGGAGAGACCTTAATTAGACAGACAGTAAGTGGTTGGTGTAGCCACTCGGATACTAAAATAAAATAGAAGGATATGTAAAATAACCGAACCAGAAAGGGGTCAAACTGGTTTGGAACGGGGGCAGAGGAAGAACAAGGACCCTGCATAATGGAATGGCTCTTCCCTCAGCGTGTCAGGAACATCTGTTGTGCTGAGGGAGTTGCTAAGGGGCCCCTTTATCTTCCTGGGTAAATCACCCCCAAACCAGTCCTCTGGAGTCAAAGTCAGCTGCCAGACTTTCTATAAACCCCTGCCAAGCTCGGTGGGAGTTCTGTGGATGTAAAGAGAGTAACCGATGCATGAGATCTCATTCTGGATCTTTTAAAAAGCTACATGGAACTAGTTTCTGCTGCTCTTTAATTAGAGCACTGTCATATTTACCATCCTAAAATTAGTTGCAGAATACGATACTGCTGAATCCAAGTTCAGCACCTAAAATCTGGCTCTACAAGTACAGGATACTGGCACTTTTTTGTCTTTCCCCACTTTTTCCTATTCTGATTAGTTGTGGCTACAGCTGGATGTGTTGAAGTCTTCTTTCAGAAGCTTTGGGGGAGTTCAAAAACAAGAATTAGGAGGTGTTTTCCAAAGCAGTATCTTTTCAGAGCAACCCATGTATTATCCTTGTCACAGGACAAAGAGCTAAGTATAGACTGAATTTACTCTAGAAACATTTTTGTGAACCATGTGCAGATTTTAAGCAGATGCATTTTGCTTTCGTCTGACAGAACAAGTGCAATAATGTTACACAAGGGGCTTACCAAGCGAAGTTCAGGTGAGAAATTGCTTGTGTAACCCATTGTCTAAAGAAGGGTGGTACTTCCTTAGCAAACCCTTGTGTCAGACTGCGTAACAGTGTAATAGCTGTTTTACTCAGCTCCTGTTGTAGAAATGTATCTCTGCTTGGGTCTTTCCCATTTTCATGGACATGGCATCTGAATCCCAAGACAATGTTTTGAGTCCAGTTCTCATCTTCTGTAAGACAAAGTCCCCTTTGTTTAAAACGGGAATATAGGAAGGACTGTAGCCAGGGATTATGAAGTCACATCCTTAACATGGGTCAGAGTCATCACAGACCCAATAACTGATATGCCCTCTACCAATGTAACAGCTTTATGAAAATTTCTCAATTGAAGTGCATAAGCTAAAAGAAAATTACACTCATTCAATTTAGCTTTTATCTCAACCCATTTAAAGTATAATGGTTTGAATATTTTAGATTCTTAGTGAATGATGAAAATGGCCTAACAAATACTCTTTGCCAGCCACAATTCTGCTGGTATGTCATTTCTGGAAGGGTCAGATGTATTTTAAGGAGATTGACTAGAATTATCTGGAGTAGCAGTTCCCAAAGTGTGGCCTCTTGAGTTATTACTGTTGGGCCATAAAAAACTGCATAGCCTGTATGAGTGGCTGTGTTCAGTTTTCAGTTACCAACCTGCATGAAAAGAAAATGGAAACTACATGAAGTATTTTAAATTTTACCTATTTTCACTAAGTTTTGTCAGAAATGTAGCATTGCTTTCTTCAGCTGCCAACAAAGCAGAAAGTGATCTGCACCACTGGGAGAGGAGGCTGGTTCACAGCACTGTTGCTCCTTGAAACATGCTTTAATATTGTGAAAATCCTGAAAACTCACAATAGAAAGCAAGTGGATCAAGACCTTCAACCATGTCATGCTATGAATTTCCACAACTGCAAAAAGAGGCCAAAAATCTTTGAGATGGGCTGTATTCAAGTTAAAATAATAGAGGCATAGTAGTTAGAGCCCAGTGACTCATCCAAACTAATTATGTAGAAAGGGTTTGCCTGGGAGATGCCACTAGCACATCCAACCAGCAATTAAAAACTAAGAAATAAATCTGAGGGATAGCAAACCTCAGCATTAGAAGGCAGCTCAGAAACAAACAGTAAAAGCCAAATGTAAAAGACCAGGCTTTCAAAGCATACTGTATAATGAATTATATTTGTGCTTGTCAGTCACAATGTAGAGGACATCTCAAGAGGCAATGTCAAAAATGGCTGTTGCTAACTTGTAAAAATACATTTGATATTTGGAGTTAGGCCACCCAGGGTCATCTATATATATCTCAACGACAGATAATAGTATAAAGTTTGGATTGCAACCCACTGCAATTTTACTGCTGTTACAAGAGTTGCCTGTGAGCCCCAGTCACACTGAAGATTGGTACCTGGCTCTGATATTAAGAATATTGCTTCATTCAGAAGTTTCTGTTGGCAGATTGTTTAGGCACGTGTATGGGCCTGAGCACCTCATGGAATTATTGTAAAAGCTGGTTGCAAGCACTGCTGGCTGAGCCACTGTAAGCAGGCTGCTGAATCCAGAGTGAGTGACTACAGGGAGATGTGATTACAATTTAAGAGTTCTAATTAATGGATTTTTGTTTGTCTGGTTTTTGTTAAAAAAAAAATGTGACTACAAATTAAAAAGGTACAGTAAGTGTGGAGAATATCTAGGGAAATGTTACCTGAGTGTCTGTGTCTATTCAGTGAAGGACATGCATGCAGGTAATAGTTCCATTTGCTGTGTCCAATGGACAAAACTAATCTGAGATAAAAATATTCAAATTGGAACAAGATATCTATAATTATAGTGCTTGAATTTGTTCATCTAGAAGTGAGTCAGCATTTGTGTGATTTGTAAGGGTGCAGGATAACTTTCTGGTGTGAAAGCACATGACTGAAGAACGTGTGTAAGCATGTTCAGAGGTCTCACCTGCAGACTAGATGCATAAGGAAATCCTAGAAAACTAACTTGCTTGCAGAAGTACGTGTCATAATGTTTTTATAACCTGCCATAAGGTCTACACTGTGGATTCCACAGCTCATGTTGGAAACCAAAAAGGCTTTTCAGGCCTTTTGGAGTAGAATCTGCACAGGGATGGGAGCACAAGGTGGGGACTGGAGCACAGGGAGGTGGCCTGTAAATGCTTGGGTGTTTCTGTGTTTGGCCAGCACTGACTTTCAGACTGACGCACCTGTGCTGATGTGAAGTGGCTGTTGCTGGGGCCACTTCCCAGAGTTGGTGGCATAGACACCCTCCCTTGCATTCAGCACGTGCCTAGAACTGCAGTCTACACTGGCATATATTCAGTAAGCCTGGCTTCTGGGCACTTCTGAGTAGCCTGTGAGCTTCCAGCTCATCTTCCTGTAAGATCGATGAACCTCATCTGTAATCACTGCCCTGTTTTCTGTGGTGATACAGTATTTTTTCTGCAGTGTGTGTATTTGAATGTCACTATCCAGGGTATCTGTGAAGCTCTGAGCAGCCTCATTAGCAAGACTGGAATCTATATTTGGAAACAAAGGGAAAGGTTTCATCTGCATGCTGCACTTGTAGAAATGTAGCAGTTAAAAGTAGAAGTATGTTCATTTTTTTTTGCTAAAATGGTAATTCTGCTTAGTTGTCCAAGTGTTACGCTTATTATTTATTTGCTGAATCCAGCTACTGTGTCAGGTTTTTGTCAACAGTGCACCTGCAGGAAATGACAGTATGAAAGTTTTACTTCATGTTTAAGTAAACTCTGAGGCAGCACATTCATGGAGCATTATTGCACTAAACTCAGTTGATTACCATCCACATGCCTTACAGAAGCAAGTCATACCTGTAGTAATTGCCCAGATTAAACTGTTTTTTCATTGCCTATGAGCTTAAAAATGACCAAGTGGCCAGTAACAAGCTGAGGAGTCAGGCACTCCTGGGTTCTTATCCTTGCTTTGCCACTATCTGTTCTGTAATCTAGGGCAAGTTGTTTAAACTGTGTTCATTTTGAATGAATTTTAATTCATGTGAAACACTGGAATTGTACCAGGGTTGAATTTGACCCTTTGTGTCTCAGTTTCCACATCTGTAAGATGGGGAGAATATACCTTACCTACCTCGCAGGGTTGCTCTGAAGACTAGCAAATGTTTGTAAAGCACTTAAAAATGCAAACACCCTCCCAGGTGCTAAGAAGAAATCTTCCAGCAGAGAGAATGTTATATTTTCCCTCATTTCACAGGGAGAGGAGCATGAACGTTTCCAGATTGTGAACTCTTGGGACAAACCCTTGTGATTGCCATACTCCTAGGATGTTCACATCCTGTGTCTTTTGGAGCTGATGGCTCCAGAAATTTCCACTGGCTCAAGTGGGGGACAGTCAACACCCAGGCAGTATTCAACAGGCTGACTAAATGCTCTAGGGTCAGGAGTAAAGAGAAAACATAAATTACTTACATATGCTTTTCTTCAGAAATTCTCACTGGTAACTTGTACTGAGGAGCATTGTAACACCCATGAGGCCTCCTTGTTCATTTAGCCATGGATTGTATTCCAGTTACTATGAAACAATGCAGCAGGATTTCCCATCAGTGTCTGTAAGATTATGATTATGTCTCAGTTGCCATTGGGAATTTTGAACTATGTCAAACTTCTTACCAGAGTAAAAAGACCTGAAGTAAATGATGCTTTTAAGAAAAAAAAAATAATTTGAGAATATAAAATTATATTGATCAAACAACTTTCTCTTTTTCCCTCCTGTTCTGCAAAACCAACTACATGGAGTTAATCTTATGGTTGAGTGAAATCTGAACTGAGATCTTTTGACCACATATATGTACTCTGTCAAGAAGCCCTCAATAATTATTCTACTATCGCACTCTGCCCATCAGCTGGAAGGGCTGATACAAAAAGCACCACTGACAAGAGGACCATGTTTTTTAGAGCTTTTCTAACTGGCAGCAGTAGCTGAGGGGGAAAAAAAAAGACTACATCAAAGGGTTTGAGTGGCTTGTCAGTCCAGGCCTGTACCTTTAGAAATTCTCCCAATATCCAAGTATGTTCCTAGCTTCTGTTAGACACCTCTGAGTCAGGGCTGTATCACCAACACTCAAGTTACAGCTGAGACGTTACTTTCTCAGATGAGATGTAAGATGGTAGTGTCACATGCACTGAAAGACACTGACCTCCGTTCAAGACACTTAGTGTCTTGGAGCTGGGTGTGGAATTAAGTTAAATAATTTTCACATCTTGCTTAGACAAATGCTGCTTCATTCCACTGAATTCAGTAATAAATTATTGACCAAGACAAAGGAAGCAGGCTTTTGCTTGAAGTTGCCTGGAAGGGAACACCACCAGCAGACTTCTGCTTTCAGGGCAATTGCTTCCTGGGCCGTACTCAGAACATGGAGGATTCTGAAGTAGGGCTTTGCTACTTCATGGGAATGCCTTAGGATTTGTGGTTGTAGCTGGGGGTTATTAGTACAGAGAAACAGTTTATAGCAAGTCAATTCTGTCTGCTAGAGGTTCAAGCACGCTTTAGTAGGAGGTATCATGTTTAAGGGTCTGTGCATGCAATGAACAAAGTGTGAATTTTGTGTGGTTCTGTCGGGAGGGTTTGAAAATTTACTCTTTGTACACTTTTGGATGCTGACTACTGTATATGTAATGACTATGCATTTTTAGCAAAAAAAAAGGGTGTGATCTATAAATAAAGTTGATTCTGACTTCATTTTTGCAGAAATGCATTTATAAAGGCTTTTCTCATTTCTTTGTATAATTTACTGTGACACCTGTAGCATCAGAAATGTGTTGAATGCAGTTCTCTCCAAACACAGGTGATGTTAGCATGAGTATAGGAACCTTCAGTTCTTACATAGGGGCATAGGAGTGTTGACATTTCTGAAAACACTATACTAGCAAAAGTATCACTGCCATTTTGTTTCTTTTATATTTCAAAGCAATAAAATAGCATTCTTTGCCATTTTAGTTTTCTGCTAACTAATTATAGACATCCCTGTTACATTAAGATCTAATACATTAATATGTATTAGAAGATTAGTGTTCAGCCTACAGTGCTCCCTGAAAAATCATGAAATTGGTAGCAATAGCAGTGTAAAGAATCAGCAAAATATTGACTGCAAAATGAAGAGGTCTCTTTGGCATCAAGTAAAGTTTCCTATTTGGCAGAGTAGGATGGCAAAATACTGTTTTCAGTCCAAGTCAGGCACTAAAAAGCACTCGGTGAACTGCAATTACATAAAGTATCTGCCTTAAGCCTTTTCTGTCAAAATTCAGCAGGACAGGATGTATCCCAACATAATTGCAGGTTCCCCCTGATAGGAACACAATGGAAAACTGTAGGATCTTGTAGTTAAGGTGTGCAGAATTCCTTCCAAAATTCTAAAATTCTTGAGATTCTTATTCTCAGACTTTGTACATCCTATTTGAAATGTGGCAATGACTTAAAGGATTTGATAATCCCAGGAAAAACCTCCATTACCCTCTTAGAAGTAGATACTTCAAGAGACTACATCCTGCAAATAAACAAATACTTCACAAGACTGCATCCTCCTGTTAACACTTAAGGGTTTTCATAATGTTGTCAGTAAACTCTGGATCTGACTGCTGGACATGAACAGGCTGGGGGAAAACCTCACAAAACTGATGAAGCCAGTGAAGATGGCAAAACAGTGAGCAGAATGGTAAGCAACGAAAAGCTGCTAGGACAGGTAATTTATCGAGGTCAGTGCCTCAGCCTTCAGCTGTGGTGGATCCATAGTTACTCTGATAATCTACTGGAAATCTGAAGGCAATCTATATTTTGTTACCATGACATCACTTCTCTGACAAATGACCCTAAAACTCAGGACTGTGTTTGAGGAGGAACAAAGAAACATCTGACACACAACAATTACATTCAGATTTTATTCTCTCATCATAGGATCACGTAAGGCTAGCAGGATCTGCAAGTGGAGATGAAACACATTAAAAATTAAAAGCTGGTAAAAACATAGAGTATTAAATCAGTATTAATGCTAAAGCTCAGTCATAGCTGCAGAGCCTTTGGGGCAGACACTACAGATGCACTTTCTGCATCAGAAACCCTCTACCACTACAAGGCAGATTTCTTATCAGGAGTGGCAGTACACTTCTGTTCTGGGGAGCTGGAAATACTTCTCTTGCCAGGGAGCACAGCCTTTGGGTACATGATGCATGCTGTACAGAAGCAAAATGAGAGACCATGTCACACAGTCTTTTTGGAGAGTAAGTCATTTTATAGAGTTTTCTACTTTGAGTTTCTCCTGCCTCTAAGGTCTAATCCTTTCCTGTCCCTTCTGACTGATGAAACATGAAAATATAGTTTTCTTTAATTTTTGGTGTTAAGTATACTTTTCAATATTATACTCTGTTTGCTAGAAAACGTCTGTTCTCTCTCACTCTCTTCTGCTGTCCTGAGAAACTGGGCAATGCCACATGTACAAGAAAAAAATCCTTGGGTTTTTTTCCCCCCTCTTTATATGCTGGTCTCTCCACATCCACAGTCCTGGGGCTATGGAATTCAATCACTGGCACTCACTAGTGTTCCAAAATCTCAGCTTTTCTTTTTAGCAGCACTTGGAAGGACAGCTAGGAAATGTCAGTGAGGTGGATAACAAGCAGCAGTATCTGTAGCCCTCAGAAATAACACAAATAATGAGCAAAAGGTAAACAGGTCCCTGGGGCAGCTTCTCTGATACCTTTGTACTCACAGACATCATCTCTCATTATCCAAAATTTAGTGAAGCTCATAAGCACATGCTTAACTTTAATAGGACTGTATGTTTATCTTTGTTCATTGGTGGGGTGAACTTTTCCTTGTGTTTCAGTGTGCTATAGAAGCAGAGCCCTAATGAGCAGACCGTGCCAGGGAAATGTTGCCAGCAAGAGTCTGGCACAGCAGATCCTGCCATCCAGCCCTAAGGCAGTGCCCTACACTCCCAACTCACTTTCCCTCCTTAGCTGTAGCACTTTAAAGCACTCTCAGGGCATCATCTGAAAAATTTTAATACAAAACAAAGAGCAAAGTATATATATAGCCAGAAATGCACCAACTTAGTCATTAAATAAAGCTGCAGAGTTTGTACCAATTACATCAAAACATTGTTTCTTGTAGTGTAGTAGAAAATCATAGCTTGAAGAGAAAGTTTGGAACAGTAAGTAACCAGAATCACTGAGCACTGAAAAATATATTCAATAGCCAATATAGTTAAAAAGAATATTTATGTCTGTAGAATATGGACTCAAAACTTAAAAAGAGAAGGCAAATATTCTGTGAAGAACACCTTTGTCCCTAGCAATAGAGCAAGTTCCTTCAAGCTATAACTATTCTGCCCTAACAGAAGCATGCCATCTCTTCTATTCTAAAGTTCAGACGTTCTTTGGACAATAAAAAAATAATTTGACTTAATTGTGTTCAGTAAAACACGGAGAACTGATAAAGAATGAGAACATACACAAGAGTGGGAAACCTGCTCAAAATGCAATACTCAAGTTAAATGAATATTATTTCAAGTCCCAGCTAGCTTAGCAGACCTATCACCTCAGAGGGAATATACAGTGTATCTTCAGATCTGCTTCTACTGGCATGACCATTATTCCAAAGAATACAGTGAATTGATATAATGAAAGGCAAATAGTAGATACCTCAATGGCAGGTAATCTGTGATGAGTATATTCTTGTATTCAGATATAAGGCTGAATTACATACATGAAAACGTTGGTGGTGCTCTACATATATCACAGAGTTTTTTTAAAAGAGTTTAAAAGTTGTATTGATTTTGACTTTGCTGGCAGATTCTTACATGGGTTTGCACAAAGCAAATGAACTGGTGGACTTACAAATATTACCAAATGAAGTAATCACTGCTTTCTCTTCTGAAAGTCACAGTGACTCCGAGCAGAGCTACTGAAGACCCTCAGTGAATCTGATCTGGCCCTCTCCCCTTTGCAGCAGTGGTAGCTTGAAGTGCAAGTCCTCCGTGGAAAGTACTAGATGTTCACCTAGCAGTTTCCAACACACTTCATTGCTGCTTTTAAATAACCCCAAGGAATGTTATTCATTAGCCAAATATGCACGTAGAGCTAATAAATAATTATGATTTTCTGGCTCTGGAACTGTCATGATTTCTAATTTCAGTGTCAGGGCAACACTGCCAGGTATGTCCTAGACATGGGTGACTTCCAACTCATTACTCAACACTCTTTGTTCCAAAAGCCATTTCAGTTCCCCGCTAGCTCATGAAGAAACAATCTGCAGCAAACGAAGGTAAATGAAGTCTCTAAGGTGACAGCTTCCCATGTGCACTATAATAGGTCAGCAGCAGTGCAGTTTCTTTCTCAAGTGATTCCTGAGCTCAATTCACAAACAAGCACCAGACTCAGTTCTCTTCCCTTGGCATTTTGCCCGGAAGGCTCAAGCAGGCTGGAGAATAATTCTGACTTGTGAAAAGCTCTTTTCCCCTCCTATTCGCCAGTCACATCCGTGTGTGCAGTACTGGCACAGAGGAGGCAGCAGCAATGCAGGGTGGCACAGCACATCTCTGTGCTGCACCAGCCCATCCGTGGCACAGAGCCACAGGATCCCACCAGGACAGCTCCCACACACGAGTCCGCGCAGCCTGGGAAGCTGGCAGTGACAGCCCTGCCTGCCTGCTGGGCCAAGTGAACCTCACAATAAAGAGATCCAGGCCTGCTGCTCAGAAGGAAGTTTTGCAACATTAGTCTATGCCCAGCAGACCCATGGAGGACACTGAGGTGAACCAGCAGGAGTTTCCTAGACAAGATTTGCTGTTACTCAGTTTTAAGAAAACAAACCTTAATTTTCAAAGTCAGCCATCAATGATAAATGATACAGAGAATAGAAATTTTTAGTTTCCCTGAAGTTGCTGGATAGAGCTTAAAGACTAAATGACAAAAAAAAAAAGATAAATGGATGTAAAAATATGACCACAGGAGGATAAAGGTAGCTGGAACCAGTGGACAAACAGATAAAAAGGACGAGAGTGGTTTTTTGCAAGTCATTTAACAAAGAAGAAACAGCACATGCCCAAAGGAAAAGTTCAAGGAAAAGTCACCTTTAATATCAAAGCATTCAGTGAATGCAACCACTCAAGTCCCCTTTTATGACTCTCCAGGACCAAAAAAGGACTTCCAGTGAGAAGTGGATACATACAAATTAGTTCTAGGAAAGTAATGTTTATGTATTAAATAAAAGCCACATTTTAATGAATATTTATGATTATGATGGATAAATACCTTGTTGTAAAGCCTCACAACACATACAGAATTTAAAAAATATATCCTCTGTGTGTCCTGCACAGGTAAAGAATGCCTGCTTTCTAATGCTTTAAATGTTTTAGAAAGTTTATTCCAGCAAATTTCAGGATCTTCTGCACTCTGAGTTGGATCAAATCCTCAATTTCAGATTGAAATGAAGAAGGCAAACCAAACTATTCACATCTATTGAAAAAGGGGTAATTCAGATTGTTTTAATCTGCCCCAGCACAGGCCCAGGGACGGAGGGAGCGGGGCTGCAGCCGCTGCAGGCGCTGCGGAGCTCCGGGAGCCGGGGCCGCCAGGAGGAGCCGCAGCAGCGCGGCCGGGGCGGGCACGGCCGGGGAGCGGCCCGAGGGCTCCGGCACGGCCCCGCTCTCGCCAGGGGAGCTGCGGCCGCGTTTCTCATCTGCAGCGCCCGGGAGGGAGCGCAGGAACCCCCGCTCGCTCCTGCACAGCCGGTGAGGCGCTGCCCTTTGCGGCACCTCCCCTGCGCAGCGCTACTGTCCCCGGGGCTGGTCTGGGAGGGATCCCATCCACGGAACACTCAGGGAGAAGCTGGCACAGAGACCTGGCCGGCTGGCAAAAATAATGCCTCAGAGGCAGCTGCTTGCTCATACAATCCAACAGGGAAAAAAACCAAAACTGTTTTGAAGGGGATGACGCCACTCTCTTAGACATTCCTGGAATTTAAACTGAACATAAGTCAGTCGGAGTGAGAGTATGCAGCTTGCCATGTTGGCTATTTATTTAAACATACTGACTAAAATAAGTTCATTTGATCTGTTTCCTTTGTCACATGCATACCACAGCAAATGCAGATTAATGTACCTATTAGACTTCTATAGTAGTTTAAAACCAGCGTGACAAGCAAGCAAAGAAACAAAACAGGCAAGCAGTAAAAAAGATAATCTGAAAGTATCTTCCTATGCAGGACCGCACCTTTCAAAGGTGAGCAGTTGAAAGTCATCAGTTCAGAAATGGCTCCTTCCTGGCCCAGACCCAGTGAGATGGATGAGCCCCGGTAAAGCCCAAGGTAGCCATGAGGCACTCACCTGGCTGGCACAATGCCATGTCCACCCTGCCACAGCCAGCATGTTGCCTACTGGATGGGGAGAACTCTTACTCTGCTACCCAGGTATCAGACTCACCCATGTTCATTGAACCTGCCTACCATATTCCCAGCTGATGTCAAACAATGCACATATATTTCATGCTACAGTTTTCAACACCTTAGGCATTACATTGTACTTTCCAAATTCTGCAGTCCCCTTCTTGGCTGCAACATTGCAGTGTTAACTGGAGTATTGCAGCAGTGCCACGATTCAGTCCCTGTGTGGTAGTTTAGTGCAGGAGCTGTTGGACTGGCTGTGCTGTTTGTAGGGCAGAGCTGACACAGTCTCAGTGACAGACACAAACACCAGCTCCCCGCCTGCCATGACCTTCAAGCTCTCCTGGGGAACTCCCATTCATTTTGGCCAGTGACACTTCATTCCCAACCTATGCCAAAGATCATACAGCCCCTTCCAGACAGCTGTGCTTTCCTGTCCACCAGTCATCTTTCAAATAGGTCTCTTCTGGGCACAGCCACTATCCAGAGCTGCTATCTGAGGCTGTTAGATGATCTCCACAGCCCTTGTCAAAGTTGGGATATAAGCAAGCTTGATCCACTCATTTCTTATTTAACACCAGCATATGGAAAATGTTTTTACTGTATTAGGACTTGCTGTGCAAGCTGCTCAGGGATCCCTACTTCTTGTGTTGGCACAAGCTGTGAAAGTCAGTAGCCTTATTGGATGGATGCAGAATCTCATCAAAGTGTTTCCAATTGTCTTTACTACTTTCTTCCTTTTATTTATTTCTTCCCACTTTCTGACCCAACTTCACTATCTATCTCATCTGTTTCCCTTTACAAATTTCAGACCTGAAGCTGAATTTCTTCAGATCTGACTCCTTCTATGCAAGCAGAACACTGACAGCTGCCTTGAATGTGGGTGGAAACTCTCTGAGAAGAGCCAAGGTGGAGCTCCCCATGTCAGTGCCAAATGTGGCAACATGCAATCATGCTTGTACATTCAGTTAAATCCAGTAATAACATATTTTATTCTGACATGCCATTGAAAACCAAATGCATTTATTTCCTCACACAGCCCAGGTATAGGTAAAGCTTTTCGGGATGTTTCAGACACATTATATAAACTAAGTCAACACACAACCTATCTAGATACAAAATACCCTTTGAGAGTGAAATTCAGGTCGCTGAGGAATTTGCTTGGGCAATACCAAGATTTACTGATTTTATCATTAGATTTTATTCTTAGGATATCAGTCATCATTTCTTTGTCAACAGATTTTACCTATCTCAACATGACTGATTGACTTGCAAGTCCAATCAATGAGAACTCAGAAGCTTACCAGTTATTTTCTGGTAATAACTGCTGGGATTTGCTCTCAGGAGTATAAGAAATGTTCTGCAGTACAAGCCCCATCTTTTATGCTCAATGTCAAATGTAACAGGCTTCTAATAATAGAATCACCACAACCTGTCCAGCAATTCCAGTCCTGGATTTGCCACAGGACATATCTGCTTAGGTTATAGCTAATGCAGTAAACAGTGACTCTTCCTAGTGACATGGTAAAAATAGAAAGGCTTCACATGACAGGGAGTTTTCTCATCTACAACACTCTTCAGAAGGTTTTAGCAGGGGGAGTTTCAGTGATATGTTTACAATTCCTCTGACACACATTACAAAAGAACTCTGGGGGTTTAATATGGCTCTTTATAGGTAGGAAGTACAACCATCTCCAGGGTATACAGATGCTAAATCTTTCATTTCGGACCTCACTTATAATTATATATTCAAAGATTTTTATTTTATGATGGGAACATAATAGAAGAAATAGAAATGTAATGGGGGAAATAAAACTTTCCACATTATTCCTTAAAGAATTTTCTTGAAAATTTTCACATTCCCTTAATTAGTTCCATGAAGAGACCAAGTTGCAAAAGTATCAGTTGCTTTGGAACTAGCTATCAACAAAATAAAATAACATAGTTGTAAGCTGTTGCTCAGCTTTGACGACTGGGGGCAGTAATTCTCTGGTCCAGCAGGTGTTACAGTGCAGTGTTCTCACCAATGCTCAGTTAAAAGTTACCTTAAGCCTCCAGAGAATTCATGTGACAGCCACATGCTTAACAGGAAGGACAGAAATGATGCAGAGGTGCCAGGCTTCAGGGGTCTCTGAGCTACAATGCAAAACCTTCACAGACCCATATCCTGCAGCTGCACAGCCACAGCTCCCCAGGGACCCCAGGCTCGTGCTCCCTGCTGTGCCCGCCACCATCCCAGCCTTACACCCGCGGCCGCCCCCAGAGCCAGCTGAGGCAGGGAGACAGGTTACACTCGGCGTGCCGCAGCACAGCCCACAGGCAGGAGCAGGGCCGGACAGAGCTATGAAGTCATGACTGAAAACTCCGATCAGACACCCAAGGACAGGCAGCTACAAACTAAACCTGCAGAGAGCTTTACATCTGCACTGCCTGCAGATCCTGGGCCAGGAGAACAGCTTGTTTCCTGTGAGCACGTGGCCAGGGACAGACTGCAGGACACTCCAGACTGAAGGACACCTCAGCCTCAGCTAGGCAGTGGCTCACTGCATTCATTTCCCAAGGCCAGGGACACTCATCCCATTAACCCAAAGTCTGGTTCCTGGGCTGGGCTGGGCTTTGTGGCTGCTGCTGTGGTGAACACAGCAGAGCAGTGAGTGGAACAGAGAAATGCTGCTTCCTCCAAAAATACCCATGGCACTTGCTCACAGGGTTTCTGTACACACTGCAATGGCTGCACTTAGTTTTGTCCACACACGAATGGACACAATGCTGTAGTTTACAAGCGACAGCTCCATATACTAGATTTGGTGCAGCACTTTCTGCTTGGTCATTCTCTTTTCATCTGCCAGAGCCTATGTAATATTCAACTCCTTAACCTTTGAGTATTCATCACAATATCACTTGGTGGATTCTTACCCCTTGCTGACAGCTGCCTGTTCTTTACAGCTTTTACATAAGATGTGTAGATGCAGAAATCTGCTGTGTCCTATCCATCTCTGAGTTTCAAGACAGTCTTCTCTGCCTTTGCAGCAGCTGACATTCAAAATTTTCTTTGAAAAATCTTTCCTCTGAAAATATGTTTTAAAGGTTACAGGTCACTTATCCCTCTGCAGTCCAGAACTTCTTTCCAGATGTGAGAAACTACTGTTCTTTAATTATACATTCCTCTGAAAGGCCTTTAACACTACGAATTCTTTTTTTTATTTTATGAAAGTCATTTTATTGGCAAAACATATGACTAACAAAAGAGATATGACTTTATTCTTACCGTAATATGAATTATTACAACACTGTTTACAGCTGAGCTTCAAAAACAATTTTCAGGCAGCTCTGGTTTTGATGACTAAAGCTTAAACCTCTTAGGGTTTTTTTACTCATTTTTTAAAGCCAGAGGCAGTGGATTTCTAATTCCTGATGCCATTTTTGTCAAGCTGGGTGTCTGTAGGTCAGGCATATGCACTAGAACTATCTACGCTTCTTTGAGTTCTCTAACAGAAACTCATAACACTGTAAGATGTTAGAAAATTGTGAAACACTGTTTAATTCACAAACTGAGATAAAATGAGAGCAGTTTTCCTCAGCCTGCACATAGCTTAAAGCTTGCTCCTTGCCTTAGCCTGAACAAGAATTTGTTGCCTGAAACATTGTCTGTCCTCTAGCTGGCTCAATGAAAACTCATTTGTGCTGAAGAGCCGTGCCTCACATGATGCTTTCAGCAGGACTCTGCACAAACATCACTGCTGGGGCTCCATACAGCCCTGGCTATCCAACTGGCAGGCAGGTCTCAAGAGTTCTTTATTCCTGCCAGACACAAACCATCATAGAGCAGCATTCTCCAAGAGACAGATCTGCTTGTGGGACATATAAATACTGGTTTTCCTTCCATTGATGTCAATAGGAACAAGGATGGAGGTATGATGTTATGAGATGCTAAGTTCTTAAAATATGTTCTGAATGATTTCTATTTTTAAGAGCTGTTTTGCTTTGGAGGATGAAAGGCCTGTTCACTCAATATGAGGAACAAGGTCTGTCTCAGAGATGTGGAAGAACATCTATTCATCCAAAAGCTTAGCTATTTCAGGAATAATCTGTAAATTATTTTTAGAGTTTGTTTAAGTGTTGTTAGCTATACCTGGCAGATTTCTGGCAAATGCATTATTGTTCCTTTAGACTTCTCCGTTCCTGCAAGGAAACTTTTTGGGAGATGGGACTTGTCATTTCTCCTGTTGACACTGTTCTACTTTGTGTAAATAATTACATATTCACTGGGACTGGGACTAACACCTCCACCCTCCCCAGGAGGGTTACTGAACCATCAGACTAGAGCATTGTTTTTCTCTCACCAGCTGGCTCCATGAATATTTAAGTATTTTTTACAAAGTGGGACTGTTCCAGTGAAAGGGGCTGATGGTCAGGTCACTGCTGTGAGGCAGAAACCTGAATTTGCAGAGCAGAGGAGAATTCCTCTCAAACACAGGGAGGAGTAAGATTTTGTAAGGCATGCACTGACTTCTTCAGGAGCACTAATGCAATCCTAACTTTCTCTGTAGGAGTTACACATCAATTTGTGTCACTGTTTTGACAACCACTTCCATTAAAAATCCTTCTTTAGCATGAAATGGAATAGTTTGCACCAAATGAAATTGAATTTGGAAACTTAAGTTCATTTAGAAATATGAAAAATCATATTCAGCTCCTGTGTACTGAGATTTTCTTTCTTGTCCAAGTATTCAGTCAATTATTAGCTCATTCTAAGTTAGAAAGTCTTCTAATAATATCTTGTTTACCAGTATGGGCTCCACAAATTCTATGCCTTTTATCTTAGTCTAATCAAAGGTCAGATAGATAAATTTCTGCTTTAAAAACTGGGAATTTTATTATTTTTTTGTTGTTGTCATAGAGTGAAGGGTTTCTGTGAAAGGCAGGGTAACTTGAGAATCCACAGCCAGGAAAACTTCAATTTCCTTAACTGAAAAACTTTCAGCTTAACAAATAGACTTATTTTTAGGGTAGTTCAAATACCAAACTAAACCAAAACAGATAAACTGGGATTAGGAGTGGAACAGACTGCTAAACTATCCAAAATCAAATAGCAGATTTGGCAGATACAAAGTAGCTGCCAAAAGAATTTGGAAATGGAGTCAAAATTGTCACAATAATCTTTGAAGATGAGGATGCAGCAAAATCATAAGCCCTGTTGTGTTTGGATCACAGCTCTGATCACTTTCTTACAGTGACTTCTTACTCTTGCATTAGACTTTGACTGGAAATGGATGCTGGAGTCTTATTCTACATTACAGAAAATGTAAAACAGGTATAAAATCAGAAAATAACAATTCAGGGCAGATCAGAGATGGTACACTGAATTCAGAAACTACTTAGTTGAATTAGATGTACTGGGCTTACATTAAAAGGAGATAATTGAATAAGGGTACTTAAGAGGAGACTCTGGTGTTAATAATGACAGAAGGTGATTAAGGACTCCACAGAGTCACACTTTTCCCTGGGTAAAACCTGTAACCATGAGATGGGTGATAACCAAGAGACAGGCCAGCAAACATTTAGAGTGGTGTCAAGGCAGAGAGAAGTGTCAGCAGGGTTTAAGTTCCTAAGAGCTCAGAAAACTTAGCCAGAAAGCTGAATCCAGAGATGTACTGGATCGACAGAATAACAATCATGGCCTATTGGTTGCATATAGGCTCCATATGAATGAGTTCTTCTTTTGCCCTTTCAAGAATCTATATACCTCACATCACATATCTACATCTGCTCCTATTTACAGCAGGAATTCCTTGCTATTTGACACTGCACAGGATAATTATTATCAGTGCACTGCAGTACATCTGGAAAGATGAAGGAATGCTGGCTCAGCATACCTCAGGCAAGCACTGCACCTCTTAAAGAGGGATGGATTACATAAAACAGCACAAGAGCTGCATCAGCCTCTCATGCTGATGAAGCCAGGCATAATTGCTTTGAAGTGGAAGAGTCACAGCAGTACAGGTCTTCAACTGCAGAACAGGTAACAACAGAAATTTAAATAAATACTCACCAATCCTTGCAAATTCTCTGATTCTCTATTCAAATATGCTTCCCATCCACCAGAAAATGTTATATGGTAGAGGCAGTCTTCATTCCTTTTCTGCTGGGATTAAAATGAAATTTGGCTGTTATCTCAAGAATAAGCACAAAGACCAGGCTTAGACTGGGAAGACTTTTCTCACCTCAAAGTACCCTTTCAGTAAGTGAGTAGAAGGATTTAAATATAAAGACTTTTAGAACAGTTGCCTGTGCTCAAGTGTCCATGTCCAAACTGAAGTCAAGTATAGTGTAGGAACATTGAAATTAAATTACAATGTTACTTACTCAGTCTGGCCTTTATTTTGTTTGGTGGATACGAGAAATTTCCTCAGAGACTGTTAAAGCAAAAACAGTCTGAGGCTCTTGAAAGGATTAAAACAAGCAGCTCCTGGAATAAAGAAAGGATAAACTGCTGCTTGATTCTGGCACTGCGCTTATGATTCCTAATGGACTAAATGACTGCTGTGGACTCAGAACTGAATACAAGTTTCTGGCATTTTTATACCAAGTATATATCTAATTTAGGCATATAATGCTTTTCCAGTGTTTAACTTACTTTTCTGATACATTATGTAACTAAAATTACTACTATCTAGAAGTCTTTGGTCCCAGCTCCTAAAACTTCCATGTATGTTCTTTCCATTTTTTATAACTTTTCCCCCTTAATTCTTTAACATTTTAATGACCTGTAATATTTTTTCCATAGCAAGCAGCATTTATCTAGTACTCAGATGTGTTCTGAGTACTCAGCAATACCATGCTGAGACTGATATAGATGGTGACATTTCTTTGCATATTAAAAAACAAGGATTCTGTGAAAATCATTACCCAGCAACATAATAGATCACAGATGTGTTTAAAAAACATAATATTAGGCTAAACTCTGAATTCTGGTCTGGAAGGCATGTGTGCATCTCCCAGGGCAGTAATTCAGCACTTAGAAAAAGTAAACTCACTATTGTAATGCACATGGCAAATAGCTGAGTTCCAGCCACCAGTGAAATAATTTGGCCCCAGTTTTGCATTCCATGACCCCTGTACTCTGATGGGAAGTAGGCCATGGGGACTGTCTGTAATTCCTGCAGCCAGAACTGCCCAGCCCTGGTACAATTTATTGCTGCACAGGAACATCAGTGATGCAACACCCACTTTCTTGCCAGGGACTCTGTGCTGAATAAGGACAACTGAGAGCACAGCATGAACAGCAGGAGGAACCGAGGAAGCCTTTCTGCACCATCAATATGATGCTGCACCTGGCACAGAATGACTGTATCAAGATATTCCCTCACAATTACTTCAGTTTTTTTTTGCCTTGGCCTAATCTGCTTGTTAAAGAAAGGGTATTCTCTCTGTTCTGAATTTTCATCTTTAAGGAAGGAAGTCCTTCAGATGTAGGCTCACCCAGTTTATTATTCAGATGTAGCTGTTGAGCTGCTCATTGAAGTTAGGGACTCCTTTTCAAGCCAAGAAAACAAGTGCAAGAATTATTACAGCTGATGGAAATTTGATTGTATTCTCCCATCTCTTGTTGCACAGGCTGTCATATCATTTGCATATTTTGTAGAGTGCTTTTTTCTCATTGTCCCATTTATGGTAATTTGGAACCAGATAGTGAGTTTTCTTATCAGTAAAAGTAGGAAATCAAGATTTTAGTTGGCTGAATAACACTTTTCTTCCTAAGAGCATTTGCAGTAAATAAATTAGATCCAACTGTTCTCCTTTTTTTGTCCAGCCCTATAAATAATGTAGAGGGAAATTCAGGAAAAGTAATGAGAGCATTGGCAGGAAAGAGTTTCTCAGAGGGCTTAGTTCTGATTTCAAATCTGTGTTGCCAGTAACAGCAAACTAATTACATGTGAAACTGCACCGTGAAACCCAGGTCCCAGGTATCACCTGTGCAATAGAGTATGGCACCACAACACATCTGATTCTCTTTGGAAACATCTCTATCCTGCAACTACAGCACACAGAAGACAGGAGAGAACAAACATGGGGAGGGGGAAGTAGAAGCTAGATGCCTTAATACAGACCTACTTATAGATGATGTAAAAGTCTTTCTTTCTTGAACTCCAGAGAATGAAAGCACACACACAAAACATAGTTTCCTTCTTTGCTTGAGGTTACAGTTTTAGTTTTGACAGCATTCTTGCTGAAAGTACACTCTCATCCCAAAAGAGACTTCTCTGGCGCACCTTTGACATCTTTTGCAACTTTTCTTTCCCTACTTCTGCACGAAGAGGGCCTGACAGCCTCTGACTGCACACACTCCTGAGGGCATTCCCATGTGCCTTTACCCTGTGCCTCCAGTGTCACTTGTAGCCAGCTCCAAGGGAAGGGGCTGTGACCATGGCCAGTTTGTTACCATCAGCTGTGTCATGTAACTGCACTCTCTTCATTCAGGTCAGAGCTCAGTTGAACAGTGTCTAGTGGAGGTGGTGCTTTTGGAAGGGAAAGGACACTATTGTATAGTAGATTGTTCAAAATATCAGCTCTTTTCATGTCTCAATCTATACACCAGACTCTGATCTAAATCTCCAGAAATTTATTCGTATACAGACATAAGTGACTCTTGTCATTAAAGAAGAACAATGGCTCCAAGGATGATTTATATACATATATATCCCTCATTAAAGTAATTCTACTTTGTATCAAGAAATAGAAAGGCTAATTTTTCCATTTTGTGACAATTTTCTAGCTGCTGTCCTATTTCCTTCACAAGAACAACAAAATTAATGATCTCAGGTTTATCAGGTTTATCTCTCACATCCACCAAAGCTAAGGGAATTGGTTTTGTAATTATGTTTCCTAATATTATCCACTTGAAGATTTGCTGATTTAGATTACATCAAGACTGGCTAGCTGATCTGTCTTAGCTTTTACAGCTACCTAGATAAGAATAGCACCCTATGACCCTTGCTGATGCCCTGCCCTGTGCTGGAGCTCAGAAGCTGACCTGCAGAGACTGAGATGCCTTGCTCCTCTCCTCTCCTCTCCTCTCTGTCTGCTGCTGGAAGATTTGGCCGTGGGACTGCCTAATTCACAGGTACCTGCTGGCACTTCAGGGGCTCTGCCTTTATTTATTTTAGGGCCCTCTACTCCAGACTTTATGCTCCTGTTCCTTTTACATGTTGAGTATTTGTCTTGGACTATTATGTTTAAAATGCACTGTTGGGGACATAGCACTTGCTTAAAAATGGGTTTTTTTTAGAATCCCTTCCTCTGATTGGTACTTTAGCCATTTCTACACCTGCTGTGTGGTCACTGTAAGTGCCTGTTCTTGGACAATAGACCCTGGGATGCTTCACTAGAAGTGTTGAAACAATCTTGTACTATGAAGGAGTATCTGCTCCTGTTTGATATTTATTGGATCTCTTTGGTTAGATGAATGTTTGCAATTTAGCAGTAGTTATCTAATTTACAATTTTTATATTATGATGAAAAACATTTATCAACATTACTTGATAAATGTAATGATAAATTAATGATGTAATTAGCATTACATCAGCACCATTCTCCTTAATATTTTCTTATGCTGGCAAATAAGCAACTGACTTTGAACAATAGAAGGTAAAATATTTTAAAAAAATATTATTGAATATCAGTTTGTATTCCTATAAAGAAAAGAGGCAAGTAGAAACTGATATTAGAATTACCCAAATGGACAAATGGAAACACCAGAAGGTAATTTAGAAAAGCCACAGTGAAAAACTCTACTGCTTTTATGATTAATGCATCATGTCTGCTCTCTGTTAAATGCTAAAATGAAATACGAAGTTTTGAACAGTATTAAATATGACAATACTTGAGGTAAAACTAGCAAAGAGACCAAAAAAAAAAAAAAAAAGGTAAGAATGTAGGCTTAGTTCCAAAGAATTTCCTAAATTCTTAGGGTGTGGTAAAATTGTCAATACTACAATTGGTATGTCAGAGTCAGAAGAACCAGGGGAAGATTCAGTTAAAGGTGCCATATGGAAAACTCTTTGTCTTACAGATCTAAACAAATTTGGGAATCCTAGGAGCTGGCTGGGCATATCAGTTTAGAGTCATTTTAGGTGCTTGGATTATCAAGAAAATAGGGATAAAATCTCTCTATTGCATGTTTTCCAGTGCTCTTATGAAAAGGGACAACTCGCAATTGCAGGAAATACCAAAGTTCTTTTGGAAGTGAAAATATCAAGATCTTGGCACTTCAGGCTGCACTGAAAGAGTTGGGGTTGTTTAGCCTGGAGAAGACGCAGGAGAAGCCTTACTGCAGCCTTTCAAGCAATGAGGGGGACTTAATAAGAGGGGGGAAACTTTTTAATAGTGCCTGTAACAATAGGACAAGGAGTAATGGTTTTAAACTAAAAGAGTGTAAACTCGTATAAGATACGAGGAAAGAAATTTTTTATTATGAGGGTGCCAACAACAAGAGAAATGGAGGGTGCCCCATCCCTGGAAACATTTGAAGTAGGATTGGATGGGGCTCTGATCTAGTTGCTTCTCATTGCAGGGGTGTTGGATTAGATGACCTTTAAAGGTCCCTGCTAACTCAAACCATTCTATGATTCAAATGAAATAAAGAGCATTTACTTGTTGTCATCTTATTGCAAAAGGTCCAAACCTTGGTGATTTCTCATGGACAGCTCCTCACAGCACAGCCAACAAACTCCATCTCTCACCCAGCTCACCCACTCTTTGGTAGCACTCGTCTTGTTATTGGACACAGCTGTGGCCTATTAAGGGCAGGCCTGTTCCCAATCTTTGGTGATTGGTACAGCTGCAACTCCTCAGGTGTGAGACTGCCTTCTGCACTATTCTCTTACATTCTAACCCTCCATATTTATTGATAGTATTTATGTAAATTTAAATTAATTTCACAGTGTCAGCTGAACAGGACATGTACAGAAACACCAAGCGAGCACTGCAAGGTCTTTTGCTGTGGTACAAAATGCCAAGGTATTTTGTCCAGGTGACTCTCCACTGAGAAAAGAAGATTTGGTGAGAAGCCTGAAAGCTGGAGCATAAGCTAAGTTTCATGTTCAGTCAGGTCATCAGCCCACTTTGGCTGATGCACAGCAACATTATGATTATCTTTGTCCCAGGGAAGATGTCAGGGAGAATATATATGTGGGATACATGAGGCACAGGAGGTTTGCACCAACATTTATACAGTCTTTCCAAAGAACATCTCAGGGACAGTCTGTCACACAGGGTTACATTTCAGGAAGAGGTTTCCACTTTCCACTTCAGTAGCTGTCTCATTTTCAGGCAGACAAGGTCTCACTTGCCAGACATTCATTAGGAAATTTGTCTCTTGTCAGCTCTGTGTACAAAATATCTTTCTTCAGTGCCTGATAGGGAGAAGCCCTCACCCCTGGATCACCAGCATCACTAGCTGAGCCCAGCATTGCTGGCAGCAGCTGGTGGGGGAAGAGGGGTCCCTCAGGCTGGCTCTTCTGCCAGACTGCTGCAGGAGGCAATGACACCCTGTGACACCAGGCATTTTTTATAATTACTATGGCACTAGCTCTGCAGTTCATCCATTAAATGTCTGTCACTAAAGATTCATCGTTCCAAGCCTGAAGATCTGTCACCTCAGGGACACATGACAGAAAATAGTTTTTGTTCTACCTTCAAAAAGAAACTACTAGAGAAAACTTTTGCTGCAATGTCAACTGTCCAAAGTTAGACATTTTTGTCCACATTAAGAAAGACCCTTTGCTTATGCAACTCCATACTATTTTTGTCACACAACCTATATCATTTGTGTAAAGATTACATACACAAGCAGCATAATTAAGATTGCATGAGATTGTAAATATGTCATCTTTTGGGTTTGAGCTTAAAACTTTTCTAGCTGAATTTATATCTACTACCTACAAACAATTTCTAACTGTGCATTCCGTGGTTTTATCCCAAAAAGACAGGGACTCTAACAGATGCTGATTGAGCAGCTTCCTGACTTCAAAAATGAAATATCATCAGTATATGAAAGGGTTTACTTTATTTGGTTCCCTGCAAGAGTAGAGGACTGGGCTTGGTGAAGAAGAAAGGTCACTCCTGTTTCTGTGTTCCTAACAGATCATAATTTAGCTGAAGATTAATGTCAATGCTAACAGGTTTATTTATGGGTAACTACTTACTGGCCTTTTACTTTTCTGTTCCTTCTGCAGCCATTGATGGAAACCAGCCAGACATCTCTGGGTTAGTTCATGGGTGAATTCTCTCTAGCAACCTCATTTACATTTGGTAAATGCAGTTTAATTTGAGAGCCTTGTTTATAGTCTGTCATTTACTACTTGTGGTATTCGCAATCTATTTAATAGTGGGCACTAAAGAAGTACTTGAGCACACCAGATTGAGGGTGTTTGGGGAATACACATTTAGGGTGTGTTTCTGGACAGGCAGTGCCAGGGAGTGATGCTGCTGTTTTCCTGATTGGCAAAGGTGCAGGAGCTTGCCTGCATGGGCTGCATGGGCTGGGAGCTTTCCCAGCAGCCTGTTCATCACCTCAATTTGCTCAACAGGCCTGAATTGCCCTGTTGCTGCACAGATCTGTAGATATGCTTGGGTGGCAATGCAGAACCTGTTACGGTGTTAACTGTTCAGAAGTTTAAAACTACCTTTAGATGAGGCAAAATCTGCAGCAATCACATATAAAAGGAGTCCTGGAACATGCAATCCATGAGATCTAACAGCCTTTGTTGCTGGTTTTGCCTGGAGCACAGCTCTTCAGTTGATATTAGGCCTGAAATCTTCTTCTTATAAAATAGAGGGTCTTCTCTAGACTAAAAATCATTGACTGAAAGGAGCAGCAAGGAACTCGTGTCTGTGCTGTGAGGATTACACAGCTTTCTGTCATACACATTGACTTCCAGATGTAACAACTTTTATTATCATTGTAATATATTATACCTAATGTAATATATTATACCATTATTATACCTTCATGACTACACCCAATATTCCTAGTGGCACCAGTTAAACTTCTAGCTGTCAACCAGCATCTCATTGGTCATGGTGTAAGTAAATGTCTCCTTCTTAACTTCCTTACTTTCCATTTCTGTCACTTAAGATCAGTTCAAAACCCAGATGCAAACACAGTCTCTGTTTTCACAATGTTATGATCTCTGTTTCCACAAGCCCCTTCTTGTGAGCTGGATGCCCTGCCCCAACCCTCCACCAAGTCTTGCCTGGATGTGTCCTGCTCCTTCCTCCAGTCCCACTGGGGGGATGTGGCAGCCTCTCCTCAGGGCTGCAGACCAGTCCCTCACACCTGGCTGCCAACACTCCTGAAATCCTGGGCCTTGCCAAACCCACACAGCCCCCGGCCTCTGCTGTTCCTTGTCCTCCAGCGCCTCTGTGCACACAGGAACACTGCTGGCGTCTCTTACTCGCCAGCCTCTTGCAGGCTGCCTCCAAAGGTCTGGGACATTCCAACACCAGCTGCACCTCCTCTCCCACAAAATCCCTCCTGGAAATGTAGCAAGCATGAATCCAGCTTAGTCTACTGCCTCCTTCACCCAGCACTGCGGAAAGCAAAGTACAGGTATCATGACTGCTGAACTGCAGCATCCACTTTCTGTTTAATCCTCACAACATCCTCTCTAATCAAGAGCACTTCTTTAAAGTTTTGGTAGTGAGACCACTCTTCTTCATATTTTGCAGGAATAGGAATGTTAAATGCTCAATAAATGAACTAAAAATAAGAGAATAGGGTTATATTCTGCCTTATATGCAGGAGAATTTCTGTTTAGTTCCTTGAGTATGTTCAATTGGCTGTGCCTGAATGCTTCTACAGACTTATCTCCTTCTCCTGCAAGAGACACATAAGGGAAGAAGTACTTAAAAACAGTAAGAGGAACAAGTTCTTTTTAAAGCAATACTCAGAACATAAATTATCACTTATCGATATGATAATCTGTATGTCATTGTTCAATAGCACTAACAATGTGGTGTTTTTCAAATGTCATGTTCAATAAGAATACTGTGTTCAAAATAAGAATACTGGCTTAATTTTTCATTTCTTTTCTCAGTCAAACAACTTTGGCCCAAATTCTGTAAAACACCCAAGTATTGAGTTCATCACTGCAGGCTCAGCCACAGCCTTTTAAAGAGTATCCTTCACAGCCAGAGTGAAAAGGCTACTAAATGGGTCAGGATTACCCACTGGTAAACAAAACGAAGCATTTCGAGTTTACTTTAGAATTTAAATAAAGAAGAAATTTCAAAGCAGCATTACTATTTCTCAAGCTTTGGCGGAGCTGCAGACGATCGCACCGCCGGTAACACTGAGTTCATTCATGGCCGGGACAAACCCCCGCACTGTGCCACCTGAGGACGGCAGCGGGGCGTCGCGGGGGGCTGCGGGCTCGGCCCGGGCCGGCGGACGGGGGCGCAGAGCGCGCGGGGCCGGGGCTGCCCGGGCCGAGCCCGCAGCCCCCGGGAGGCACCGGGGCGGGGCCGGGCACACCCGGGGCAGCGCCCGCGCCCCGCGCGGCAGAGAGGGCGGCCCTGCCCGGGCCCCTGCCCTGGGGGCGGAGGGCCACGGAAGCCTTTGCCTCCTCCCCCGGCCCTGGCAGCCACAGGAGGAGCAGGCGGCGGTCGGAGTAGCGGCTCCGCGGCCCCAGCCCTGCCCCAGTCGCCGCTGCCGTGCTGAGATGCCGCCCGCCGTCCCGCCGGTGCTGCCGCTGCTGCTGCCACTGCTGCTGCTGGCGGCGGCGCGTCCCGCCGCCCCCCCGCACAGGTACCCGCTCTCTGGCCCCGCGTCCCCTCCCCTCCCCTCCCCTCCCTTCGTCCCCCGCAGTCGCGTTCCCACCGTGTTTCAGTGCCCGTGACTGTATCAGGGCAGGAGCATTGCCCACGGAGCCCGGCGCCCTGCGACAGCAGTCCGGTGCCCGCTAGTCCGTAAACTCTCTAACATAACAGTAGGATAGGGTGAGGCGTGCCGGTGGCTAAAGCTCGGCAGGGCGGTCGCTCACCCTCGTGTGCTCAGCAGTAGCAGAGGTTCCATGCAGGTTTTCCAGAGTTTCTCGCGTGTCCGGAGCCGGCACCAGCACCTGAGCTGAGCCCTGAGGACAGCTGGGCCATAGGGCTCAGCACGGGGTGGGTTGTGCTACTGAGGTACCAAAAAGTACCACGGACTTCCTTGATTAAAACATATAAATTCAAAGCATAGAAAGGAATGAGAAGTAATTTTTATATCAATGCTATTTTAACTACTATTAAATGTACTATAAAAAGTTATTGCTAATGACTGTTCAATAGTTATTTTTCCATTATAATAGCAATTTGCAGTGATACATCACATTGGCACACCACTACTCTTAGGAAGTAAAAAAGGAGGGAGAGATAACAGTCTGTGCTGACCAGAATTAAGGCCTAAGGAGTTAATTTTTTCTACACCTAAGTTCGCACATTAAATTGCACATTCTCTGTCAATAGTGATTTTATGTAAATGATTAAACATATTCCATGTTAGCAATGGCTTTAAATATTTAAGCTGTTGAGACAGTTTGTGCCTCTTATACAAAGAATAAATGAATTTTTTTTCTATTATTCTCAGGCCTACATTTACATGTGGAGGAGTTGTATCTGGAGAGTCAGGGTTTATTGGGAGTGAAGGATTTCCTGGCGTCTACCCACCAAACAGCAAATGTACTTGGAAAATCACCGTAAGAATTTTTAATACCACAAAATCAGTGCTGAAGACAATGAACAGCAATTTGTTGTGAAACTGCGTTTTACATGGGGTAACATATGTGTAATAATGAACTCAGTAACTCAAACTAGCTCAGCTATCTGGAGCTTTTTAGGGTTGATGTAATATGATAATTGTGGCTGAACCCAACTGGCCTTACCTCATATCAGAAGCAAGTTTTCATTGACTTCCCTGATGCACCTCTAATTGTTTTAAATGAACCCACTTAAAAGCAAACATCTCCCCTTCTGTCACTGTGGAAAACAATAGTGAGTTCTAGCAAAGAAAAGATTTGAGGTGGCGAGTATGAAAAGCACAATTTCTTGGCAAGAAGACATATAAAAAAGTTTCAATCAAACCCAAAAAAAATCAGGCAGGTTTGCTTGAAGTGTGCTGCTAGCAGAGTTCTGCCAGCCAGGACATCTGGAGTCTGTCATACAGCAGGATGACAGCAGTAGGGAAGTGCTGTTACATTTATAAATGACTATGTGAAATGGAACCATGTGGTACAATTGATATTTCGATGCTGAAATGAGACTGTAGGGAAGAGATATATTCATGGACAACAGATTCCATGAAACAACTAGGGCTAAATACTCGTGGTCTGGATATCCTTATCTGGTCTGGAGTCAGAGAAGGGGATGTGAATGAATGATTACTCTTCCTCACATGTGCACAAATTAAACCTTCTGAAACTGCCCACCAAATTTCCTCTCTTTTTTAGACACAGTTCACCAAGAACTCTTCTGACATTTGGGCCTACAGAAAAAATAGGATGGCATAAAAAATAAGTTTGTCTGTGCATTGACAGGATCACTAAAGACAAGTTCAGTTGAAAGACTGCATCACAGGCTAGGTGCTGGCAGGAGAATAGGATGTCACAGGATAATTGTTTCCTGCTACTATAGAGATGCTGACGCAGAGCAGGAGACATTGATCTGTTTACAATGTTCAGTTTAAAACAACTCTCGTACCAAATGAGCGCTGTGATTTTAATCGTTTTATCTGAAAGATGCCAGTGAAGCTGCAGAGCTGCTTTCTGCACCTTTCTGTTGTGTTATTATTGGGGCCCAGTTAGAGGTTACCTTTGAACCGTGTCTGACCTCATCCCAAAGAGGATGTGAAGCATGGTGCATGCCCACAAACTTGATTCCTTGCTGTTGAGGGGCTGAGGTGACAGCAGTCAGCACGGCCCACCTTGCAGTCTGAAGAGCAGATGCAAGTTGCATTTGGAATCATACACACATGCCTTAAATAAAAGGGAAAAACATACAAAACTAGTTTACCAGTGTAACTCAGTATTAGATGTTCAAAAGTTCAAAATTTAATCTGGAGGGAGATAATAATTTTGCTTATAACAGCATGAAGTTTTTACCACTAAAAACTTGGATAACAAATGGAGGCAGCACTAAAGAAGCAATTACTGAATCATGCCATGTATTTGCCCTTCATATATGGGGGGTAGAGGGAGAAGAGAACAAATTATTGTACTTAGAAAGTCCGTACAGAGTGCTTTAATTGCAGACTTTATGTGGCTGTTGCTAACAAGATGCCAACATCCAGGTGAGCCTGGGCACGGTGAGAAGCATTTCTACAGAGCTGTAGCAGAGCTGTGTCTGCACTTGAGCTTTCTTGACCATGGGAGGAACTCAATAGCTTCTGTCATTTCCTGATCACCCTGACTCCCAGTGCTCTGCTGTGCTGCCATTTGACTGCCTCCTGCTTGTCCTTTGTGGTTTGCCCAAAGCCAGAGAAGGGCTGCACAACTGGATAGTCCAGGCTGGCTTGTGCCCTCAGCCCATTTAACGCCTGTTTTGTTAAAAATAATGTTCACTAAGCCAAGCTGATTTCGTCTCCCCATCAACTGTAGAATGCTCTGTGTCTTTTGGGTGTGCAGGAAGGATGCTGGGAAGGCAAGGACTAATAAACCTGCAAGACTAAGCCTGTAGTCTCTTTAAAAAGACCATGGTTTACCATACTGTGGCAAAACGGTACGCTCAAGGGTCTGGTTGGCCTGAATTTATACAACAAAATCCTTTCACCAAATACTGCTGAGGCTCAGAATAGCTTGTAATAGCACCCAAGTACGTAAGCCAGTTACACTGCCATGAAGAAATACTCTGTAGTTACTGTTAGTCTTCCTCATTTAGCATCTGGTCTTAGAAAGTGACTAAGACATTTGCCTGTCCGTTTTAGCCAAGGGCTGTGAACACCTTTCTGAAAACAGTCTCTTAATGCAGGATCTGACAAGTCTGCAAGACTGATAGAGACGTTGATTTACTTTATGTCTGGGTCATGAGAAGCGTGAAGCTCTTGTTTTCTCAACTACAGAATTTCACCATCTGCACAAGAAATGCAGGATGAAAGGCAGAATGAGACCTAATTCGTTCTTTAGAGGAAAACAGGCTTAGAAAACATTACAGGTAATACAGATAAAGCAATGTAGCATTCAGGTATCAGCTGAAATCTTTCCAACTAGTTTGCTAAAGCTGGAAGAGTCTAACTCAATTATGGTTCTGTTATTTCAAGAGACTGGGACTTTTTCAGCTGGCTAAAGAAAACAGCTTCTCTATTCTAAGAGCTCTAAGAAGTGTTCAGCACATGCTTGTGCTTCTGTTACTGCCTTGGCAGACTACCCAGCAGCTTTTCACTGGCTTTGCTAAGAAGTCATTTGTACAGCTATTTCCTTTCCTATAGTAATGTATATAGTTTGATCTAAAATATGTCATATACACTTGGTTTTAATACTCTGTAATCCTTCTTGGCCATCACCTCACATAAATGTGTCACATAGTCCGAGAATCTGGACTGCTGTCCTGTGTTTTTCTGGCAGGCTGCTTAGTTCCCATAAAACTCCAACAACTTTATGTGCAACAATAATACTGAAAACTGTCGGAGTTATGTAAGGTTATGTTTTTATAGGTTCAGGAGCTGTGTTCCAGCAGGTTTGCTGACAATAAGCAAAGTTTGAAAAATTTACTTATCAGGGCAGTTGGGAATCTGCCCTGAGGGAGCAGAATATTTTACATAAATTTTTCTCTGTTTTAAGCATTCATTTTCCTATGTCATTGAAAAACTGCCCTTCCAGTAGAAAAGACCCTTCCAGGTCTTTACTCAGTGGTTGTATAGCTGGAAAAGAAAAAGATGAACAGAATCTAGTGCCTTGTCAGGAAGAACAAGCTAATACAAATTTTTAAAACTGGAGATGGAGATAGAGAAGTAACTAGGCAGAAATCATAGTTCTTCCCAGGATGTGACTCCAAATAACTTCTACTTCATTCTCAGAAGAGAGAAATAATACATTTGGCTTGCAGGTAGCTGATGTATTTTTCAACTCTACCTGGGACTGCTATAGCAAAGCATACAATCAGCATTTTTGTATTAAACATATATCAAAATATATTCTTCAACCCATACAGGTTTAAAAGTTAGACAACATATATTTGTGAAAGTTGGCATTTAAGGGGTTTCCTCCCTTCAAAGTAAATAGTCTAAACCATGTAATTTTGACCAAGAGGCTTTGTATTCAGTCAGAATAATAGAAAAACAGCATCACTACTTTAAGGATAACTGAACTTTGATTAACATTATATGAAATATCTGCAATGAATTATAAACAAAAACCATCTCATGACCTTATTTTGAGGTGTGTTGTATATATGGAATAATCATGTGCTTTTGAAGAGGTTAGTAATTTACACAGATGATTTTAGGGAATTATGCTCTATAAAAACTCCCTCTAAAATTTCTTTAGCCTTCCATAGGAGTAAGGCATTAGTTCAGCATCATAATTTTGAACCTAAAGAAATTCATAGAGTTAAAATAAGAAGGGAAGCAGAGAGTGAGTATGGGTCAGTGCCCTCTTTGTGACAAGGAAAGGCAGAGGATGAAGTGCCTCTGTTGTTGAAAGATACCAGCTGGATGGATAAAACAAAAATAAGGCACACCCTGCAGAGGAAGCATCACATCATTCTTCCTTTGACTCCTCCCTCTTTTTTTTTTCCTTTTCTTTTAAGAGCTGAATTCCTTCCAGTTCTTCCTCTGAGGTATCCCATCGTACTGCATCAGGCTCAGATGTGGCTCAAAGTAAACAATACTGAGTCATGCTGGCCTTTGCTTGCTCCCCCGTGTTTCTCATGGAACAATATTTTAAATGTCCTGGGACAACCATTGGCAGATTTTAGCACATTAGTTCTCAACATTTAAAGAAGAGAAATGGTAGAAATCAAAGAAAAGCACAGTTATGCAAAGATGCACAAGATTTCTTGGGAGTAGCTGCAAACTGGAACAGCTGCTGCCAGAATGTGGAACCAGCATCCTCTGCATTTCATTGTCGTCTACTCAGACCACAAAATTTTAACTGATTTAACATACCGGAACAAATTTGTTATTTTTGTGAATGACAAATATTTTAATAAGCAAGTATATTGTAAAAATAAAAGTAATAGCAGTAAGTAGTGGCTGTAATTAAGGGCCTGCCATGTTTCTTTAAATTACTTACCTCTCCAAATTCAGCTAAACATGAGCAAGGATTATTCTGACAACTAAAAACTGCAGCAGGCTCCATGTTAAACGTTTATGACCATGTGGCTGAGTTTTTCCTACACATTTTTTTACAGACTGTCATGAAACAGAAGTCAGTACATCTATGGGGAACAGTCTTGACCAAGTTCACATAGACTAAACTGACAGAAGCAGAGATTAAAAGCTACAATGAAATATAATTAAAAAGTACAGTATAGTATAGTGTAGTATGGTACAGTACAGTACAGTACAGTATAGCCAGTGGTGGGGAGAGGAGGAGGAAGCAGAACACTGCACAGAATGGCTGATACCATGAACCAAAAAACCTAAGGCTTGAGTGAATGGCTGACTGCAGCTGGGGCTTGGCTGCTTTGCCATCCTCTCCCTCCTGAGCAGGGGTCTGTCCCATGCCCTGTTTCCCCCTGTCCCCAAGAGAGTGGCATGCCCAGGGCCAGAGTGAGTGCCTTGGGGCTGGTGTGAGTAGAGCAGTGCTGGGTCAGTGCACTCCTGGAACAAAGCTGTCAGTGAGCACCATCAGCATTACTGAGCACTAACCACTTGGCTAAATCTGAGTGCAGTTCTACAAGGACAGCAAAATGACCTTTTTGTACCCCAGAACCAGCCACCTCTCACATTTCCACTTCCTTCTTTGAACTCTGGGAGAGAGCAGGTATATTCAAAGAAGGAATTCAGGCTGAGAAAATAGGGAAAAATCTCCTAAGCATTGATAAAGCTGTTTAATGTAATATGCTGGAGCAACTTCTGCTCAGCTTTCAGAAACAGGAGAAGGAAAAGGGGAAATATCTTAAAGACAGGCAAGTTTTAGCCAAAGCTGCAAGACACTGTTGTGGGATATGTTGGACAAACTTAACTGTAGGCATGGTAGTTTATTTTAAAACATGATAACCTTTAAAGGTTGCTCCATTTGCATTCTGTCATACCAGTTGTACAAACATGAGAATGACTGTTCCACCCCAAAAGAGCATATGCTATTTTACATACATACTTCTGGAAAAAGGCTTCTGTCATCTAACTGCCTAAATTTGACTTTATCTAACTAACTGTACTGTCAGCATTTCTGAATTGACTTGTCCAGTCACACAGAGTTTGTAGTATAACTGTAAATAATATTCAGATCTTCTGGCAGGAATAGCAAATTCATTTTAGCTCATTTTATCTTAAAATGACCAAGCCTTATTCTCCTTAGGGATTCAGACCAGAAGACAAGTGAATGTGGTAAGAGATTTAGATATGAGAGCAGTGATTCAAGGAATAAATTCAAGATTAGACGGGTTGTGGTTTTGTAGTAGTAGCAGTGATGTGTATCAGCACAGGGGACCTGAATGCATTTTTGAGAGAACTTTGAACTTCAAAGGAAAATTCCCTGAAAGCAGCAGCAGGAAGTGCAGTGGAGCTGGTCAGGAAGTGTGCACAGGGACGCTGGGCAGCTGAGAACAGCTCAAGCAGAAGTCTGTCCTGCTGCAGGATCAATATCAGCACTGGGCATAAAGCAGCCACATGAGAGAGTAACCTGAACACACCTACAGCACATTTTCCAGTACATCTAGAGCTGCTGCCTCTATCAGTATCTTCTGTGGGTTAAAACAGTCACTTTCATTTATAACACTTCCATCTATACTTGACAAGCAATTTTTAACTGTTGAGACTCAATGTTAAAACAGTTTGACAATTTCATATAGGAACAGTTTAGTTTTAGTTTATTTCAAACCAGTGTTTTAAAATGAGTCACTGTTAAAGAATGAAAAAAATTCATGAACTCTAAAATAACGTGGCTTAAATATGAACTTAATGCAGATATATTAAGTGTATGTTTAAAGCAGAAAATTATAGTAGTGTCTCAGTAAAGCAGAACAGCTGCAATTATTCTAATAGCTAACCACTCTACCATGATATGGATTGAATGCACATAATTACACTTGCCTGTCTAGGGTCCCTCTATACTTTAAAATACTGTTTCCCTTCTTCAGCATAAGTGCTTTATTAGAATAGTTACACAGCATTAAGTGCTTTATTAGAATAGTTTTCACTTCTCAGTATGCTGACTTTTCTCTTAAAAGCTTGTAACTGTATCCCAGGAAATGTTCTTCTCCTGGTAAACGATTATGTTGTCTTAATTTACATCCTTCTCTGTACTCTTGTCTCTTTTGCAATGTCCACGTGCAGACATGTAACAAGATTTCCCCTGACTTATGTTTCCTCAGATGTTTCAGAAAACAAAACTCTCTTCTGTATTGAGGACACCCACTAGTGGTTCTTTTGAATTCTCTGTTTATAGTTTTACATTGTCTTTCCAGATATAATTATTTCACTGCAGCCACTCCAGTAACTAATTATTAGGGTTTTAAAGTGTCAGCCATAAAATTTCCAATTTTATTTATAAAAGTGAGATGTATGTCAGTAAATTAAAAAACTCCCTCAAACTATGAAACTTGGTAACACAAATCAGAGAGAGAGGCCATTTCATTTGTTTAAAATGGTAAATTATTTTTTCCATATTTTTTTCATATTAATCTCATCCTCCTCACCTTGCTTAGTGACAGGGAGCTGCATGGCTGATTCTACACTTTCAGCAGAAAATAAGAGAAACACACCAGGCTGAACTGGTTTATAATTAACTGCATGAGCCAGACTAGCAGATACTCTGGATCAGAAACAAGATAATGGCAAGAGATGGCCAGAGCCTTGTATTAAGGATTGGTCCAAGTCGCTTTAGAAACTGCTGTGCCTGGAATGCAGTTGACAAAAAGAGCTCATCTGAGCAGGAGGTGAAGGGTGTGAAAGCAGTCATGCAAGCAGTGGATCTGATAGATATGTGGTCACACTTGCAGATGCATGTGTCCCTCCCTCCCTGTCTGTGCAGGTCCCAGAGGGAAAGGTGGTGGTGCTTTCTTTCCGGTACCTGGACCTGGAGAGCGACGCCCTGTGCCGCTATGACTTTGTGGACATCTACAGCGGCCACGGCAGCGGGCAGCGCATCGGCCGGTTCTGTGGCACCGTCAAACCAGGGGCCCTGGTGTCCAGCAGCAATAAAATGTTGGTGCAGATGACTTCAGATGCCAATACTGCTGGGAGTGGATTCATTGCCAAGTTTTCTGCAGCAGAACCACATGAAAGAGGTAATTCACCATTACATATGTGCTGAAGACAAATATTACTCGGCTCTATCCAGAGCCACATTAATGCTTTTAAAGATTTGGTGCCAGAGATATTAAGGATTGTGCTATTCAACATATTTATTAATTACCTTGCTTAGCAAAAAGCAAAGTGTAACTGTTTAGCCATCGTGGTTCATCACATAGTAAGGAGAAAGGCTGACAGTCTAAGAGTAGTGGGAGAACTGTATATAGTAGTAAACTGGTAATAACTAGCCATTAAAAGGGCAAATAAAATTCAATATAGATAAATGTTGCACATAAGGGGAAAACACCCTAACTTTGTGTACAGTACAGCAGGTTCTGAATTGACTCTTACTGTTTTGGAATGAGATCTTAGGTTTAAAGTAGATAATTTATGAATACAGTAGTTGAGCATCAATTCAGCATCATCCAAAACAAAGCATAAATGTAATAATTTTTAGAAAGAAAATAAAGACCAAACGACAACAACAAAACCCATGCCATTATAAATTCCTAATGCATGTACATCTTGAATGAAGTGTGCCTTTCTGATGTTCCCATCTCAGAACTGAATATGATCAAATTATAGTAAGGAATCAGAGACAACAAGTAAGATAGAGTTAAAAGAGCACCACAAACATAAAGATCAACTGCACAGCATGAACTTCTTCATGCTGGAAAAGAGAAAGTCAAAGGGACTGTAGGGAGGGCTATGAAATCATGCCTGGTGGGGAGGAAGTGTGGTGTGGAGGAACATGGACCTCGGCCCATCTCTTTCAACATAAAAACCAGATGAGCAAGTGGCTGCAAAGGAAAGGAGAGGGTGTTTTTTCTCTGTGGCCTGTGAAGCAGTAGAACACTGTACCAGGGGATATTGTGGATTGTCTGTTTCTGTCCTGGTTTAAAACCACTTACAAAAACATCAAAGCAAAATTCATCAGGTATTACTAAACATAAAGGCATTGCCTGGTGCTTGGGAAGAGTATGAACAGTGAGAGGCTGGGAGGTCACAGGAAGGTGGTATTGCCCTTGTTAGTGACTCTTGCACAAGGCTTTTGCTATTGGTATGATAGCAGACTGGACAGGTTGTTGGGCAGAGGCAGTGCAGGTGGTGAGTAGTTTATCAGGCCTACCAGTTGTAACCTTGTATTGAAGAATACATTAAATAACCTTGCCCGGATATAGTTAATTTAATGAGAAGGTTGATAGTAATACTGTAGATAAGGATTACACACCTGATGGAGTTTTTAATTTGGAACTGAGGGCAGGAGATATGGAAGAAAAGACCCCTCTCCATCAAGAACACTCCCCAGGCTGCAGTTCCTTTGGAAGTGCATGTTGGCCCCACCATTGCTGCCACGGGCTGTGGGATGGCTCCTCCAGTACCTGCGACTTCTCCTCCTCTAGCGTTTGCAGGAATGCTTCTCTCTCTCTGTTTTGCTGCCGTTTATTAGCTGTGTTTTCCCAGAGGTGCCCCAGGTGGGGCGGAGGGCTCGGCCGTGTCTGGGCGGGCTGTGGCCGAGGCTCCCTCAGCACGGCCGCCGCCCTCAGGGCCCCGCTGTGCTGCCTTGCAGGGGACCAGTACTGCGGAGGACGGCTGGAGAAACCCTCGGGCTCCTTCCACACGCCCAACTGGCCAGAGCGGGACTATCCCGCGGGTGTCACCTGCTCCTGGCACATCGTGGCCCCGAAGAACCAGGTAAGGCCCTGCTGGCACAGCTCAGCTTCCATTGCCTGCAGGGACCCACGCTGGCCCGGGACACTGCGATGGCACGGCGGGCACAGGCTCGGCCACGCTCCGCCCGTCCCGCCTTCCGCTCCCCCTTCGCCCCAGTGACTCCTGTGCTTCCTCAGCAGGGCCACGCACTGGTGCACTCCCCTAAATGAAACCCATTAAAGCATCTGTGACTGCTGAGGCTTTTAAGCCCAGGAAGGTTTAAACATTATTTTCTTAATTCAAAAAATACCATGCAAATGAAGTCAGGGCATGTGATCATCTCAGCACCAAACGTGATGATGACCATTTAAGTCTAACAATGTTTGAGCATTTACTGTTGAGGTACCCAGGTGGAGCTGATTGAATTTAATAAAAGCAGTTTATTCTATTTTGTATTTTGAAGGCTCCATCGCATAACATGCTTGCTTTATTAGCCAGATGCCATGAGAGCATATGTTGCCACTTCATTAGGAGCTGAGATGTGCCTGCAGACTGAGAGGGCTCTTGTGCCACGCATGGCAAACACAAGTGTGTTCCCTACACTCTAGGGCAAATCTCAATCCTAGCCGCACATTTTCTGGTTGCTGCTGAGCCATCTGCTCTGTATCTTAGCAGGAGGTATACAGTGATTGAATGTTTTGGTTGACAATCACGTTTGGTAGGTTGCTTTTTTTGCCACATTCAGCTTTTAAAATTCATTTACATATAAAGATGACTTTCCTCTTCATCTTCCGCTCATGACTAATCCTTGAAATAAAAAAAGCTGCCCCAGATAAATACATTCTTCTGATCTTTCCTACTTTTGCATTTACCAAGACAGTTCCTCCCTTGAACTGAAGCAATATGTCAGCTTAGTCTTGCCTGTATTCCTTTTTAATGCACGTTCCTTGTTTGCTAGATACAGGCCATTTAACAATCCTATAGATAGACAGTGATTTTTAAACCCTTATCTGTAAACTGCAGATTACTTTGGTGCTTTCCAAATGTCTCTAGATAAGCCTAAGAACTTTTCCTAAGCTCACAGAGATGATTTGAGAAAGGCTATATCAGCATAAAAATAAGGGCTTTATATCCTGTGCCTTTTGATGATTCTATTCCACAAATCTACCTGTTTCCAAATATATATTATTCATGTACTGCAACAGTGGTTGCTTGCATGGAAAAAAGCAGCATCTTGACAGTGCCATTTTCCATTAAGTAGTGAATAAGTGTCTCTCTTCAAGTGCACAGAAAAAGCTCCCCAGTCTTCCATTTGCCAGAATTTAGGTGTTATCTCTATTTCCCTTTCATAAGCAAGTGATCAGTAAAACAAGGCACTCTTGTTTTGTTGCTTCAAATACAAACCAATAATTACTTAATTTATTACAGAAGATGAAGGAGCTTCTCCTGATCATGAAGAGCTTCTATTCTATCATGAAATACTTATCAGTGCTATGGAAAAAATTAGCATTTCTATTCCCAGTTGCATTACTTCTTTCTTTACCATGTTTTTTGATCACAAGCATGTTATTCAGATGGGTATTCCATTTAAAGTGCATTTTTTCATCATGATACTGAGGGTTTTGAAACAAGCCTGTTAGTCATCTCTGAAATCAAGTCCCCCAAGGTTACTCATACTTTATGGGAAACAAAATTATGCCCTAAATATCTTAATAGTGCAAAACTATATCCAAGCAAAACTAAGACATCAGGTGATAACAGGCTATCATTACTATGAATGTAGAACAAGATAACTTTTGCTATGTCAGTAATCAAATAAAGTACATGCCATGTACAAATTACTTCTTTTTTTTAATACAATCTTAAAAGATTTAATACCATCTTTGAGTCAGATCTTTATAAAGGTTGATCTACAATCAGCATAAATCAGTCTTGTCATTCAAGCCTTATTTCTGCTATTTATGGGAAGATGATTTAAATACTGTTGTGCTTCATCTAAAGAAGCAACCTAAATGCATATATTACCTCTGTTTCCATGCAGCAGTTGGGTTGTGTTTCCCTTCCTTGCCCACTTGACTGACAGAGTCATTCTGCAGAACTCCAGAGTAGTAGATTCCATTTCTGTTTTCTTGTACATTGTTTTTTTTTTTTTTCTTTAAGTAGAAAATTCCATAAATAAAAGTAATTGGAGATAATAGCATAAATACTGAAATACCAGCATGATACTATTTCACATTTATGACTTGTAAAGCCTCAACAATTATGGGAATCTGACATGGAAACACTGTTCCTTTCAGTACTTACTTTCTCTTGGGTTTAGTTTTACTATTTGCTAATTTTCTTTCTATCAACATTTTAATTTCTAATGGTTTTAATTCTGCATCAAGTATACACAGCATTGGCAACCACAGTGATTTAAGCCCTGCTGTTAATGAAATCAGTGAAATGCCTTGTATCAACTTTGCCTTTGCTTTTCCTTTAGTGTATCTTTAAAGATGCAGTGACATTAAAAGCCCCTTTTCTGTTGCTTACACTTGCTGTAGTTATTTTAAGAGCATTGTAACACCCAACACCTACTAACATTCATTCATAAAAATAGCTTTATCAGAAGTTATTGAACTTGCATACATTTGAGAAGAAAACATTTTACAGAATACTAGAGTCATATGCTGAACTATTCGTTGGAGAGGTCATGTGGATTAAAATACTTCACAATCAAGTGGATTAAGGAATTTTCCTTTATTGAAAGAAAAATTATATAGTACTTTATATGAAGATGTCACTTACTACAAGAACTGTTAATAAATTCTGCATGTCAAATCCTTAATGATTTATTTCCATTTTCCCTTTAGCTAATAGAGTTAAAATTTGAGAAGTTTGATGTGGAAAGAGACAACTACTGCAGATATGACTACGTTTCAGTGTTCAATGGTGGGGAGATCAATGATGCCAAAAGAATTGGGAAGTACTGTGGAGACAGTCCACCAGCGTAAGTAACTTCCTCAGCTGGGAACTTCACTGCCACTGTGGGTCATTTTGCCAACAGCTCTGTCCAAGGCTTCTAAAAGATTTTAATCTTTAAATGAAATGCCATGTTTTGCACCTCCAACAGAACATGTAGAAATTGCTTAGTATCTTGTCTCTCTAGATTTTCTCTATTTTCTCTCTCTCTCCATGACTAACCCTGGCCCCAGCCCATGTTCTCTGCTGTCCCACAAGCCTCATCAGCCACTGTGTGACAACCCCAGTGCTCCTGATACTGGTGTGGCACCAATAGGAATGGCAGCTGAACATGAACATGATGTGATGTTTGGATTATAGATACTGAAGGACCAGGACCCAGCTGAGCTCTCTGGCCCCTTGGCTCATTCCTCACTTTATCTGACTCACTTTCCTCTCAGCCCTTTTTAAAAAGACAGGATACACAGATTGGGTCAGATCTTTCAAATTTGGCCTTGTAGCCCTGGTGTTCAGGAAGCAGAACAAAGCTCTTGGCAGCTGATAATCAGTGCCCTTCTGCATCCACAGGCTGTGTCAATACTGCAGCAAGGAAAGTCTAATCTGGGCACCCACCATGGCAGCTGTAAATCCAGAGAATTCCAGTTAATCAGCCCCTTACTTTTGGTTAAGTCAGACCTGGCCATCAGAGTAAACTGATTTCTGATAATCTGCCAAAAAAAAGGAAAACAATGACAAGTTTTTACTTCAAAGACTTCATTAAGGGTTTCAAAAAAATTCTGGGTAATCAAAATGTAATAATTGACAAAAAGTGAGCCCACAGAAGTAATAACCCAAAACATTTTATTTTTTGCTAGGTTTCTTGAAGAGTTGCAGAGTCCAGTACTTAAGGAATTTTCATAGCCTTTCCTTTTTTACTAAACAAAACCAAATTTTAAAACACCCCATTTACTTACTTCCCCTGTGTACAGAGGATTTCTTCAACGTATTTTCCCACTTTCCTAATCTGACCCCTTCCGTTTCATGGAAGTGAAGTTTGCAATGAAGTCACTGGGAAGAATTTAACAATATTGGCATAAACTTCAGGAATCAAGAGTTTTAGGTGATTAGTGGAAATGAATTTCATCCTCAAAACACCAGTGTGTGACATGCCAGCAAAGAATTGTGTATTTTCCAGTATTAGTCTGGAGTGTTGGGGTTTTTTTAAAGAATGTTATTAATGCTTTTTGGCTTTGACATGTGAAAGAATGGAAATATTTTATTTTGTTTTTCTATTTTAGGCCTATTCTGTCTGAGAAAAATGAGCTGCTCATTCAGTTTTTATCTGATTTAAGCTTAACAGCTGATGGCTTTATTGGCCATTACAAATTTAGACCAAAAAAGTTACCCACAACTACAGCTCTGCCTACAACCACAACAGTCCCTCCTACCTCAAGTAAGTCCTACTGGCTCTATTTCATTAATAAAAATGATGTATAAAAATTAAGTATTCCAGGACAAGAAGAGAGTTACAGAAATACAAGATAGAAATGATAGTAAAAATTCAAGTTTCACGGTTTGTTAGTATTTTAAATGTTGAAGGAATTAATGAAAATTAATATACTCAAGGGAGTACTGGAATATACTCAAGAGACAATACACTCAAGATTTTTAATGAAAATCTATCCAGGCAAGAGTTTAGTGTAAAAGTAACTTACTCCACCTGAGAGAATTTTCCTGTCTCTTTTCAATTTTGGACAGTTAACTAGCACATTCCATAGAAGGATGGAGAAGCTAATTTCTGTTAAATAAAAATTTCTGAATAGTTTGGGAAGTAGTTTTATTTAAAGGAACTCTTTCTTCTATACAAGTTGATATATAAAAATCTTACTGTGTTTTTCTTCATACAGTTTTTAAGATCAAGCAAAATTGGTATGGAAGCCAATTGAGCCCTCTTCAGGTTCTGTCAAAACCCTGTCAATATGACACTCTCTTAGAATAATTTTTATTTGAAAATATTTAGTGATTGGAACTTAGAGAGAAATATGTCTCACTAAAAGTCAGTCTCCTTTTGTATATGAGACAAGACAACATATATGAAAGATCAGAGCTGGATTTCTCTAAAGGTGTTGCCAAAAATACATCATTACTGAGATATTGAAGGGATTAATTCTTAGAATTTCTATAACCTGTATGTGAGGCATTTCAGATACAATTATAGCAGAAAACCAAATTATTTATGATGTTTTTGCAAGACATAACCTGATTTGTACTTAAAACACATCACAAATCAGGGCAGCAATGGCTTGTTGGCAGGAAACCAAGAAACTGGTGCTTTAATCTGCTAATGAAGGTATTCAAAATAGATGAAACATGAAAAAAAACGAAACCATAGTGACCTGTAAATCATTCTGATGTGACTCTAACAATAAATAATTCAGCTCTTCTTCACTCTAAAGCACTTGTTAACGACCTTGGTGGTAGAAACACTTGGTCTCAAGTAATCCAGGCTGTCAGTAACCCTGTTCAGGGTTTTGCACAGGCAAGAGAGGTGAAATTTACCAATTAACTCCAAATCAATTTTCATGACAGCATCAGTGTTAGAAAATGAAAACATGCCGCTTCATCTTAGAGAGGGCAACAGAGGCAAAGAGTTCAAAAGACTTGTCAGGCAGACAGAAATAAGAAGTCCTTTCAAGGTGTGATCAGTTTTGCACAGTGTAGGCATTTCTGATCTTCAAAACAAACCACAGCAAACCAAACCTCTACAGTTCAGTTACATTTCTGAGCCATCATTTGCATCCAGAAGTGTCCAGTTCAAAGAGACTCATCTTATTATCTTGCAGATCAGATCTGTTTAAACTTGCACAGAACTCCAGGCATGAATAAAATATTAAACTTTAGTAAGCTCTTATAAGAATTACATCAGTCTTTATGTAACATACAAATATTAGTAGTTGCAGAAATAAATAAATGCTATAAATAAATTCGTAAAAGTAATGAAGATTAATCCAATACCTGTGGTGAGGTATTTGACTTCTTATATCATTGGATAAAGTCATGCATTTTCCTGTCAGTGTGCCTACATGTCAAGTTGTAGGCAACTAAACTTGTATTTCAGTTCTTCTCCAGTTCATGTTTTGCTAAAGTATCTTACAAACAATAGACAGCCTCTGCTGACAAGTCATAGCAAAGCTGGTCACCAACCAAAATTTATTAAACTGAAAAAAAAAAAGAAAGAAAAAAGCACCCTAAAAGGACCAAACAAGATATTTTGTAACACATAATCCTAGTTTTAAATTTAGAAAAAACAGAGCACCTCAGTAAATTTTTGGCAGCTACCATGCTGGCATACACCTGGGACTCATCTGCCTGCTGAATTTCCTAACCTGCTACTATGGATGCTAACTTTAAAGAATCAAGAAACATTAAATTCTAAATTTTTGGTGTGCTGTGTGTAGCATTGAGATAGGAAGCACTTGCCAGACCTGTATCATTGACATAGTAACTTGTTCTTTAAAACACTTTTCCTTGTGGGAGGCATTTAACTTTCTAAAGACTCGAATACCAGTAAGAAAGATGCCAAGTGTATTCAGTTGTTTATAAACAAAGCATTCCATTTCAGAAAGGAAATGTCAATCCCTAATGTTAACTCCATACCTCAAACATCTTGTTTCAAAATGTCATGAAGAAAAACTATGCAACACTACCTGACATGAAGCTATGTGAAAAATTTGGGAAAAAAGGGTCAGGAATTTGAACTCTGATCCCTTTCACCACAGTGCCATAATTTCCAATAAAAGGCCACCCCTCCCAGGGAAGTGTTACTGTAACATCCTCTTGTGGTACTCCAGGTGTTCTGCTAGGGCTGTGTGGCAGCAGCAGTGACAGGCTTCAGATGCCACACAAATCTTGAGTGACATCCCATTCTCTCAGGCTGCTGGAACAGACACAGCTGAGACACCTGAATAGACAATGACTGGAGGTGACAGCAGAGAGAGGAATATTGTTACTGTGGTGCTCATCCCTGAAATGCCAGCTCTAGCTCATGCACACATCAGGATTATTAATCTTTCTTCTCGTCTTTTTTGAACATAGTGCTTATTATTTGTAGCAAATGCTTCATTTCAGTTTCAATTTACTTTTTTCCCTTCAAAAAGCTGTGAAACCTACAGTTGCCCTGTGCCAGCAGAAGTGTAAAAGGAGTGGGACTCTGGAAAGCAATTATTGTTCAAGCAACTTTGGTAAGGAAGCAGTTTCTTTTTATTTATCCATTCTCTACTGTGTTTTTACACTCAAGGAAATTTTCCCAGATGGAGTTCTGGGTTTCCATTAATATATAGGCTAATATTTTTACACCAACTTATCTATGTATCTGACATCAGTATCTGTGTTTCACTCAGTACATTCTTGGAGAGATTCTAAAATAGGCACTGCACAGATATCTGAGACAAACTTAACTTCTCAATCTGAGAAGCAAATGACAATGTAAGACAACCTCAGGATTCACTGATTCAGTTACTGTATTGTCATCTCCATTTTCTGTAACCAGCCAAGACTGTTCCACAACACAGTGTATGTGCTTCCAAAATGCTTTGAAAAGAAATTGGAAGGGATGGAAGCTTCCAAGCACTGCTTTCTGTACACAGACATAAATCAATCAGGAAAAACAGTGTCTGCTGTGCATTAGCATGGCACTGGCACTGCTGATCTGCTCAGTTATGTGTCTGTATTTCCCCGTATTATACTGCAATCTTTTTTTAATCCCCTATAACATGCCTGGCAATTTGATGGGAAAACTCCCTGCCACCACCCTTTTTTCATTTTAAGCTGAGTCCCTCTTACTGCACCGCTAATCCCATGAGATCTGAGGGATCTAGGGCAGGTTTGCCTGATGGTGCCCGAGCAGCAGGGGAGCTGTGGCTGTGCCCCGGGGCAGGGAGCACTCAGGGTGCACTCAGGGAGCCCCTTCCAACCCTCAGGCTAATCCAACACAACAGAAACAGGTAGGGGGAAAAAACCCAAACCATAAATGGTCTCCTCTTACTGACCACACCCCACTCTAGCATTACAGTAAGAAATCACATTCTTCTCTCCCATCTTCTGTCAAATACTTGACATTTTTCAGTCTTTTCTGTGACAGGAGTGAGAGTAAAAATACTTTATATGCTACTGTGAATAAAAGCATATCCTAAGGTAGGAATAATAAGTCTGTTCATAGAATGTTATTCACTTGAAGTTTATTTGCAGAATTTATGATTTTAGAAAATAATAACTATTTTTCTTTCATCATGCATTTCATTTTATTGTTCCTAGAAATACAGTTGCAGTACCCAGCAGTTTAACATCTTTCTTGACTAACCTAGAACATTCTATTTAATTAAAAGCTCTGCATTAGAGGACGATAATGTGAAAATTTACAAAATGGCAAAATATGCATTATGCAGTTTTGTAAAATAAATCTGGCTGTACATACTTGATAAATGAAGATCGAATTTATCCTAGGATACAATATCTGATGTAAAAAGATGACCTGAGAAGAAGCCAAATTGTTAATACCAATTACCATTTCCTTTGGATAAATAAAGATGGCTTAACAGTTAATTTAGTCATCCTAGGGAAAAGAAAGTGTCTTGATTTTCATACTGAGAGGTCTTTGGGAGATATGATGGTAACTAGAGATCTGCTGAAATAAGTAAGTTTGTATTAGGCCCCAGGCAGACCAAAATCTAGTTCTTAGGGCATTAACTATTCCCTGCTACTCAAATGGGAGTGTCAGAGCACTGGGAGTTCTGATTTTGGCTAGAAGAGTTTCAATTCAATTTCTGCACAATTTGAAAATGACACATTAAAAGTAGTATCAAATTGTACCGTTCAACTGAAATCAGAGAACTGGGCTTGCATGAGACTGACACATTGTAGAACAGTTCCATATTTGGTGCCACCAAAATTTGACAGAAGTGAGTTAGTTATTAGCAGTGATACTCATATTTTTAGTAAGTGTTCCCAGTATAAGGCACTAATATACTTAATAAGTTTTTATGATGCCTCAAAATTTTTGTCTAAAAATAATAAAAATGTACCAAATACATCAAATGTCTTTTCTTCTAGTAATAACTGGAACGGTAATCACAACAGTACCACGGGCTGGCAGTCTGCATGCAACAATATCCATCATTAATGTATATAAGGAGGGGAATTTAGCAATCCAGCAAGCTGGCAAGAATATGAGTGCCAAGATTCTTGTTATGTGTAAGCAGTGTCCTCTCATCAGGAGAGGTAAGTACACAGTAATAACTGCTTTGTGTGTTTATAAAAGATAACAGTTATAAAAACTACTATTAGAAATATGGACACAAAAATCAGTAAAATTACCATGTTTTTTTTTCTATAATCAGCAGTTAGTATTAAAATAAATTTAAAATGACCAGTAATCCAGAGGTTTATTGCATTTTTCTGTTTTTCTGGAAAAAGATTAGGCTCACGTGGATCACAGGTGTTTGCAAAACTTTTTTCTTTAAAAGCCTCGTGATGCAAGATAAAATCTGATTTTCATCTTTATCTCTCAGATGAAGCTGAGATAGATTTGGTGTTTACTTGTATGTATTTTGGAGCTACTTTTTATACACAGCTGTTTATAAGGGAAAGACAACAGCCTGCTAAATCTGGAAGAGCAATATCTTACAGGAAATGGCAGAAAATCAAGTTCCACTCTTGTGGATCTCCTGAATGTATTTACAGCTTCACAGAAATACTCATAGCATTAAGCCCACTTGGTATCTGCAAACAGCCAGTACTGCTAAAAGCTACCTTAAGTAATATACAGAGATCAACCAACATAAATTCCAGTTAATTGTGGTAAAGGTGTTAAAAGAAATAGTGAGAGCATTTTTTTATTGAAGTAACTAAGTAAAAAATAAATCTGTTTTTAGCTTTGCCTCATAAGTAAACAGGTAGAACACGAGAACATAAACAGAGTCATAGCAGGAAACAGTCAAAGTAATTTAATAAGCATCAAAAAAACCCTGATATCATTCCAGATCCTACCAGTGCTTAAGCATATTAACTCAAAGTGGGCAATAACAAAGTGAAAAATCATGATCAGAAATTAGCTTTTGCCTTTAGTTATCTGAAAACAGCACACTGGGAGACATAATAATGTCCTTGGTGAAACAAACTGTCTCATTTTAGGCAGACTTCTGGCTCCAAACCACTTCTATTTCTCATCCTAAATCTCAATGAATTATTTAAGAGCCATTACATAATATCTGAACTTTTCTGTTTATATCCCTGTGGTACCATTCCTTCCAACCCAAGACCTTGCAAATCCCCAACCCTTCTAAGGCATAAAAATACACAGATCCAATTGAATTGTCCAAAGCCAGGTCTTAGCACTCATTAAGTCCACCTTGCCTGAATGCTTCTGTATGTATCTAGAGAATGTTTACATTTCTGAGGAGGGAAAGGGAATGAGAGGATTTAAGAGCATCATTGCTTAAGGGCAGTAACCTATAAGCTGAGCAAATGTGAAAATATTGAAAATTGAAACATATTCCACCCTGGGTGACAGTGGTTAGGTTATCCAGTGTTGATGGGCACTTCTAGTGCCTCTCAGACTTGACAGTCTGTGTTTAAGAGTATCCCCTATATATTTAAATATGTACTAGACACTTAGCTCTGCATCTGCTTGATTTTTACCTTACTAGTTTGTGGTGTAACAAGTATGGCAAAGATATGTAAGGGAGTAAATATTGCAGGTGTTGGAAGACATTGGTAAAAAACACTGAAATGAACAGAAACCACAGGTCAGGAACTGTACTTACCAAATGATGTCCCAGATTTCTGTCTTGTAATTTCATTCTCTCCTTTCTAGGTTTAAACTACATCATCATGGGCCAGGTAGAAGAAGATGGCAGAGGCAAAGTCTATCCCAACAGCTTTGTCATGAGTTTTAAGACTAAGAACTCAAAGATCTTAAATGCCTTGAAAAACAAAACATGTCAAAATTGAACTCTGCAGTGTTCTATCATCTGTCTTGAACAATCATTTTAACTTAGCCTAAGTCATGGAAATACAAGTGACTGCCAACAGTACAACCATGCTGACCCTTCCTCCTCTCCTGTCCACATAAGCACAGCTGGCTCAAAGTGAAATCCATTCCATGTACCAGATGAGAACAGACCCTCCTAAGGCTGAAAGCCGAAGATTTGCAGCACAGCCATCTGATCTCAAAGAAAAATTCCAATTACTTGGAAGATGTTAATTTATAACTGTCCAATTTTTTAAGGAGTTTTGTACGTAAAATAAGAATTCTAAGTGCAATATTTATAGCAACTCAGTTCAACTCAGCTTTTTTCTCTAAAGTTGTTTTATTACATGGATTTCTGCATTATTATCAGTGCTTAATAAAATATTTTAAGATTAAATCATCCACCAACTAGTTATTAATTATTTATAAAGTGAGGCAGCTAAATATAGAAACCATTTTTTGATCATTTACATGCTTTTGATGGTTTGGGCCTTGCACATTGTAACTGACACCACGCTTCCTTGCTGATTGAGGGTCTGATTTTCCCTTCAGAAGTCAGTGAATCATTGATCAGAACAGGAACCCTTCAAAGAATTAGGCAGCTGTAAACCAGCACCACACTTTTCTCCACTGATGACCATCTGCTTAGTAAATGTCACTGTTAAGTTCTGTAAGGTAATAAGGTAGAGGAAGGTAGGAATTAATTTAGTTGTGGTAAGGTGCATATAGAATCTAAGATCCCTTTAATTATTTGTTTTCCTTGTATATAAATACCAGAGCAGAGTTCTTTGGATGATCTGTGACCATTGAAACCAATGCAATAAAACAGTCCCTACTGAAGTAGCCATTGCTTATTCCAGCAGGGGAATGCAGATTGCCATTGCCTTCAGTGATGGATTCTCACACGTGATGCAGTGCCCCAGTGTGCAGCTCAGCAGCACACAGCCTCTCCTCCAAAGGCTTCATGGCTAGCTGGGCTGGGGACAAAAGGAGCAGAGGGGGGCACAGGTACAAAAGGCTCTGCTGGCAGCTCACATCCAGCAGCTCAGTGCTGCAGCCACACTTCACAGACTGCACTGCCCCACTGACCAAACCAGACAGCATTTCTCTCTGGAGCCAACAGCAACATTTGTTTGCAAAGCAGATGCAGTTTTGTAATTTTAAAACTTATAAATCAGATTTTTAATTTTCCAGCGTTAATTCCTATGCAGACTAAGGGATTTTATGCACAGTGCTCTCTGCATTTCTTGGCAGCAGCCTGGGGAAAAGCAGTGTGGAAGTCATGCTCTGAGCTGTCTTGAACTACAACAATCTATTTTTATTTATGATGACATGGCCATCTGTCACGCAGCTTTTTTCAGTGAGGCAAGAAAGGACTGGCAGCTTACTCATCATCTGCCAAATGGAAGGTAGGGAGAGCTCCTGCCTGCTCTTCTCAATGCTCCCTTTACACCAGTTCCTTTCCCCAGTCATTGCTCTGGTAGCAGTAGGCCTGAAACAGGGAACAGAGGAACATGGAGCAGGGCCAGTTTTCTCAAGTAAAAGTTGGTTATACAACACAGGTAACAATTGTTGCAAGTTTTTAAACCCAGTCTGTAGCAATTGTAAACTTAAAAAATTTTAAGTCCAACTTGCAACCAAACAGAATCAAAATGATCTAATCATGATTTCTGAAATGATTTCTACAGAAATAACAAGACCATAGTTCAGCAAGAGGGTAAAGTAAGCTTTCAATCGATTTTGACCTTCCTGCTTCAAATGCATGCATGAAAATTTTCATCTCCATTTTTCATTTATCAAGGCAAAGCTAGCTCTAAGACAAAACCAACATTAATATAAAAGGGAAGAAAAAGCCTTTTCCAGTTATCTAAAAAACTCTTAGTCCTTTCAAGACTTGCAGAAAATTTTGTACAAGGAAACTCTGAATCCTATAGCCAAGTTAACTCCAGTTTCCCCAGTTTTTTTTACATGTAAAATTTTGTTTCTGTGCCTGTCAGTGAGCATAAGGGAGGCCTTGGAACAGTCTGTACTAAACTGTCAAATGAGAAAGCAATAGCATATTTAACACAGGTGAACTAGAAAAATATAAATGATGAGAAAAAAATTGAGTACAGAGCACTTGGTACCGCTTAGTAGCCACAAAGCTTGGAAGAGCACAGCAGTTTTCAAATAAAACAGAGATGTATAATGTGATATAACTGAGGTGTGGCAGAGAACAATCTTTCTGTCTCTCTCATTCTGCAGGTTTGTATTTCAGTGACAAATAAAAACTCCTGAATTCCCAATCCAAAACCCCTGAGAGCCCTGAAGTGCCCCAGTTCTTCCTAAGGCCATCTACACTGCAGTAGAACACAGCACCAAAGACACTGGCCAAGCCAGCTCTGATGGACTCTGCTCAATGTATGAAAAGAACTCAGAAATAGTTTCATTATCTCCTTCATTCACTGTCAACACCCCAGTTCCCAGCACTAACCACCCCAGTGCCAAACACCTGCTGGTGCATCTGGGGTCCAACCCAGCTGGTCTGGAACCAGCATCACTTCATGGTGATCACTGCATGAAGCCATTCCACTGAACCAAACAGGAAAAAGGCAGTAACACACTGACACCAGCTACCTTCCTTAAACTTATTACCTCAACATGACCAAAAAAATACTTTCAGTGTGGTAACTGACGTAATGTGTTTGCAATATGACAAATATTAATACAACCATCTTTTTCAAAGAGCTTTTATTTGCTTCCTTTCTTGAATATACATGACATACACAGCACATAATTTTTATGTCGGTGCATTATTCAAACATGAGATCTCAGTTCAAATACAAAACTCAGAGATCCTCTTTGCTTTGAACCAGGAGGTTAACTTCCTATTCCCATGAAAAGCCAACACAGGTCAGAATCCCTCTATACTCTAACACTTCTGAAAGCAGAGTATTAAAACCTAGCTCAGAAATACATAATTTCATAGTATGGAAAATATATTACCTTTACCTTTACAAGAAAGAGTTTTATAAGAATTCCTTCAAAAAAGTAAACATTCATGTAAGCCCCCACTCTGTCAATCTCCCAAAATCAACTGCAGTCAAAGACCACAATGGCTACCGGCGCCTTCTGGACACACAACCATTTCAGAGGAGCACCATAACAGCAAAACTGTCCATCAATCCTTTAGCTGTCATAAATATACTTACTTTGTAATTAAAAATACAAGAATCTCACATTTCTCAGTTACAGTTTGTCAGCTTGAATTATATATAAGCATATAAAGCCATATAGGACCCTCTAGCACAGAAAATCCACAAAGCCCTTACTGTCCATTGTAAGCAAAGTCAGATAAACTATTTTCAGAAAACACATTTTACCTGACAAAAAAAAAAGTCTAGCTTGGCAATAATCCTGGTAAAAAAATAGGAAAAAAGCAAACCAAATTTAAAAGTAGGATATGTGTCAAGCAGACCCTTCTAAAGTACATCTCTCCAATGACAAGACTCAATGACCTCACAGAAAGAAGAGTAGAATGGTGTACAGGAATTGTTCAGCACTGCAAACAATAGCAGTCATGTGCTTCACCTTATTCTCATGAAATTACAGGTTTTAATAATTCACATAGTTTATCTAGATTTTAAAAACCCAAGATACTAAACATTAAATGTTCACAGATTAGTTTTTAAATTCTGTTCCCAATCCTAACATGTATATTAAAATATACTACTGAGGCACTGCTGAAAAATTCAAGCAGGGTGTGATTGTCTTACACATAACCACAAACATTCAAGAAATGATTGGTCTATTTTGTGTTCAAAATGTCAATGTTCCCACAAAAGTGAAAAGTCTTGATGATTTGCTTTGCTGTATTCTAGAAATGTTAATTTACAGTCAGTGTTATCATACAAAACTAGAACTGCCTCTTTCAGAGCCATACAGTCTTCACATGCACTGTAACCTACAGTCATACATCATTTCCAACTGTGCTGGAAATTTTCTATTATTCTTTATCTGACTTTTCTATTAAAAATAAACAGGCTGGATTTTCATTTTAAAAAGCCTATCTTCTCCCACAACTTGAAAAACAATATCAAAAAAAGAACAAATGGCAAAAATAGAAGAAAGAAACACATTGTGCTAGTTCTGAAGCTCTAACACTTGACAGCCACAATCAGTCTGAGGAACATTTAAAAAACTCCTATATACAAATTTTATATACATACCAAGATTAAGAGGTTAAGAAAATTAGTGTATTTGTTTTTGCATTCACTTTGACCACTTGGTCACTGATCTGCAACTCACACAAATGCATTTTCAAATTATTTTTGTGCAATGATCTTACCTATATGATCTGGCAACAGAATTAGGTCAACGCTTTCACCTGTGGGTATTTAAAAGCACAGACCTTTTGTTTAAAGGTGAGGTGTTAGTTTCTTGGATAGAACATGGCATATTTGGAAGTTCGGAAGCCGAGCAGGTCTCTCATTTCGTTGCGGAACTTTGACAAGTCCTGCCGCAGTTCATTGAGGTTCTCCACAGTGGCCTGATCCGTACTCTGCATCTTCTGTCTCATGGAAGTCAAGTAACGGTGCACTAAGCAGCACATCACCTTTTGGTAATTCTCATCTCTCTTCTGCTTCAGA